>NC_140223.1:27718843-28318843 GCF_951802725.1 Rutilus rutilus
TAGCGGGAAAGGGTGAGAATAAGCAAAAAAACAGACGCGACAAAGACATCACTCACCATCCACTTCCAGGAAAACATACTGGAGGTGATGGGGTTGGCATCAGCGACACACAGTAAGTCAGCGGTGTCTCCCAACTTCACAGTCACAGGATCAGACTTCATATGAACAGTCGGGGCATCTGGAAACCAAACAAAACGAATTTATTTTATGTGACTTAATCATAAAAAAAGGTGACAATGTTAATCAAATAATATAATATATTATTACACGACTCTGTGGAATACTTGATTCTGATTGGTCAATCGTGCCATAGCGGTATATATTTTCTTTGTGGATGTTTTTGCGTTTGGTGAGCTAATACAATTTTGTGTACAGTTGTTTAACTCTCACCCGAAGGACGGTGCTTTTTGACAGTATAGTGTCCTCATCACTATACTGGGGCGTTAGGACCCACACAGACCACAGGGTGAGCACCCCCTGCTGGCCTCACTAACACCTCTTCCAGCAGCAACCTGGTTTTCCCAGGAGGTCTCCCACTCAGGAACTAACCAGGCTCAACCCTGCTTAGCTTCAGTGGGCAACCAGTCTTGGGCTATAGGGTGATATGGCTGCTTTAGTTAACAACAATAGTTAAAGGGTAACTCTCGCCAAAATGCAACCTAGGGTCTTTTTGTTAATCTACCCGAGGCAAACTTTTGTTTAAAAGCATAATTAGAATGGAAACGCCACTTTTAAGTTTGACCGTATTTTCGTTTTAGGTTAAATGTGAATGGGAGTGAATGGGGCACTTCTATGATAGCATCAAAAAACGCTATTTTTAAAACACTAAGAAGGCTCGACACAACATGAAACTTTGCTCGAAGTATCACCAGGGGCTCTACACATGAACTCGAGCATTGTTTGTGTACAAAGAGTTTACTAAAAATAACGATTTTGAACAACTCACTGTGTTTCCGTCCGCCGGCATTTTGTCAGTCAAAAATAGTCGATCTCCGAATGCAACGTAACAGGGAGGAGAGTAAAGATGGAAAGCTCCTAAAGCTTAGTTCGATATAAATTCACGGATAATTTGTTGTTTTCTCGTTAGAGAAAATCCATATTGACTTTGTATTTGAAAAAGGATCCTCATATAAGAAACAATACTAAAATTCAGAGTCAGTTCATTCGCATTCGGAAATCGACTATTTTTGACTGACAAAATGGCGGCGGACACAGATACAGTGAGTTGTTCAAAATCTTCCTTTTTAGTAAACTCTGTGTACACAAACAATGTTCTCAATGCTCGAGTTCACGTGTAGAGACCCTGGTGATACTTCGAGCAAAGTTTCATGTTGTGTCGAACCTTCTTAGTGTTTTAAAGATAGTGATTTTTGATGCTATCATAAAAGCGCCCCATTCACAAGGCATTTTAACCTAAAACGAAAATACGGTCAAACTTAAAAGTGGCGTTTCCATTCTAATTATGCTTTTAAACGAAAGTTCATATTTTGTGCTTAGAGTCGTTCGAGTCATTAGCATAACAACATGCTAACATCAGACTCTTCGAGCCAACTGTGAACGTTAGTCAAGTCTCTGGTGCTTTATACAGTATAGGGTGTGCTACATGTGAACATTAACCACTTCCCATGAAAAACGTCATTTTGGTTGAGATACTTCATTAAAAGCTAGGTGTTCAGCAGCGTGCGCTAACTGTAGCAGCCCTTTCGTCAGGGCCATGACAGTTCAATTTCCACCTCAGCCAATTTCTACGACAGCACAAAAGATTTCGTGCCAAGTTAACTTACGGTGTTTGATTTTCTAAATTCGGATGTGTTGATGCTAGAGTCGCCATTGTTTAAGTCTCGATACAGTGTGTGTCTCTGCACTTCCTGTTTGAATTATTCACAGGGAGTGAAAAAAGCCTTTAAAATCAAGGTCTATTGTGATGTCGTCCCCATTATGTGCAGTGTAGAAACGGCAACTCCTCCGGTATTCCTACATGGCTGGTTGCAAACAGTGTTCAAGTCGCTGTCACTACAGCACAGGCCGCACATGTTGGAACAGAGGTAATGCTTACTGAGGCAAATTAACAACACTCTCGATAGGCTACAGAATTAACGCCCCCTCAAAAAGTATCTGTCACACTCAGTCAGGATAACTGTATTATTAAAATGGATCAGAGAACATTAATGAAGAATTGCATCTGCAAAGTAGATATTAATAATAATAATAAAAAAACCCATTAAGAAGCTGATTTCATTCAGCTATGTATAACTATTTTTATAGCTGAGCACAGCTGACATTTCTAGATGCTTGCACTGACCAGGTAAAGGCTTCACAGATCTATAGTGATACAATGTAAGAATTGCTGAATTAATTTGTCAATAATAATTACATTTACGCCATTTAGTAATAAAGGTTCTCTCTCCCAGAGCTAAAAAAAAAAAAAAAAAAACCCTGTATAAACTCACTTAGTTTGAGCGGGAGTGGTACTAAAGGTTCTAGTTTTAAATCATCATTTTACATCTTTAAAAATTGGATTTGTACAGTATATGGACAAAATGTATGGCTAATTATTTGATGGCGTGCAATAAAACCAGTATATTAGGTATAATTTTACACAATATCTGTAAGTCAGTGATTCTAATAGGTTTTCACTACTAAAACCTATTCTGTGCTTTTGCTACATAACTTAATTTACATGACTTAAATCACAAAAGTCCCCACAGCCACCTTTTTATTTGTTCCTTGTGTTCATGAGTAAATATCCCCAGATGGAGCTGTACCACCAACAGCTATTTGTCTTTTGTGGTTTCTGTTAATTAAATCTATCTATCTATCTATCTATCTATCTATCTATCTATCTATCTATCTATCTATCTATCTATCTATCCATCCATCCATCCATCCATCCATCCATCCATCCATCCATCCATCCATCCATCCATCCATCCATCCATCCATCCATCCATCCATCCATCCATCCATCCATCCATCCATCCATCCATCCATCCATCCAAAAAATCTTTACATTTTTTTTAAACAAATACAAGATTTATCAAATATAAACAAAACATTTAACAAAAATAGACTATAAGTATAATATCAAATTATTTAATAAAATCAAAAAAAAGAAAATGATATCACTGCTTTGCCTCTGAGAAGCAAGTTGTGTTGAAGTTCCTAGAAAAGTGGACCTAAAATGGTCGCCTCAGGCACGTACGGTAAACCCCACCAATGCTGTTCTTCTGCCTCATCTCCATCCCTGCCCCCAGGAGGATCATACCCTCAAACAAGTGGGCCATTACCACCAGCGTTATCTCTGGCGTGTTGGCGTGTACAATCCTCCTCTGCATTGTTCCTAACGGGCAGAAAGAGGGGGGCCTACACGGAAAACAGTACCATCGGTAAAAGCTATTCAAATGGCCCATACATAATGAATATCTACCACTGTCAGATGCTATTGTATGAGGACGAGGAGATCCATTAGTGCAGAAGGATTTGCAGGAACATGCAGGCCTAGATTTGAAGAAGTGCTATTATTAAATCATTAAGGAAGTGGGAGTGCTCTTTCTTTCTTTTTTCTCTCTCTCTCTCTCTGCGTCCCTCTCTTTCTCTCCGTTTCACTTTCAAGTGTGTGTACGTCTGTGTGGGTTTGAACTGGCAAATAAATATGTGGTACAAATATTGAGAACAGCATAGATTGACTTTGCAGTGAAACTTTTGTGGTAATTTATACTGAAGGAAAAAATGTGTACTATTCTGACTGACAGCATTTTAATGCTTAAATGATTAAATGAGATTGAAATGATTAAATGAGATTTTCACAGTACTGTGACAATACATGATTAGATTAATTAACATTTATACATATTACATTTTAGTATTAAAATGCTAACATCTTCAATTCACGTGGCATTAGAGTTTACTAGCGAAGACTGTGTCACCTCTCATGCTAATATGAGTTTGTTTTCCAATCAGCTGCGATTGTCAACAGCATCAATTCATTTTGGTGTCTATTTTCAATCTACACTGCTTAGTCCCGGCCACAGTGAAATTTCATAGTTTCCGAGTCCTGTTTTTTTTTTTTTAAACATGCAGTGGGGCCTGAGACGGCTACTAAACTCTTCAAATGAATATATTTCCATCTTCAATACAAATTTCAATACAAAATCACATGTTCCCACATGTAGCCTACATATTATAAATAATCTTATTGAGATATTATTACAATAATAATAAAAAAAAAGATTTACTATGTAAATATACAGGATTATTCCTGTGATGCATAGCTGAATTTTAATCATTATTAATCCAGTCTTAGGTGTCACATGACCTTTCAGGATTCAATATGCTGATTTGCTACTTATTTATTATTATGCGCTTATTATTGGCGCTCGATTATTAATAATGGTTCTTATTATTATCAATGTTTAAAAAAGTTTTTTGCTGCTTAATATTTTTGTGAATTTGGTTTCCAGGATTCTTTAATAAAATAACTGTATTTGAAATTGAAATCTTCTGTAAGATCACAAATGTCTTTACTGTCACTTTTGATCAAAATTAATTTGTTGTTACTCATAACAATATCTTAACAATCTTACCTAAACATTTGCACCACGGTTTCCACAAAAATATGCAGCACAACTGTTTTCAACATTGATAATAATAAGAAATGCTTCTTGAGCAGCAAATCATCATATTAGAATGATTTCTGAAGGATCATGTGACACTGAATAAATTATTTCATAAAATCATGGTTTCTTTTTTTTTTCTAAATCCTTATTTCCACATATTTTGAATGTGGTCTCAGATTTTTGAAACTCCCCTATATATTCCGATTGGTTGTCCGTTGCTTCCTATAGCATTTTCCTTCTAGGGAGGATAAACTTGATATTTATAAATTGTTGCATATGGCCTAGTTAAGATGAGGTCTCAGAGTTAGTTTTGAGTTCCTCACACTGTACATCCAGTTTGAGCTTTGTGTGGTTCTTCCCCTCAGCGTTGGAACACTCTATGATGTAATCGCCTCCGTCTCGCCGAGAAACGTTCACGATTTCCAGGGTCCAGTCGTCGAAGTGATAACGAGGATCTCTTTCTGTCGCAAACATACAGAGAACATGAAACAACCCACACAAAACAGGTGAATCACAGAGCTGCGACAATACAGTTCCACAAAAACAAACACAAAAGTTCACATAAATCCTGCACATATACACACACTGAACACTTCTCCCAGGGAAACCTCTTTGGAGGAATACCACAGGGAGTTCGGCACAGGACTGCTGAGATGCTTTCAACATGGAGATGAAGATCGCGACAGCGATGCTCATTTAGGCAGCATACATTATCACGAGATCACATCTGCCAAGGTGCAGTGCCAGAATCCATCCATGTTTTATTCAGAATGCATATGGCAACGTGTGTTTGCGTCTGTTTGAGTGTTTAGAGCGCCTGCGAGGGTGACACGGCTCGTAGTGTCATGTAGTGTCGTCTATTACCTTTCACAAGCTTCTCGCCCTGAAAAATCCACTCGCAGGTGATTTCGTCCGGATTGGCCAAGACTTTGACAGGAAGTGTGGCGGTTTCATCCTCAATGACCTGGACCAGATCGGGCTGGTCATCCGAAAACTCTGGAGGAACTGAATCACACACAATGACACACAGATGCGTCACATACGTTTGAAGGTGCTAACGTGGAAGCAACACCACGTTGAACACAGGAGTCAGTTCCACAAACCAGAGTGCTTGTCGCACCATACGGTATGTAATCAACATATTCAGCAAATAATCACATCATACATTAGCAGCTCTAATTCAAGACTTAACACTTTCTCTGCACTGACACTAACACGCCATTATTTACACTGATGTTAACCGCGTCAATTTAAAATGCACATCATTTTTATAATTGAATATTTTTAAATAAAAGTATTGAAATATATTCAATAGGCTATTTGAATATTAAATAAGCTCAATTGGTGACACTTCCTAACATATATTTTTAAAGATTAAATTGTAATTAAAACTAATATATTTAATAAAAAAAATATTACATTCTAATTATATATATATATTTTTTTTTTTCATAATTAGAAAAAAGGTTAAAAAGTAGATCTAACTAAAATGTAAAGGCAGCCACTTTGTCAAAAGTAAAAGTAGATCTAGCTAAAAAAAAATATAAAAAAATAGATCTAGCTGTTTTGCAGTGCATTGCTAATTATGATTATATCATGCACTGCTTACACCTATCTACTTTTTGTAGTCAATGTAGAGGGTATAGTATCTTTACGGTATTTTACTACTGGACAGAAAAGAAAACTAATAATATTAAAATGATCATCTTAAAATGGAAATATTGAAATATTTTTTTTAAATACTCATAGGGTCCAAATTAACCCTTAAACGCATACCTTAGACGTCGTTCACTACCCTCCTCCTTTTTTAATTTTTTTTAAAGTTAGACATCAACCTTCTTAGTATTCCTCAATCAATTCATTATAAACAATATAACAAGAAAAAAATATATATATAAAAGAATGCCTGTTTTCCCATTCGTTTGTGGAAAAATGGTATAGGGTCACTAATGACCCGAGGTGTCTAAAGTATAAAGTATATTTATCCTGCACAACAATAACTGAATATTTGATGACTGAATAAGTGCAATTCAGTGCTTGATATACAATGATGAAGTGACGTTTCACTCATAGTTACAGCAGGCAGAAAACAAAAGAATAGGAAGTATCATCAGAAAACTTGAAATGGCTCAGCGATTTACTGCAGAACAAGTTCTGAACACGATCAAATATTAGTGTCACTGTCACTAGATGTGGATCTGGTGAAGAAGCTGTCAGCTGTCAGATGTTGAAAATGATAGTTTAGTTTTAGATCGCAATTTTAGATCGCAAATATGAGCCAGATGCTGAATGTTCTGGGAAATGAGCTCTGACGAGGACATTGATGATGGTATAAAACATCTGCTCAAATTGAACCCCTCCAAGCTCCAAAAGGTAACAAAATATGTTCTATTTTATTATTCTGTAAGTGTTACTCTAATATCAGAAGAGTTTTATATTATCACGGCAGGTAGAGATCCATCCGTGTTACACCCGAATACTGTGTGTAATAATGGCAAAGCATTCATTAATTTAAGGGTTAACAAGTGTGAAATGCAAGCAAACACTGGCTTTGGAGAGTTAATTATAACTGGACAGCTGTCTGGTAATGTTTTTAGAAATTGCAAAATACAAATTGTTTTGATGTGAAACAAATCCAGAATATACAGATGGACCACTAAAGAAAGGTTTAAAAGACATTCGGAAAATCACTCATATTCAAGGCTAGCAGTGTTGTGCCTGAACGCGTTCATTGAACGATAGTTCATGAACTCGTTCATATTTTGGGCGAACGTGAACTGAACGTACCGCATTACTGCCTGATGAACGTTACTGTGAACTCGTTCATTCTGGTGTCTGTGAACGCCACGCTCTCTCAGTTTAACTTCGTTCAGTAGGATGCCAGATTTCTATAAAGCCTTCCAGGCGAAAACCCACCTAAAACCCACCATAAACCGCCCTTAATATGTAGCGGAAAAAACACCCAATCTGGCAACACCAGCCACCCGTGTTCGACCTCTTGTTCGATCTCTTTCATCAAAATGAACAAATCTTTTTTCGAGTCATTTCGTTCATTTAAGGGGCTTTAAAATGTTACTATTAACTGGCAAATTCCCCGAACACATCCACCTACGCAATCTTGATCATATTCTGAATTAAGAAATCATTATAATGCAGTCAAAAATCGTTTACAGGGAACATAAATAATTACTTCACCTCGAGTCTTTCATGAACGACTCATCACTTACGTTACAAATCAAAACAAAAAGCAGCAAGGAGGCGTCGTATGATCATTTAAACGAGTTTTATGATAAGGTCGGTGAAGATGGGAAAAAATCTGATGCATCAGTGTTAAAACCATAGAGGTTAAAACTGATAAAATAATTGTCTGTGGGGGCTGTGGTAATCATTTTGAAAAATAATATCTCGCAACAACATGGAAAAAAAGAACTATGAACTAGTTCATTTTTGGAACTGTGAACTTAGTTCAAAATTTTGAGTATATGAACTATGAACTGAACTAGTTCATTTTAAAATTTGTGAACTGAACTTTGAACTAGTTCATGTAGAAAGTGAACTTTCCCAACACTGAAGGCTAGTAACATTCTTAATTCATTAGGGCAAAAAGCTAATTTTGCAAATGCTCATAAAAACTGATTTGAGAAAGCAGAGGATTTTGAATCGTTTTCCTCTCTAATGTCTGAGTGTGAATAAGGCGCGTGATTTATTGTGCTGTTGATCTCTCAGAGGGGCTTCTGTGTCTTTGTCTCATTAATGTACATTGTGTCACTTCAGAGCAAATGAAAATGCAAATGCAGATTTTAACACAAACGATTTACTTACATCTACAAGCAGACACGCACACGCTCAAACACACTCACACACACACACACACTAGGACAGTGAAAGATGAAATATAATCTTAATATAATACAATAAAACAGACAAAGTAATCATTTATGGTCTGTTCTTACACAAATCACAAACTGTGGAGATTCTGAAATAGTCGAGTGTGCCGAGAAAGTCGGGAAATAGTGTGTGCAAACACACACACCTGGTTCGCTATCTTTGTGGGGACTCTCCATAGATGTAATGGTTTTTATACTGTCTAAACTGTATATTTTGTCCCCTTAGGCTTACACTAACCCTACCCATCACACAAAACTTTCTGCATTTTTACATTTTCAAAAAAAAACAAACAAAAAAACTCATTCTGTATGATTTATAAGCTTGTTTCCTCATGGGGACCTCAATTTAGCTCCCCACAGTGACACGAGTACGACACACACACACACACACACACACACACACACACACACACACACACACACACACACACACACACACACACATTCCTTCATGCTCACAAAGCGTGTCAGGCTTTGAAGAGGTGGCTGGCTGGATCAGACAAAACAACATCAAAGTCAAACCATAATCATTGCAGACACAAAGACACACACACAAACAAACACACACACTACCATATACTCGCTATACGCATTAGCAGGAATAGACTCATTCAAACATACATCAGAATGCTTGCCAGAGCAAAATAACACTATATATTCAATCTTCATACCAGTAAGCTACAGCAACCAAACTCATGTTAAAACTAAGGCTATCAATTAATGTATAAAAATAACGCACTAGTGAAAAAAAAAGAAGAAATGTATTAAGAAAGTAATGTGATGATAAATAATGAATCCCTCTCATTTATTTATAAAATAAGTAAATACATCAATTAATTAGTTTATGGCATATACGGGATAATACGCAAGTTAATTATTCCATTATTTATTGATTTATAAAGTAATTCATTAATTAGTCATCACATCGCAAAACAATTTATTTATTTAATTAATTTATGGGATATATGGTAAATAAATGAGTAAATTGTCCAATTATTTTATTTATTTATTTAATGTATTTATTTATAAATACATTATTTCATTTTTTTTTTTATAAAGCACAGTTAAAAACAACCATGGGTTGACCAAAGTGTTGTACATGAAATTACCTTATGCACATAGAAGACAAATAAATGAATATAACAATTTTCAAAACAATACTATTAAACTATTTGACTTTTAAACCATCCTCATCTGCTCAGATAAATAGGATTCAAGCATAGATTTGAAAACAAAAAGAGAAGGAGCTGACTGGATGGCTACAGGGAGATTGTTCCAAAGTGTCGGGCCGGGATTAGCAAATTCTCGTTTTGAGAAGGACTCGGACAGCAGTCTTACATGTCCCGATCTGAGAGGTCTCGCTGATTTGTGTGGACGCACCAACTTATGTAATGATTCAAAAACCAAAATGAACATTTTGAATTCTTCACTAAGTTTTATGGGCAACCAATGCAAAGATGATGTGCTGAAATTTAAACCTGCCAGTCAGAAGCCTGGTCATTATACCATTATAAATAAATAAATATTGTGCAGAGGCTTACAAAATGGCTTATGTTCAATAACATGGAAATAAAACAAGGTACAGTATTGACTTTTAAAGTCACTTTTTGTATATTAAATGCTTTACTCAGCTCCAACAAATCATTTAATCGATTATCTATGTGCAAATAGTCATGATCAATTTTGTTGACTATATCTGCATATCACGCGATTATTTTGATTAAATACTGATCTGTAGTCAGCGGACAGTCCAAGTAAAAACTCATATAAACATGCTCAAAAAAAATAATACTCACATAGCACATTGAGAGTGTAGAAGTTGTTGACACCCTCGGACAGCACGTTACTGAAGGCATGGCAGGTGATCCTTTTCTTCCAGTGATGGGAGTCAAGATTGAGGGACAGCTTACTGGTTCGGGACATCCCACCAAATTCAGCCTTTTTAGGAGTCTGGTCAACTCCTTTCAACCTGAAAGAGTGAAAGTCAAGCTTACAACGTTATTTCTCATGGATATTTTATACAAAGAAGAATTTCAAAAACATCCCCTTGGAGCAACAATGCAAAAATAGACTATGAATATTCGATAAAGCCTTCCACAGTAACAGTGTTCACCTGCTGTGAAATCTTTTTGTTTGCCCGACATGCGTTAGGGTCCCATGGGGACCATTCAACAAAACTGAAACCATAAAACTCGAAGTGGGCCACTCCTCTGCTCACAAACACTGTAGTTTTATAGCTGAATTTCTTTCGAAATAAAAGATGATCTGCTCACAATTGATGTAAAGATTTTTTTTTTTTTTTTACAAATGGCTACATATTGACAGCGCCAGAGACTCTAACAAGGTAATGACTTAGTGATCACCAGCTGCCAGTCGAAATCTAATACTGAAGTAAAAAAAAAGGTCTTGGGATTTCCAAACTGCCCATCAGCCTTTGCTAACATTTCACACTTTCCTGTTTCTATAAAGAGCTTAGAGCCCTCCTGCACAAATTCTGCTCTTTTTGTACAGATACACATCACAAGTCATCTATTACTGCACACTTCTCAGCATAAAAAACAAGAAAAGCCGAATTCATCTGAAATGCATTCCGGTGAGACTGAATTTAGCCAAGTTTCCATCCAGTTTTTTGCCATCAATATAATCATAATACAATATAATTTATATGCTAAAGTTAAACGGAAAAAGATAGTGTCGACATTTGCAAAAAATTATAGATACTTGGCATTTCCATCAGCTATATCGGTAAAAAAATTGATGCGCTAAACCTTTTTTCACAAAAAAAAATCCTTGGATGGAAACCTGGCTTATGATGTATTTACCTGCGTTTTGTGAATCAAGGGTCAATGCTCTGCAGTTTTATTGATGTGAGTAAATTAGGTGGGTGGCGAAATGCCCTTGGGGGTGTAAAACTAAGTAATACGGTATTAGCAGTGAGTGTGTAATGACGTGGCGATGCTTGTATATGTATAAGTGAGTGTTTGAGTACATGATGGGGCCCAAACTCCAGCTGATATTTGCAGTGGGATTGCTGCTGCCAGCCAGGCACTCCAGATCCAGAGTCTGACCCCTGCGCAGCTCCTTCTGCTTGGCCACGATCTTCACGCTCACTGCGGGAACTGATCGAGGGACAATACAAAGACAACCAATTAGAATGTGAGTGAGGATTGCCATAGTGCATCCTCATTTTAAGGCATATTCAAAAAGAAGTTGTGCTAATTGACATTTACCAGATGCTCACAAGACAAAGAGTTCAAACCCAAACCATTAAAGGATTCGTTCACCTCAAAATACATTTTAATCACCCCCACGTCATCCAAGATATTCATGCCTTTCTTTCTTCAGTCGAAAAGAAATGAAGGTTTTTGAGGAAAACATTCCAGGATTTTTCTCCATATAGCGGACTTCAGCGGTTATCAACGGGTTGAAGGTCCAAATTGCAGTTTCAATGCAGCTTCAAAGGGCTACACAATCCCAGCCGAGGAATAAGGGTCTTATCTAGCCAAACGATCGGTCATTTTCTAAAACGAAATTTTAATTCTGAAGTGAACTAATCCTTTAACAATCCCTACAAGACTGATTCAAATATTAAGAGTCCTTGATAAGAAAATGTTATGATCAACTCTATGATGACAGTTCTATTCACTGCACACACTAAATAGTTGTACTTGTTGAACACTTATTGTATCACTTAGGATCTACTGCAAATGTCTTGGTGCCAAACCCTGCAGGACACCTTCAGAGGTCTTGTAGACTAGAGTCTATGGGTCAGCGCTGTTTTGGACCAACAGCATATTAGGCAGGTGGTCATAATGTTTTGGCTCATTTCGGTATATGGTATGTATTAATTAAGAGTTAAGAAGTACACCACACTAACCCAAATAACTGATATGGTTTTGCGCACACAGCACAGTATCATGTGAGTGGGTTTTAGAAACGTACACAGAACCCTGAGTTTGCTTTGAGCGGAGAGCACTTTCTTGGCTTTGTTGGAGGAGTCGCAGCGGTAGTTGGCCAGATTGTCGCTGGGCTGGAGGGTGAGAAGGAGATCTCGTGACACACCACGCTCTGAAGACACCTGCTTCGATGCGGTTGGCACGACTTTGTTGTTCTGTAGTTCACACACACACAGACATGGAGGATTTTGAGACATGCAGAAATAACAAAACACACTTGTTACTAAAACACCATCAACAAAAGCTTTCATGTCACTACACACCTTCAACCACACCAGCTGACCTGTGGGATTTCCACCACTGGAGAAACAGACTAAACGGAGAGTTGTACCAGAGTGTAAGAAGACGTTTGGTGGAGGAGCATCTAACCACACCTTCTGAGGAGGATCTAAGAATAAGAAGAGCAGACATTAACAGAACTAATATTTCAGTTAGCACAAGTGCATTGATGAGACATTTGAAAAAGAGTGCATCATTATGTTTACATTTATTTATTTTAGATAAGCTTTTATCCAAATTACAATGGATTCATTTTTCTCAACAATCACTACAGTTCAAATGTATAATTGTTAAATGCTTTTGATAGAAGTCCCTTATGCTCACAAAGACTGCATTTAGTTGATAAAAATACAGTAAAGCTGTAATATTGAGAAATAATAAACTAAATGTTTTCTATTTTAATATACTTTAATATGTATTTTATTTCTGTGATGGCAAAGCTACATTTTCAGCATCATTACTTCAGACTTCAGCGTCACATGATCCTTCAAAAATCCTTCTAATATGATGATTTGTTGATCAAGAAATGTAATTTTTCGGACTATTATCGATGTTGAAAACAGTTGTGCTATTTGAAACTGTGATACAGTTTTTTTTCCAGGATAATTTAATTCAGTACAAAAGGAAAGCATTTGTTTGAAATAGAAATCTTTTGTAACATTACAAATGTCTTTACTGTCACTTTTGTTCAATTTCATGCATCCTTGCTGAACATAAGTATTAATTTCTCTAAAACAAACAAAACGGTAGTGTATGTGTTCTCTGGGAAACAAACATATAACTTTGCCTATAACTGTACCAGTTAAGCTACTGAAATAAATGAATTTATCAGGGATCATTCCACCTAAATGTTAGATAAAAATGTTAGTGGTCTCTCACAGTAAACGATGAGCTCTTCAGATCGAACACTGGAGAAGCGGGTGCCTTTGTTGAACGCCTCACAGGTCAGAGGAAGACCGTTGTCCTCACGTGACACTTTATGTGTCAAGTTAGACATCGTCCTCATCCCACCATTATCCCCCTACAACACAAATATTTCAAATGAGACCTTACATTTTTACTGAGAACAATATATGGTCATCGTAAAGAGCCATTATAAGGCAACATAATACTCTTTGCACACAAGAGTGAAAACATCCAATTATTCCACCATGATTCACTCTCTTTGATGGTACACATTCTCGAAACTGATGTGATCTGACATATGGTCATTAAAAACCAAGAAAAAACAAAAGCATTGGAATACATTGTGGCTCTTCTACTGTATCTCACTAACTGCATAAACAGATGTAAGTGCGGCAAACTTAGTGTGAGGATTATTTAGTTACTTGTTCGTTTAGTTAAATTGTTATGAACTTTTAGTTGGCTTCTCTTGGTGTTCTGTTGTCTCTGTTCCCACTATCATTAGTTACTATAGTGATAGATGTGATCATGACACCTGTTAGTCCTTTAGTTCGTTATCTGTTTATATTTAAAGGGATGGGTCGGAGTAAAATCAACCTAGGGTCCTTTGCACCATGACATCCAAAAATCGCACTTTCTGTAAAGCTGCTTTGAAACAATATGTATTGTGAAAAGCGCTATACAAATAAATTTGAATTGAATTGAATTGAATCAACAGTAAAAATACAATGAGCCAATGAGTACAAAAATACAACTAACATGTATGGCCATCTTCATTTCTTTGCTTGCAACTGTTAAACCATTGAGCTTTTATTTTGGTGGAAAACCACAGGGAGACCTTAACGCTCCTCTATGTTCACAACAACAGATTTATGAACGATTCTCATTACGAATTTGGGAAGATGGTTGGCACGTTGCGTTCCCAAATGCAAATTATAAGTGACTCAAGCACACACACAGAGCACTTGCAGAGTAGCATTTACTGTAATGTTTACTCTGAAATATGCATCATGTCAGACTATATAATTACATCACAACAGTTGCGATTTGATGATCGCACTAAGCCATATAACATTCTCACAACCACGCAATATCAAAATTCTTGAAGTAACCAGACAGCTGTTGAGTAACACCGTTTTAACGCCAATTTGTACTCGCATTTGGCACATTGAACCCTTGCTAACAAGCTAAGGCCTGGGACACACTAGACGATTTTCAAATCTTAACCAATTTCGCTTGGAGCGGGTCAGATAGGACCGGTTACACTTGTTCGCTCTCATTGGCTATTGCAGTTAGGCTATCCTGTCAGAGGCAGTCCAATCAAGAGTCGGGAGCTGTAAAATTATCCTAATGACACCACAAAATTGAGGGATTTTTGGACAAAAAGTCGGTTGCGACAAGCCTCGAATTGGGCCATGCAACTCTGATTGTTGGGGGGTGCAAATTGTGCCTTAAATCAGGGTTAAAATCTTCAAGTGTGTGGCAAGCATATGGATGTCCCGCAGATGGCACTGTGAACTTGGGCTGAACGATAAATAATATAACGATATGACAACACGCGATTTTTTAACCGCAAAGGCTGTGATTACACTCTGGTCACGCGACACGCGAGAGTAAAGCAGTCTGCAGATGAAGCATCAAGCCACGCTATGCATATTAGGCCTGGCATAAAGGAAAGAACAGTTTATATTTAATTTTTGTAATATTTGTGTCGGTGATATACTATACATCTGATTCTCCAACGATTCTGAGCTTAGTTTTTAAAACACAGATTAGTGATGACACTGTGCGTTCTGCTTGCTTCCAATTCCTCACACACACACCACTCGAACCTTTCATAAAGTTCAGAAAGGTTGATGCGAATTACAAGGACATGTATGTATTATGTATGCCGTTTAGAATGCAGTGGGCTTATATATAAAAATATGAAACTCACTGACTGAAGGCTGCTTTCAATTTCAAATACTCAAGTGCGCTTGGTAAAGAGAGGCGGCTGTGTGTGTGCGACTCCGTGGTTAAATGTACTTCCAGTTTCATTTCAAAATGGTTTTTATGATGCAAAATGAATGTAAACACAGTCAGTTATGTCTTAAGAGATTAAACAGACAGACAAAAAACACAATGTGTTTAAAAAACACATTTTACAAGAGATCTGTGCATTGGTGTGAATGCAGCTTATTTGATCTCCCACTGTCTATGATGTCATCGGTAATAATCCAACAACAGTAAAGCTGAGAAAAAGAAGAATCACTCACAGCTCTTGAATGGAAAACGTTCAGACAGCCTAGTCTTAAATACTGAAAGCACTCTTTGTTTATTGCTGGTAGAATGTTTTTTTTTTATTATTATTTTAAAGAGTACTTATTACTTGTGTAATTAAATAATAAAAACGATTTTAAATTCTATTAATACAATTAATTAATAAGAAAAAAAAGTAGATCAAGAAATGGTTTGGAATCAGATCGTGAGATGCTAAAATATTCCCACCCATGTGAAAAATCACATTCACTGTGATATAGAGTTTTTAATTATGCTCATTTGCTAATCTCTAATTTACACCTGTTCAGAGAGTTGACCCTGGCTTCATGGTTACTTACGGCCAAACTATTAGAAAATATCATAAAGAGTAGCTCGAAGAGAAAAAAAAGATAAATAATAAATTAACACCGGCATGTAAATGCAAGATCAGATGTAAAACACCTCCAAATGAACAAGGAGTGTCCTGTTAAGCACAGAGCAGCCTCGGGTCGGCTTTTATTCACTTAGGCCTATGTTTCATTCAAATCAACCTCTGGAGAGGAAGAATTGGAGATGAAAAAAAAAAAAAAAGAGAGAGAGAGACTCTAAAAGCCCCTGATCTCACAGAATATTATGTAGTAACTAATAGAATCTAAAGTAAAAGCACAGTCTTGATGGAGACTTTGAATCACTCTCTGTTCAAGGCTCGCCGGCTTTATTTCACACAATAATTGAAAAATATTCCTTTAATCAAGCGCTACACCTTACAAAGCCTTTCTCTGTCGGTGAAATGGCTCATATGAGTGTTTAGATGGTAGTCTGTATTGCTGAAGAACCTATCAAAAGCAGGACACGGAGACAGTTTCAGAGTGCCAAATAAACCAATAGTTTTAATCATAATTCATAAATTTTTGTAAGAGAAGACATTTTCACGTCCTCTATCTTGACTGTAAAGTGTTAGGTTGAATACCTCAGAGATGGTAACATTCGTTCTGTTGAGCTCCTTGAACCCGAGCCACCAGCGGATGTGAACCGGTGGATTACTGGAGGAAGTGTAACAGCACAGATTGATCTCCTGTCCCTCTACAGCTTCAAAGGAGCCCAGTAACGTTACATCAGCTGGCTCAACTGTGAGCAAAAGTGATTACCACAACAGAAAGAGAAGCAAGATAAATGGAGTCAGCATATCTTCGCAGCAAATTGTTTAAACACGCTAGTCACGCCACAAAGGATTTGAGGCCATTATGATACGTTCTCTTGATGCTCTTACAGTACTGAAATAATGATCTAGCTGATCAATGAAATGGTGAGAAGTGTCTAGAGAGATCTTCTAATAAATGCCCAAATGGTATTTGTGATAAGACATGGATATTTGACATTTTGAATTTGTGGTGACAAGACCACAATTACAAACTATCCTCTGTTAATGAAAGATTACAGGAACTGCAAGTAGCGGCAAGTATTGACCTGATTAACTTGTCAGCCATGATACAGCCATGTGTAATTGGCTTACTGTAAGTGACAGTGTGTCATGAAAGATCAAGCTTTTGTTTTAAGGCTATGCTGAAAACTACTAGCAACAACAGGCTTGTGGCCTTCTTAAAAGTATAATGGGTTTTTGAGCAGAAGTTTTTTAAGATTAATTTTTACTGACTACTCACACATGACGGTAAGAGTGCGAGTGAGGGACATTGGTGAACGAGATACTTGGTTGACGCTTTCGCACTGCAGCACAGCATGATTGTCCTCTGGCTTCACCTCCATTCTCAACGTGCTACTGGACCTACGTGACACAACGTCCACCTCCCAGCTAGTGGACAGGACTTCTCCATTCTGAAAAAGAGAAAAGATGGTACTGACATACCGAGAGACAGACAGATAGACTGAGAGACGATAGATAGACAGACAGACAGCCAGCCAGCCAGCCACACAAATAGATAGATAGATAGATAGATAGATAGATAGATAGATAGATAGATAGATAGATAGATAGATAGATAGATAGATAGATAGATAGATAGACAGATAGAGAGAGACAGACAGACAGATAGATAGATAGACAGAAACACAGACAGACAGATAAATAGACAGACAGACAGACAGATAGACTGAGAGACGATATATAGACAGTCAGTCAGACAGACAGACAGACAGATAGATAGACAGACAGAGAGACGATATATAGACATAGTCAGACAGACAGACAGACAGATAGATAGATAGATAGACAGACAGAAAGACAGACAGACAGACTGAGAGACGATATATAGACAGTCAGACAGACAGACAGACAGATAGACAGATAGATAGATAGATAGATAGACAGACAGACAGACAGACAGACAGAAACACAGACAGATAAATAGACAGACAGACAGACAGACAGACAGATAGACTGAGAGACGATATATAGACAGTCAGTCAGACAGACAGACAGATAGACGATATATAGACATAGTCAGACAGACAGATAGACAGACAGAAAGACAGACAGACTGAGAGACGATATATAGACATAGTCAGACAGACAGACAGACAGACAGACAGATAGATAGATAGATAGATAGATAGATAGATAGATAGATAGATAGATAGATAGATACTGACATACCGAGAGACAGACAAATAGACTGAGAGATGATAGATAGACAGACAGCCAGACAGACAAATAGAAAGATAGATAGATAGATAGATAGACAGACAGACAGACAGACAGACAGACAGACAGAAACACAGACAGACAGATAAACAGACAGACAGATAAACAGACAGACAGACAGACAGACAGACAGACAGATAGACTGAGAGACGATATATAGACATAGTCAGACAGACAGACAGACAGACAGACAGATAGATAGACAGATAGACAGATAGATAGATAGATAGATAGATAGATAGATAGATAGATAGATAGATAGATAGATAGATAGATAGATAGATAGATAGATAGATAGATAGATAGATAGAGACATTTGTGTCTGAAATCAGTCATCCAGTCAACGCCTTTGCAGACACTAACATTTGCATTAGCTGCAAATTATTAGAGATGTCCGGACTGACACATTTTATCAAAGTAAAACGAGAGTCTCCACTGTGAGTCTGTCTGCGGGACGCTACATGAATGGACAAGTAGATTTGGCTGCCTAGACTTCACTTACAAATGATTTAAATCTTGACATCTTCTCTCTGTCTCTAAACACAGACATTTAATAAAGTTCTTGGTTGTAGCTCTCAGCTTTCCCCTAGGCTTGCTGATTTTAGTAATTCACACACAGATACACACACACGCACACACTCGCACGCACACATGCATACACACAACTAAATAAATGGTTTAATTACAAAAAAATACATTTACCATAGTTTCTTAATGTCCTATTTAAGAGAAGAATTTACACAAGGGCAATCCGCTTAACATTACCCGAGAGCCACGCTCAGAGTGTCTTTACGAAATGTTGAATGGCCTTTATAAGAAAGCACTGCTTTTGTTTATTCTCTGCTTTCGGCTCAGTCTCTTTGTGAACATATGCACGCTGTTATCTTGAGTTAGTCCACTTGCTTAGTCCAGTTAGGCACTGAAGCTTTGCATCACATTTATTAAGTTGTTTGAGATGCCAACGCTTCATAATCTCTGAGGTTGGGAAAATTTAAAGAATACAAAACCACTGGTGCACCAGCCAGATTCTAGCTAGCTTCAAATTACTTTAGCAACCTGCGTTCCACAGTGACCTTACTCTGGCATAACATTCATGGTAATTGGCCTGCAAAGCATTTTGGTAAACAGCTCTCACATGGTTGAATGATGCAGCCCATAATTTTTCATCTAACAGCTACCCGCTTAACGTAACATTTGGGCCAATTTATCTAAGTGGCACTTTCCATGAATGCAGTACACTTTGGTGTCCCATGACTTTTTAGACTTTTTTGGATTGTGAACTATTACATATGTTAGGTAAACTATACAATTATCATAATAACTACTTTTCAAACAAATCCTCCACACAAAATAACGGTTTTGGCCTCTCTCACATCAGAGGTCTCAACCTTCTTGACTAAACTGTACCAAAAATGAAAATCATAAAAAAGCTTTCAGCATTTCATATTTGACATAGTCTTCAGAATATTCAATGTTTTATACAATAACAATGTCTTAAATTTCTATTTTTTAAATGATTAACTATTTAGAAAAAATATATTAGACTTTAATTTAATTATTTATTAGACTTCTTAATTAATTTCAGGGATTTTAGTAATGCACCCGAAAATACTATGATATGGCTAGCTACTATGTAAAAGATATAATAATAAAAGATAATGAATTTCAAACCTGAACCAAACATATTTTTATTCAAAGATCAACAGTCTGTCATTAGTCTGCCACAAAAAACAACATTAAAATCATGAAAAAAAACAACAATGACTGTTGTAACAGTGCGTAAATCAGACCTTTCAGGCTATAGCCTAAAGCTAATAAGCCTCATGCCAAAATTATTATTACAATTAAATTGTCGGTCATTAAATAAGAAAACTAAATAATTGTGTAGATGATTTGCTTTGTGTAACCCGACATCAGACATTAGGCCGAAGTATTTTTTTTGCACACAGTGACCAATCAATCACTCCTTTACGACTGGCTGCCTGCACATTCGGGGTTTTGGTACACCAGCCATGTCAACGAAACGAATGAATGAAAATTAGCTCATCAATGCATATGTAAATTTGCGCCTACGGTATCTTTGTAGAACTTCAAAAAAAGAAACAAAAAAGATGCTGGAGCCAATGAGCAGCCGGCGGGGGCTGGCTGCAGGACGACTCCACGGACAGTTTCTAATGTTTTATCAGACAATTAGGGCCGGATTCGGGATTCGGGACAACAGCTTAGAATTCGGGACTGTCCTGAATTTTTCGGGACGTCTGGTCACCCTATGAGACTAAAGTTGTAATTTATCTTTTAACATACCTTCTAATGTTCATTCATTTCATATTTTTTTTTGGTGCCGTAATAGTAGTAAAGAGGAAGAGATGATTGGTTCACACTTGATCTGCGCAGTCTCTTGAACTGAGCCTGATCTGTCACGCACCAAAACTAAATTTTTCGAATTTCGTGATAAAATGTACACAATTTGAAACTTGAGACAGACTTTGTTTCATATAAAAAATTACAATGCACAGAGTTTATTGTGATTATTGGATGGGTGTGCGACAAATGTTTAGAAATGTTTACAACAGAAAACAGCACAGACTTTTAGTCTGATCTTGAGAATCCATATCATTATCGATCAAAAGCAAGAAATCGACATGTTTGTTATCTATCCACAGTTTGCACGAAACAGAAGCTCTAATTAAATGTCACTGTTTCGGCCAATGATTTCAGCCCTCCAAAATAATTTCAGACGAAAATTAACATTTCTGTTTCGGCCGCAAATTTTCTGTAATTTCAGTGCATCAAATGAGACAGACCCAAGCTAAATTCATGTATTCACACTATAAGAATAAAGAAATAACAAGACTTATTGGCTTTAAGTGCTGTGGTGGCAAATAAACTTAAAGTGGTGGTACAATGCCCCTTTCACAAGATGTAAAATAAGTCTTTGATGTCCCCAGAGTATGTATGTGAAGTTTAAGCTCAAAATACCCCACAGATATTTTTATATAGCATGTTAAATGGGTGGTTGAATATGATTTCACTGATAGTGATCTAACCCGGGTGGAATGTGTGTAGTCCCTACCAGCCTTTTGTTGTAGTCCTTAAAAAGCGATTTCTTTAAAAGCAAATATCTCCCTTTGCTTTGAACTTTGAGCGTTGTAACTTTGCAGATGTTGTTTATGCTCAAACAGCAACATTACACACTAACTAAAGTTAGAAAAGTGAAATCATAATCAACCACCCCTTTAATCAGCACAAATGTACATTTGCGTTGATTAAAGGGGTGGTTGATTATGATATGATTTCACCCTAACAGATCACCATTTCTATTCATTTGCCACTGAATTATGCAATCTGAAGAGCTTGGAACGGCGTAGAGCGCGTTTTTTCTTCCGTGCGTGTCTGTTATGAGTCAGAGAGCTCATTCGCTCTAGAGCTGTCAATCAAATTAAGTATGTGATCATAACTCCTGCCCTTCCGAATGACGACGTTGTGTTCATTTCCTCATTCTGAGGTCCACATGGTTACGCACATAAACTGAGAGTAACCCTTATTGAAAAGTGTTACCAATCAAACTAAATGTTGTAACACTTTATTTTACAGAGTCCCTGTTACACATTTTACATGTAATTACTATAGTAATAACAGTCAATTATGCACAGAGACATGCAACTAACCCTAAACCAAACCTTAACCCTAATTATATAGTAAGTACATGTAGTTAATTGCTATTACTAAGTACTTAATTGTGTAATTACACTGTAACAAGGACACCTTAAAATAAAGTGTAACCGAAAAAGTTTCTTTCATTTATGGGAAATATAAGTTTAATCAATAACTACAAGCCAAACACAAGGTCTTAGTTTGTATCCTGTTCAAGTAAAGGTAAAGGCCAAGTAATTATTTCTGAAAAGGAAAAGGGCAACCAATGAAGAATTTCATATATTTATCTCACCTTAATCCAATGCAGAGTGGCTAAAGGGTTGCCCCCATACGACATGCACACCACCCTCAGAACGGAACCGGCTTTGACCTCTTCATTTTCTAATCCCATGATCACCGGAGCTTGCGGGAGAACTGAGCGAAGGAAGTCACAAGAGAAAGAAGGGTTACGACATCAATAGAGAGAAGTTTGAATCATTTGTATCTATTCGCAGGGATCACAGCACAGCTACTCTTAGTAAAAAATGAAATGAGTGCAGTTCATGTGCGAAAAGGAGGGAAAATATTATTAAAACAAAAGATCTTGCCTTTGTTCTGTGAGGATGGGCATCTTTTCATGTTAGAGCCAGTCATGAAAGATGAAATGGAAGAACAAAGAGCAAGATAGAAAAACGACCACTAGTTTCAGCATCACAGCGTCAGGAAGAGCACGACTCTATTTTAGTCCCGTACAACATTGTTAAATCGAGGACATTTAACGCCAGTGCAGCGGGAAGACATCGCTTGTCCCTTTGATGAAACCATTAAGAATAAAGAGCAACCCACACACTGGCACCAGTCCATAAACCAAAATAACAGATGTTTAAACCATAATAAGGCAATGTGGAACATGAATAAATTACAGTGGAGCTGAATAATACATTTGCCATCAAATAAATTATGGGGCAGGGCCGCTCTTTGTTATTGCCCCAATCAGTTTGGAAGTGGACGCGATGGACGGATGAGAGTCTGCCATGACAAAGTGCCGTCTTGCTTACAATCTGCTGCAGATGAAAATGGCCAGTGGAAAGTTGAATTTGATGGGCCAGGCGTGCTGAGTAAGGCAGCGTTGCTGGCCATCGGTTCTGCTACATTAGCACTTATTGCACTGGCTGGGCGGTAATGGAACCATGAGCTGGGGTGAGTGAAGGGGGGCAATGTTTTAAAGCATAAATTTAGCGAGCAGAGAAAATGTGATTGGCGTTTCGGGGGAAGCTTATGCCTGTGAAATGCATCATATCACATGGATTTTGTGCATTAGGTCGCATCGGTTTTCAAAGCTCACCTAATAACATAACAGATAAGCGTACAGACTTAACATGTAAAAAAAAAAAAAGTGTGATAAAACATGATGCCCTAAACTGATTCGAAAGGACTTTGGTTGGTCAATTTAAAGTCAATATGAAACGGAAATCAAACCTACTTGGTACAAAATGGCAACCTGCAATTGTTACCTTAAAGGGATTGTTTATTCCAAAAGTTTGCACAAAAGAAGATATTGTGAAAAATGTCTCAGTGTTTCTTGTCCATACGATATAAGTCATTGGGGTCCAATGTCGTTTAGGATCCCATTTACAGTACTTTCATTGTACAGTTCTTCAAAAACAACAACAACAACAAAAAAAAAAATCTTTTATACTCTGCATTTATACAGGTTTGAAACGTCATGAGGGTATGGAGCCTCTTAAGTGGACATGGTGATGGAAAAAATATGAGATGGGAGGAAAAATATATATTTCAATGCTTTTGCGTACGCTTGAAAAACGTTTGCCCTCTCTCGCAAAACATTTGCGTTCTCTTGCAAAAGTATTGCGTTCTCCCTGACAAACTTTGAGTTATTTTGCTAAACATTTGTATTCTCTTGCAAAACATTGGCGTTCTCCCAAGAAACTTTGCGTTGCCTCCCATCTCATATTATTTCCATCACAAAAGCTTTGCGAGTGAACGCAAAGATTCCTGGGGGGGTGGAAAACTTTTACGAGAGAACGCGAAAGCATTTCAATATAATGTTTTCTCCAATGTCCCTTTAGGGGGATGAGTAAATGATAATGAATTCCCATTTTTGGGTGAAAATTTACTTTAATGAGATGTTTCTATCTGATCCAACCCTTACATACATATATATATATATATATATATATATATATATATATATATTTTTTTTTTTTTTAGGTGTAACCTAATGTATTTAGGCTAATTTAAATAACATTTTTGACTGCCAATAAGCTCTAAATGAATAAATAAATAAAAAATCCTCACCGAATGTCCTGTTTCACATTGTGGAAGTGAAAATGGGTTGCAAACAGCATTTAATGTTGACTTTAATGATTCAGTGTGTACTCCTGGTACTTGGTAGTTGTTACCCTCTCAGAGTGAAGGGGACATTTATTCCTACAGTGAAAGGACAAGGAGTACTACTTGACAGGAAAAAGGCCCAATTGGCTACGAGTCACGCAGCTGTGGCCATGAACTTGGCACTAAGAGAGCAAAAATCTATAGTCAAAGTCTCTGTGATTTTCATTATTTACAGTATGTACTCCATTTAATTACACTCTGCTTGAAATGAGATTTCAAATTCCAAATCCAGTGGCTCTTCACATCACACACATGAATAAAAAAAATACACATATCACTATTAATTATTAAGAGCACTCAATTGTAAACACATTCAGTGTGAATTTACACAATGCAGGGTTCTTACAGTATACCCTCATGGTCATGCCAGTCTCAAGAGCTCGAGGGGAAGCTGGGTTCTTCGCTCGACACGTCAGTCGCCGTGTGTCGTATGAGCTTTGTGCCCTGATGCTGTAAGAGAGAGCGGGATTGACTTATGTTAATGCGTTTCACACTGTGACACTTTCTCATACCCAGTGTTGCCACAATTACCCCCAACCCCACTGATCTAATAACTTTACTCATTTGCCAGCCTGGAGCATTGCCAGTGTACACTTAACTGTACCTGGCCTCCAAAATTTGATTGTTCAGCAATACCTTACTCAAGAGTGCAGCGCAAGTGGAATGTAGAAGATGCACGTTTCAGATATTCTGACAAAATTCCACATGGATTTCAGGATTTGCCCATAGACTAAACATTTTTGAGGCTGCAGGCAAAGAAAATCCTTGGTCAGTCTAGATAATTATGCTGCATAGAAAGCTGAAAAGAGGTTTTTAATAAAGAAAACATGTGAAATGGGGAAATTCATAAAAAATAATTAATTCCATTGTCCTTTTGCACGTCATTACATCTTTTCTTATGCATCTCATCACAAGCCTCCGTTGCTAACAAAACATAATTTTAGAGCTAGTAACGGAGGCTTCATCCATTGACAGCAGACTAATGCAGTTATTAGAGAGAGAGAGAGATAGAGAGAGAGAGATTAAGCATGTGTGTGAATTACCTCAATCTGTGCGTCTCTCAACAGTGTTCGGAACCAGTGTCTACTAATAGCGAAACTACGTTTATTTGCTCCTCGCTAGTGAGAAACGTCATGTAGCAATAAAAAAACAATGATGAACTAAACCAGTTGCGTTATATTACATTGAAATGATACCAGTTTATACTTCGGAGATTTAACTACAGTGCCTTATGATGGGGTAAGTTAAAATGCTGGCTCAATTTACCCCACAGCATTTGGTTCACTTTGCCCCATAGCTGCCATTTTGGACAAAACTAGCTAGCTTACAAATTCAGGCTAATATTTAGCTAAATTATTTGCATGGTTTTATACATCTCTATATCACCAATACGAATCATAAATATTTTTAGACTTGGACAAATTTGCTTTGATGTAACAGCTATAACATCTGACGAACCCAAAA
Source organism: Rutilus rutilus (assembly GCF_951802725.1). Lineage (NCBI taxonomy): Eukaryota > Metazoa > Chordata > Actinopteri > Cypriniformes > Leuciscidae > Rutilus > Rutilus rutilus. The sequence goes on from NC_140223.1 coordinate 27,744,894, forward strand.
ACTGTTTTTAAAGTAAATGGGTGTCTTCCACTCCTGTCATGTGTTTCTCCTTTTCAAAGTCTGGCAGAAATGATGGGTGGTTCCACAATATATGTTCACATTACAATAAAAGTTTATGATTGCCAAGATAAAGGGAGTGGGTCAACTTACCCACTGGCTCATCTTACCCCACTATCCCCTAATTTTGTGGCAAATGAAACCTTGGAAATAATTTGTCGTTTTTTTCCTATTGTTTACTATATTTATTTGCTCGGTCAGTGTTGTTGTGGGTTTTGGTTCTGTAACGCTGTAAAGACCTTTGAAATAACTGAAATCATTTTGGTGAAGTGGAACTGTAATGCGGTCAAGACCTGCCTGGAACTACTTTAGCCATGCGTTTCCTTGAAAATAATTGCACACCTTAGAACTTTTCATCAGAATCAAGCATTCAACAGCCCCGTAGTAGGGATTTTAAGCAATAGCCTCTGATGGAATGGCAACGGCATTCTGGCGTTCTATTGCGCATGCACGACTTTAACTGCTAATTCGCTTAACCGTCTACTACACATATGTGACCAAGGATCACAAAACCAGTCATAAGTCGCAGGGGTATATTTGTGGCAATAGCCAACAATACATTGTATGGGTCAAAATTATAGATTTTTCTTTTATGCCGAAAATCATTAGGATATTAAAGGTACAATATGTAAGAATTTTGCATTAAAATATCCCATAAGCTCAAGGCCAGTGTTATATATTTTAAGTTGATTACTTACAATATCCCAAATGTTTCCAACTATTTTTAAATCGTGAGAAAATTGCGATTTTAACCAAGGAAACGGGGCGTTAGAGCAGGGGGGAGCTGGGAGTCGCCAGTCAATGGCGTCATATCCGCATTACCCTCGGTTTCCGCTCGTACTGCGTGGAGTCCTGGACAAATGCGGAAGTTGTAGTTGTAGCGTCTATCAAGCAACAAACGTTAGCTTGTTTCGTGCAGTCGTTATGGAACTCAATTATTCTTTACCGATTGCAGCTGGTTCTGTCGACAAAGCATGCTTAATTTTATATTATCCAAATGTAGCATTCGGTAATAGTTATGTTTATGTAAGGGAAGTATTATTGCTTTAGATTGTTTAGTTTATTGACTTTGTTTATCACGTCTGGTGTTTATGGCCATGTAAATAAACATAGCATGTGTTATACATAAAGATTAATCAGTATTTTGGCAAATGATGTGGGTATGTTCGAATGTACTTTTACAACAATTGTTTAGAACACGTAAAACTGCGCAGCGTTATCACAACAATGAATTCGACATACAGTAACATCTATGATAACCAATTTAGTATTAAACCTTACTTTTCTTGCGGTTAATTCATTTTAATGAAATAAAAGTGTGATGAGGTTCAAGAGTCAGGAAGGAAGAAGACAGGGGTCAGCGTGACTGGGACTTGTACTTTATTAAAATAAAACAAAACAAACAGAAGTCGCACACAACGCGCATTCACTGTGCCAACCGCGACGCACAAAACAGTTCAAAAATGAGAGCTCGGATCCACCGGTTTTCTTTCTCTGCGTCCAATATTCTCTTCAGTCTCTCTCTCGTTCCAGCGCGCGGCTTATAAGCGGTCTCTCCGCCGATCACTGCAATAAGACACAGGTGTTCGTCATTTGCACTTGACCTACTTGCTCGTCTCTTCTCTCTCCCATTACAGACCACGCTGAACCACGCCCCCCTTGCCACAAAAAGCATGTCATTATAAAAATAAAACTTAGCCTCATCCATGAACATGATTTTTCGATTCCCGTCTGACTGATTTACATCCACGGTGGAGTTTAAAAAGACAGTTCCCATCATTCCACGCTCCTTCACATTGTCATCAAACTACGCCGTTGTTGTTGTTTGGAATGTAGCGCCCTCTAGTGGCAAAAAAATTCTTGCACATTGTACCTTTAAGTAAAGATCATGTTCCATTAAGATATTTTGTAAATTTCCTACCGTAAATATATAAAACATTCATTTTGTTCATTCATTCATCATTCCAGATGTTCAAATAGTTGTATCTCGGCTAAATATTGTCCAATCCTAACAAACCATACATCAATGGGAAGCTTATTTATTCAGATTTCTATATAATATAAATTATATATAAATATATACAGTATATGTATGCAAATATTTCTTAAATATATACATGCATGTGTGTTTATTGATATATACAAAATAATTATACACAGTACACACACATATATTATGTAAACACAAACTTTTATTTTGGATGCGATTAATCGCGATTAATCTTTTGACAGCCCTAATATATATATATATATATATATATATATATATATATATATATATATATATATATATATATATATATATATATATATATGTATGTATACTGTATATTAGAAAGAAATCAAAAAAATGTTCAGACGTAATTTTTTAGCGGCATCTAGTGGTGAGGTTACGAATTGCAACCAACATAAGTTACGGTGGCCGACAGGAAAACAATGTCGTCATCTGAGACAGCAGAGAGTAGCCAGTTTCTTTACAAAGATAAATTAAGAAAATATGTTTACTTAATTATTTCAGTGAAAACGATATGTTATTGCAAATATTATTGTTACTTGTTCATCATTGTGTCAGTGTTTTATTAGCTGACTTTGGCTAGCTTCTTTGCTCGAAGAACAACATAGTGACGAAGCGTGTTTGTCCGTTCAGGGCTACCGTAGAAACATGTCGGCGCAAAATGCCGACTTAATGGGCCCTATCTTGCACCCAGCGCAATTGACTTTGTACACCGACGCATGTATCATTCCTATTTTGCACCCGCGCAAAGCGGACTTTTCCCTCCACAGATGCATGTCGGTTAACTAAGAAATACACTTGCGCTCCCCGGGGCGGTTCAGCGCAAAGGGGAGGCGTGTTCCGGCGCAAACGTTCCCTCATGCTATTTTACAGGTTTAGAAAACATTTGCGCCACTGACCGAAAAAAAAACTGTTTAAAGTCAGTGGCGCGTTGCGCATGTTATTCATATGCTATTTTAAGGGCGCATGCTTGGCCTTAATCAATGTAGCGTGTGCACAACGCGCATACACTTTGATTCTCTCATCTACACACAGACGCAGCAGTTATTTTTGCAAATCATACATTATTACGATAGATAGATAGATAGATAGATAGATAGATAGATAGATAGATAGACATTTTATTATAAAAGCATACATCTAGCTTACACATTTACCCAAATTATCATACGCCTGTTTAACCGAAGTTAATTTGGGTGTGTTTCTCCATCCCCAACGTCCCTGACGAGAACGTCGGTCTCCTCGGCCTTGAACCGCTCCTGTCGTGCGCCTGGCAAATCCGCCGTTATAATAGGAATCGGCTTTAGAACAAGCGCGCCTGCTCTTAAAGGGAATGTGAGATGTCGCTCTGATTGGTTTATTTCACGTTACGCCCAAACCACACCTATGAATAATGAAGCTACTTCAGACCAACCCCTTTTAGATTTGTGCCAGGCGCAAGAGTCATTTATCCCGCCGGGAAAATAGCAACAGCGCCAAGACCCACCCACAAAGTTACTTGTGCTTTGCGCTTTGACACTTGCGTTTCAAATCGTTAAAATAGGGCCCAATGTATAAGGGGACCCGTGGTGTATGTAGATAGAACTGCCTCATTCTAAGGTAATACAAACATAACGGTTCATTATGTAAGGTCTTTATACACCACTAAAAACGTAGTTATGTATATGATATTGCATTTCTGTCAACAGATCCTCCTAAATATCACACAAAGCACCTTTAAATACCCACTTCGCATATTGGTTAAATGGAAAGTTTTTTTCTTAACGAACTCCATCCACCACTGTTTATTTTGCCTTTACAGTATATGCAGTATTTAAAATCTTAGGTATTTTCTAATTTCAAAAAGAGAAATTCTCAAGGTCATACAGTAAAATGTAAGTGGTGAAGGGGATTCAACTGCAAATAATCTTTTTTAACTTCATTGTTCGCACACAAACTTACATAACTTCGGCATGAGTTGTTAAAAGCTTATCCTGTGAGCCTGACATTGTGAAAGAATCGGTTTCCGTCAGCTCCTCTCCATCTGAGAAAGAAGGGAAAAAAAAAGCACAAAAGTTTTAGAGTCAGTAAGCTGCCTCAGGGTACTTCTTGCCAAGAGATGGTGTGACACAAACTTAGTAAATGAATCATGATGTCTCTTGGATTGAGTTTACAGCCACTGCTTTGAAAGCTCCCACAGAGATTTTATTTTATCTTTTATCGGCGTTGTGTATCAACAGTGTAATTGTCTCATAAGAGCTATGCTTAATGGACGTAAGAAAGAGTGGGGCTCTTAAGTGATGGTGTACCTCTGAACATGGTGATTTCTGCAGGAGGTTTTGCATCAGGAGCGATGCAGGTCACCGTGTATTCGTCTCCCTCCACCCACGGCTCATCAGACTCCAGCTGGATGTACGGCTTTGAGGGCGGGACTTAAACAAGAGAGAGAATGAGGAGAAGGTGAGGAGAGATTAACCTGCAGGGGATTGTCACAATATATTATTTTATTGCAAGCTGTGAACTCATTTGGTGTCTGGTTGAAGAGATATTTCAGAGCTTTAAACACACACACACACACACACACACACACTTCTGAGCGAGGTACTTTAGACACAAAATGCATGATATTTCTCCATAAGTAAGCTCAATTTGAAGGGTTTTGGCAAAACCCTGGTTCATACAAAAAGTAAATGTAGTTTTGTATATGTGTGGGAAAGCACATTTAACATTTATTTGTATCATTAATTATAAAAAGATCCAATTTTTTTAATTAATATTATATGTACATCTTATAACCTGTTATATATATATTTATATCCGTACTACTACTACTACTACAATCCAATACATATTAATTTTCAAATGTTTGGGATCATCAATATATGTTTTAACTTTTACTCTTTTATACTTTGATTCAGCAAGGATGCATTAAACGGATCAAAAGTGGAGTGGGCAGGATATTGGGTGGGATCGGGTCATCTATGATGAATAGTGTAGTGGGCTGTGGAGAGGGTCGAGGTCTGCAGTGAAATTGATGAGCCAGCGCTCCTCAACTGGCTCAATCGGAGAACTGTCTCACCGGACCTAACTCTTCGCTGGATCTGGTGATCGGCTCCAGCCTCGGGACGGGTGTGGCGACCTGCTTTGTCTCTGAGAGAGATGGCTGCTGGAGGTGTAGATAGTCCTGGGGAGTCAGAGATAATAATTGTTGTCCTCAACGAATCCCATAGTGAGGGAGGATCCGCACACCCGCAAGTCGTAATCAATGAACTCGATGAACGGACAGTGATCCTCCCCCAACAGCGGCAGCTGGCCGAGGATATCGTCCATCCCACTCCAGAAACCCCGTTTCAAAGTTTCATCGTCCCAGCACACCTCGTAATAAAGTTCCAGGTACTCCTTCACACAATCGTCCAGCTACCAGCTGTTTTGTGAAAAGCAGTCCTCATAATCTGTTTTGGTCTGTTCTTCTGTCACACTTGTCTTGGCAGTTTACAGAATCATGATGCAGAATAGCAGATACTAACTAATTTAATGGACACGAAGAGAATACAGAGGTAAAGGCACGAAGAATCATAACATTAACTGCACATACGTAAGACGAGAACAGACAATGAACTGAATGAGACAGGGAGTATAAATACACAGGGAAACTAACAGACAGAAAGTAATCAGTAACCAAGGAGACTAACTAGGATGCAATCAAGACTAAACTTAACTGAAGCACATTAAACACTAAACACAGCATAATCCTGCAAAGATGTGTTTGACATCTTCATTTGGGGACTTTACAGAACATATATTAATAAAAGATATTAATTTATCAGTAAGCATATCATGTAATTAATTCAACAAATGCTTTTTTATTTCACCCAATAAGTGCCAAAAGTGAAGTGCATATTTTTTTGCCATTTGATGACCCTCTTTTTTTAACAGGTCTTCCGAACACTCAAACTGAAAATACGTTCAAACTGCCTTTTAGGCAAAATGAAAGTAGTGATGCCTAGTAATGTTGACGCTGCAAATTAAACTGGGATAGGAGAAAGTATTTACTCAGTGAAAACATCACATACTTCATCTGTAAGGGTAGATTTAGCGTTTGGTTTACACCGTGTCCTGACCAAAGCAATGAAAGCTATTTCTTTCATGTTAAGGGCATTCACACTGACAGCGCTTTGCAGAAACAAAGCGACCAGAAGTCATTCATTTTCAATGAGTGCTGGTGATCTGAGGCAACATTAGGGAGAGATGAATTTAAGAAAGTTCATCTTCATGCAAATGCACACTGACAATGCAGAGAATGCCAGTGGGAGTGCAGATAAGTTCTGAGTGGTTTTTAGCATGTTGTTACAGTATGTGACTGCAAAGTTATTTTGGCCAAGTCAAAAGAGTCTACCGTCTTTACTCTATGAAATGGCTCAGGTCCATCCTTCAATGTAAATTTGACAGATTTATACCCTCTTTATTGTCTGGCAGGAAATACAATTGTAGGTCTGATTGCTTTGAAGAGTAATAGCATCCCACTTCTTCACAAGCCACACATTATTATTCATCTAAGTATGTCCAGCTTATAGTCAACTAATGTAAAGTAAACGAGTCTCATGAGGTTTGCTCTATGCAAATTAATCAATTATTTGTTAGATTGAATGCATGCATAAATAAATCATACAGGTTGTGCAAAATATATTTATCCACTTGTCCAGCATAAAAAAAGCCTTTGCGATCATCTCTGGTTTATTTGTTTTGGATATTTCAGTATTTTTACTGACTTGAATGCATAATTGCACAACTCAGATGGATAAGCTATTGATGTTATCCAATTTATCTTTATTCTTTAAAGAGGCCATATTAGGCTTTTTTACAAAGTCTTGATTTTGTTTATAGGGTCTACTAGAAAAGTCTTTCGTGCTTAAATGTTAAATATTTTTAACATTTACAATGTTTCAGCAACTCTCTTCCCAGTCTGTCAGTAACACTCTGTTTAGCACTCTGTAACACCCTGTCTCTATGAAGCCCCTGCTTCTGAAAAGTGCAATGTCCTCTGATTGGTCGACTGGATCAGTTTGTTGTGATTGGCTAGCTGCTTCAAGCGGGTTTCAGAAATGTCACGCCCCTTACCATGATCATTAGTTTCAACACACTACTAACACTAACTCAATCAGGATTCGTCCCATTATTTTGTGTATGCCTTGGGCGGGAATCAGAGTCCTGGGGGTGAACTGCTAATATCTGATGTAACGGGTGGAACAATATTTACATTGTCATTTTCGTGTCGGATATCAATATGCACGGCCGGACTGGGGGTCCTATAGCCAAGACTGTTTCGACTCAATTCAGTACCCATTGATAGGCAGCTTCTTTTAAATGGTCCCCTTGCTTATTTGTGTTCACACTCTGTAGACTGAAGACCGTCAAAGGTTTCTAATTACAATGTGATTTGCACCGTAGAGCACAGCGTTCGCACGCTGCAACTGTCAAAAGTGACTGACAGCTTCAGTCATTAAGGGTGTCAGAAAGTCCGTCCTGGAACGGAAAACAGACAGCAGTTTCCGACGGTCTGATATGACAGTTGTTGCTAGCAGAGTGATGTGAAAAACACCTCCACCTGCTGTCTCTGAACATGGTTTTTGTTTTGCGATTTTGCAAACAAATATCAAAACATAACCTTCCATAACTCTCCACAATGATAATATTGTAAATGGCTGCCTGACAAGTTGAAATAAGACAAAATAAGACAAACTTCCTCCAGTGCTTGATTCTCTAGCCATAATCTATGTCCATATTTGTCCGCTATCAAATCAGTGAAATAAAGTAAATGTTGGGAGGCACTTCCCCACATAAATGTTGTCCTTCGAGCCGAAAACGTCCCATAGTAAAGCCAGCTCTAATTTTTAAATCCAGCTGTCATTCCATTATCTCCAGTGTTCATGCTACATCTGCACTCACAATCAGCCAGGCAGCCATAATGGAGAAGAAAATAAAACAGCAGCAGTATGCCAACATCCTTCAACAAATGGAGGAGGACATGCTGGCAGAAATAGAATATCAGAGACTACGAACTCAAGCTAAAGAGGCTCAATGTGCTCAGGAAGAGGCTCTCATGGCAAAGGAGGCATTATCTAACCAGTTAGAAAGACGACGCAAGCTGAAAAGAGCAGAAACTGATTTAGAAGTGGTCAAGCTGGTGAGTTCCCTGCTCAGTAAAGATACAAGTTTGACTGATCCAGAGACTCGAGTATCACCAGACAACACCGGGCAACCACCTCAATTCCTTGTCATGCTCAGCCGACCAACCTACATTTCAACAGTCTCCCTACCCATTATCTTCCATGATCCAAGCCACACAGACTGTTCCAGAGGCACAGAGAACATGTGCCCAATGCACAGTTCAGTCAATAACCAAAACTCTTAGTTGACATTACAAGCAACAATGCCTGCACGAGTTCCAGCTCCCACAGCACAATTGTCCCCAAGTGTAGTCACTCAATTCCAAGGAAAATCTCAAGCTGCATATTCTCCGGAGAGCATGGCACCTGTCCCACAGCAGTCTCCAAGCCATGTTTCTAGGCCATTACCTCAATTCAACTCAAAGCAACCATCTGCAACCCAATTTGTGACACCAGACACAGATAGTGTTCTGATTTCACAGACTGTAACTCCTGTTGCAAACATTACCTCAACCTCAAATGTGAATACTTTGTTACCAGTCCAGGTAGCTTCACCAATCAGTCAGAAACATCCCTCAGCCCACGCTACCAGTGTTTGAAAGTGGCACCAAAAGTGACTTTGCCTTGTTGAAATTGGCCTTGGATAATTTATTAAGCCATCATACTCATTTTAGTGAGCAGTACAAATATCAAGTGTTACTGAGCCATCTGAAATTTGACAGTGCTCAGCAGTTGACTGAGGCATACATGCACCACCCACAACCCACAACCATACCCACAAAATTGGTGATTCCAATGCCTTTGACTCATTTGCCTTATCTGTCCGATCACTCAAACCCTTTGTTGGCATTCTGGGGACTCTAGAGGGACAGAATGGGTATGAGCTATGAGCTTAGGTGTGGTTTTCATGTGGACTGCCTTCTAGGCAAGATGCCACCTGCTTACTAATACAGCTTTGTATAGTACCGTCTAAGTCATGGCATTCTCCAAACTGGTACAGATAAAACCTACACTCTCCCTGACTTGGTGGCTTGGTTACAAACAAAGTCACAAGCGAAGCGCATCTCTAGCCGAACAGCTGCCATGTTTCAACCTTACCCTAAGACAGAGAGTAGTCAACACCTGACATCTGAGAAAGCTGTCAAGCCCTCTGAACCTGCCCAGGCTAAAGTCATTTCCAAGCCTACTGTCCTCATTGTGACAACCGAGATCCTTATCTCAACTCCTGTGATAAATTCAAGACATTGACCACCACCCAGATTGTGACGGCCATGTGAAGTCTGCAAATAACTGCTCCTTACTGTCCTACATGACATTTGACATCCACACAAATCTATCTTGACAGACCCAACCGCTAACACAAAGTTATGCTTAAGGTTGTCAAAGTTCTCTTGCACAATGGTGGTCAAACAATGGAAGCCTATGCTATTCTTGTTGATGGCTCCGAGAGAACCACCATCCTTCCTCCAGTAATTCAGCAGCTTAAACTAAATGAAGCCCCAGAAGTTCTCCCTCTACAGACAATCCAACTAAGTCATATCAAACTTGAAGGGTCCATAGTAACCTTGGAGGTTTCTCCCATCACCAAACCAACAGCAAGGTATGTCATCCATAATGCCTTTACAGCCTCTGGTCTATGTCTTGCTGAACACAATTATCCTGTGGCAACTCTCCAGAAAGCATATCAGCACCTGAAAAGTCTACCACCATAACCTGTAGACAGAGTCAAACCCTTACTCCTCATAGGGTCCGGTACGGCCCACCTCCTGACTCTTCCTCAGCCCGTACGTAAGAGAACATTGGATGGCCCTGTCGCCATATGTACAAAGCTTGGATGGATACTGCAAGCCCCAATGTGTCCAAATCAGCCCCTCAGAGGCCAGCAACAATGTCTGCACATTATGACACCACGTGATGGGCTATATAAGCATATGAAGCGCTTATGACAATTTAACACCTTGCCATACAATGAAAAGCTGATCACAAGATCAAAGCAGGACCAACAATTCTATAACCTCTTACAGTCTGCTACGGTGGTCAGCGGTATTCTAAGGTATTGCTAAGGCAGTCTCATATCACCTTGCCCCATGCAGACCAAGAGGTGCTAACCAGTCTCAGAATATTGAGAGAAAGCTGGCAAAGAGTCCTGAGCAGGCTAAAACCTACTGCTCTGAAATTCAAAAGCTTGAATCTGCAGGTTAAATAGCCAAGATGTCACCAGGGGAGACAGACAAGACAACAGAGTCCTGGTTTATCCCACATCACATAGTGTATCATAATGGGAAAGACTGAATAGTCTTCAACTGTTCCTTCCGGTACCAAGGACAAAGCCTGAATGAACAACTGCTTCCTAGGCCAACATTGGGGCCATCTTTACTGGGCGTTATCTTGAAGTTCTGGCAACATGCCATTGCAGTTAGTGGGGACATCAAGGGTATGTTCCACCAAGGGCCCGTTCTTCGTACGTCGCTAACTCAGTTAGCTGGATTTGATTGTTGGCGATTTGGCATGATCTTGGATTGTTTGGTTCTTCGACGCTCATCCTGGACTTGCTGTCATAGCAACAGGTGCGCAAGCTTAAAGGTGCCATATGTAAAAATTGAGGTAAAAATATCCAAAAAATGACCTACACGCATCAAAAGAATGAGAAGAAATAAGGGCGATGATGTCATTAAAAAAATGTCAAGTTATAGTGCTGCAGAGATATCAACCTTAATTAGCATTAGCATTACTAGCCACGGCCCGACAGGTGTCGTAATACCAGTTTCGGCCATGGGAGGCGGTATGCGGGCAACATAACCACCAGTCAGTCAAACATGCAATACACGAATAACTCGCACGGCTTGTGGGCGTACTTGAACCTGATGTTAATCGTGTGGAAAGTAGCCTACAGCCCACTACAACATTCAAATAAAATCTGATAAAAAAAAAAGGAACAGAACCAGAGTAAACATTGGCACTGCTTTCCATCGCTGGAGACAACTAATGGACATGAAAGAAATGAGGTTCGACTCCGAACTTGCAACATTTCTTTTGGATTGGTAAGTAAGATGCTGTTAGTATTTCGTTAGAAGTTTGTTTTATATGTTTGTGTAGTTTTTTCGGGAAGTTATAACATAGAAACGTATCGAAGGCTGTTCGATAAACGTATATATAACGCACATAAATATATTATTGTAATAGTTCACATAGCACAATCTCTATAGCTCTTTTTTCTTGCCAACTACGTGACCTATATTATGTTTATTAAATGGCTTTCCTGAGGTAAATCTGACATAATTGTTCTCCAGCTGTGTTATTGACCTCTTCACGCTGATAAAAACACTGATTGGTCGATATTATGTATGAGGAATACATTTTGGTAAGTTGTAGCCTACTGTATCTTTCAACAGAGTTCGTGTTTTTTTTACTATTAGCTAACAGTTAACGTTAGTAGAGTTGATCGGTTCACGTGCGCTAGGGATCTGTCGTGTAACAATTACAAGCGCCAAAACGGTATTTATTGTTTGAATTCAATAATAAAATTGACAGAATCTAAGAGCTGAGATTTTTTTTATATCATAACTAACCGGCTCTGTCTAGTCTGTCGGTATCCGTGTTCTCTTTGCTTCGCGATTTTTCTGTGCGTGAGAAAATTGATGTGTGGGGTGAGAGCGTGTGAAAAGTGTCAATTGCGTGTGTCTCACGGTGAATGCGTGAGAGTTGGCAGCTCTGTATTATAAGTTACGTTGGCGCTAGCTTGGTCAACATCAGCGAATGCTGTCTGTCAAATTAATGTAATTTAAACTAACAATAAAAATGTAATATGAACAAAACGAATATGAACATATTCACTGGTAAAGGTGAAGGGGAGTAGCTTGAAGATGTCATATTCATACTCTAGAGTAGACCAGGTATACTGCCCCCGTCTGGTATGGAATGTGGTGTATGAATTTATTTTTTTTGAAGGATGGCACCTTTAAACCTGCTCGGGAGCAGGCATATTTCATGTTAACAGGATTAGACTGCGGCTTTATAAGCGGAGCTGATACGGGAAGTCCACTTTCTGAGATATATTTTTTTTCTCGTGACTCGTGAGATTGTCGTTTACATTATTAATTTGTTGGAAACGCACATTTATTTTCGACTTGTCGGAGTCGGGCTTTAACTACAGCACAAACTGTTTGCATTGCCCTAAGATTATTTGCGAGTGGCTCTTTCCTTTACACTATTGGAGATGCAGAGAACTTGATGGAAAGTGCTGTCTGTCGGTCATTCGGAGTTTACCTGGCACTTTTAGGTTTAAAAAACAGTTTTAGTTTTTTTTGTGGCATTTCCAAGCCACTTAAGACCCAATGTTGTAAAGCAGTTTTTTTTAAAGCAGTTTTTTTTTTTTTTTTTGGCTATCATAGTTTTTTATGAAGATCATGCAATTATGACCATGCCGATTACAGTATATGTCACTCAGGCTTCAAAATGTGATTGGTACCATAGACTATAGGCTAGACCATAGACTGCCATCAAGGCCTCAATGAAGGGGATTATGTGAACAGAAAGGGGGTTCACAATGTAAATGTGCGGCCCAGTTACTATTGTGATTCTTAATATTCCAGATTAGTAATATTATATCAAATAAAAAAAAAGGCAGTTGACTAAAATCTTCCATATTACAAATGTGAAAGCAAAATGGCCAGGATCTGTGCATGACTTAAGAATTTTCAGAGATTCACATTTATGCACATTATTTGAAAGTGGTAAGGAAAGTTCCACAATTAAATATCAAGCTCACTGTATTACATACACTTATGCTGATCCTAACAGAACTGCATTTTTTCATAGGTGATTATGACATGTTCCTGCATGCAGACAGGTGTTTTATGACCCCATTCCCTGACCCAAACCAGTTACAATGCAGCTCTAGCCAGGACAAGGGCACACAATGAAATTAACTTTGGTTAACTAAAGGGAAGATTTCAGTGTCTGAAAAGTCTGAGGGCTGCACACCTGACAGGGCCTGTGACATTGTTGCATGTGCCATATTACACAACATTGCCAAAAAAAACAAAAAAAATTTTCATTAAATGTTTAATAAAAGACAAATATGCTTAGTTCCTTGAGTTTTATTTCAATTGTTCTTTGTAAAGAAAAGCCAGTGGTCAAGTGCCTGCAACAAGAGATATTAGACACATGCCTCATGCAACAAATAAAAAGGAAAAGTTGGCTATACACTGCCCACCTGTAGGCCTATGTCTCCTCTGTCTGTGCTAGATGTGGAATCCTGCAACTTATATTGCAGCCATAAAGCATACAAGTATAAATTAAGTAAAGTAATTTATGCACTTGCAGGTAGGCTAGTTCCTCCATATGACAGTTATCTGAGAGGGTTTATTCACTGTCCAGTGCAATGGAAACAAATGGACATTACAAAGTCTTATACTTTCTTTCCTTTGGAAAGTTAGAAAATGTCCACTTACTGCATTTCAGCCACCACTTTCTTGGGAACAGATACAAGTGTTGGTGTATTATGTAAAAGTGCACAAAAGAGGAAAACACTAGGGGCCCTATTTTAACGATCTGAAACGCAAGTGTCAAAGCGCAAAGCGCAAGTAACTTTGTGGGCGGGTCTTGGCGCTGTTGCTATTTTCCCGGCGGGATAAATGACTCTTGCGCCTGGCGCAAATCTAAAAGGGGTTGGTCTGAAGTAGCTTCATTATTCATAGGTGTGGTTTGGGCGTAACGTGAAATAAACCAATCAGAGCGACATCTCACATTCCCTTTAAGAGCAGGCGCGCTTGTTCTAAAGCGGATTCCTATTATAACGGCGGATTTGCCAGGCGCACGACAGGAGCGGTTCAAGGCCGAGGAGACCGACGTTCTCGTCAGGGACGTTGGGGATGGAGAAACACACCTAAATTAACTTCGGTTAAACAGGCGTATGATAATTTGGGTAAATGTGTAAACTAGATGTATGCTTTTATAATAAAATGTCTATCTATCTATCTATCTATGTATGTATCTATCTATGTATGTATCTATCTATCTATCTATCTATCTATCTATCTATCTATCTATCGTAATAATGTATGATTTGCTAAAATAACTGCTGCGTCTGTGTGTAGATGAGAGAATCAAAGTGTATGCGCGTTGTGCACACGCTACATTGATTAAGGCCAAGCATGCGCCCTTAAAATAGCATATGAATAACATGCGCAACGCGCCACTGACTTTAAACTGTTTTTTTTTCGGTCAGTGGCGCAATTGTTTTCTAAACCTGTAAAATAGCATGAGGGAACGTTTGCGCCGGAACACGCCTCCTCTTTGCGCTGAACCGCTCCGGGGAGCGCAAGTGTATTTCTTAGTTAACCGACGTGCATCTGTGGAGGGAAAAGTCCGCTTTGCGCGGGTGCAAAATAGGAATGATACATGCGTCGGTGTACAAAGTCAATTGCGCTGGGTGCAAGATAGGGCCCAAAGTCATTACAATGACCTACACTCAGGAAAAATGTGATCAGTAACTCATGGCAAAATATTTTTACATTAACATAAGTTTAGCAGTTTTCACTTTCACAAGTCAAAGCAATTCATCATTACTCAAGATTTAACAGTTGAAATGACTATATGGCCTTAATTTAATGCAGCAAAAATTATTTTTCAGTGTAGGCTACTAAGATCTTTTTTTTTTCTTTTTTCTCAGCCTTTTTCTTGGTTGCTTTTATAAACAGACAACCATTTATTTAACAGTGCCTTTTATAAAAGAGACTATAATATAATAAAAAAATTACCATTATGTAGAATATTTTTGTACTTCACTTTTATTTGGTCCCATGTTCTAGTGTGGTGACTCTGACATTACAATGAACAAAGTAATTATGCAATTATTAAAATACAAATATATAGGCTAATAAGTGATAAAAACATCTAACGTGGCCACTTCTAACGGATTTAAATTGTCTGCTACTTTTTGCCAGCCCTCTCTCCTGGCTTTTGCAGACTTTGAGGTGTTCCCTGGCGTTTTGATTAAACATTAAAATTCCGAATAAACTTCGACTATTAGTTCTTGCTCTGCTGAGGAGAAAAACTGTGCGTGCTCTTTGGCCACGCTGAGCAGCCAATAGCAGTGTTGCTGATCAATGTTTCTACTATCGATACATATCCCCTTTTAAACCAGTGCATGAACGCGCAATTATCTCAGATAACTCAATCCAGCTATAGTAATCATATCCGGCAGGTGTGTTCGAAGAACCTAATTAGCCAGATCATGATTAGCACGATGATATCATCTTGGATGTGTAATTTTATCTCGGATGTTTTAAGCAACGTACGAAGAACGGGCCCCTGGTACACTCGTTATTGCGGTGCAATGTGGGATAGAATGAGTGCACTCGATTTTGTCCACTGTGGTTTCCACTACAAATGGAATGGCTGTCCCTTCAAATAATGCCCTATTTGAGGGCATAGGGGCGATTTTGGATTCAGCCATTGTTTACAAGCTGTTTTATTGTTAAATCTTTCTGCAGTTGAAACACTGATTGAGCGATTACTTGAGAGACATGATACGGATTTCAGTAAGATGGACTGTATCTTTCAACATATTTTCATAGTAAAAAGGAGGACTGATCACGTTCACTAGCCCTCCACTTTGCTTGAACTGAGGTGCTACAGTGATCTCTCGCGCCACATTAAAGAGTGTCAAAATGGTATTTATTGTTTGAATTACATGAAAAAATTCAAAAATTCACTCCCAGACAAACAACACAGAGTGAGTGTGTGTCACCCTCGCTCAAATAGCGCGGGCAAGGGGACGCACACTGTCTGAACTGTTTCTCTTTATTCGTCATTTTTCTTGTCAGTGATAGACAGACGACACCAAATAAGACAATAGTCACACAGAACACTTGCTGAAGACCAGAAAGCTAATGCTGTTGTGGTCCGGCGTCCTTTTATAGGTTCCGCATCACCGTCACATTCAATGTCACGAGTGACGTAATGACGCAATACCAATCGAGATTGGACTAGTTCCATACAGGCTTCAGACGCGTCGCGCTGAAGGCGTTCCCCAATGTGTCAATTCTCGATGCAGCGCGGGTTCCCTCGAAAGGGAACACCAAGTATAGCCTAATAAGTATGGAGCAAGAGGCATGTTAAAATGTTTTAAGGGGCATTTGTTGCATATGTGAATGTTTCTCCTTGCTTAGCCCATTTATCATTTGCTCTTGGAAACATAGGTGAATATGTGTTTATACTTGGTTGGTAATGAATTTGCACTTGCAAGTTTCCAATAAACAAAAATGAAACATGCGTTTGTTATCGCAGGGGGTGGAGTATGGAGTGTGGGCAGTGGGCAACCACCGGGAGAAACATAAATCGCCGTCTATGCATAATAGGTCCACTTTAATGCTTTAAAACAAATAGTGAAACAAATCTTACTTAGGGCCTCACAAACCCCAGCACATGGTTATTTAAGATCTTAACGAAGTGCCTCGCAGTGTTTCTTGGTTGTTTTCTATCAGAGCACTTTCACTTTCAGTGGCCTCAGCACGACACTGCAGAAGCAGACCATCTCATTATCAATTGAAACGCCTGTGTGAATCACAGACGGATGATAAAGCATGGCCCCTGCACTGTCGACAAGCCTGTGGAAATGCACTAAATGCTAATCTAGCATAGCGCTCTGCTTATAGGAAAAAAAGAGCAGCAGCAACAGCGCTGCAAATCACCTCCAGCAGAAGAGACGCGCACGCCGCCGATCAAAGCGCTCCCTCTTTACCTCTCCGCTGCGCAACTTTCCCCTGCATCGCTCGGGGCTACAGAGCGCTTCTCGCAGCTTTTGACGAGAGAGAGTGAAAATCAGTTTTTGTGCTCTGTTCAAACGAATCGAACTCAAATGTGGCACTGTCCAAGTTTACCCAAGTTGCACAGTTTTCCCACTGTGAGCTTGATATTGGATGCAAAAGTGTGAAACAGCAACATTTTTTGGTTGTACAATGTGTAAGGAACATCTTAAAATCCTGCTTATGAACTTAAGGCTGTTCACACAGGAAGTGAGTTAGCTGTAAAAAACCTAGACGGTGTAAAACAGTAGGGAGCAAAAAACACAGGTCTTGTGTTATTAAAGGCATATATATATACATATATATATATATATATATATATATATATATATATATATAGTTTATTATATAAAAAAATATATCATGATTATATTTTCTATATAATATCAATTATATTATATTATTCTATCTAGTATTATATATTTCTTATTTTTAAAATAAATAAATAAATAAATACATAAATAGATTTAATAACATAACATTATAATATAATATAATAATGATTATAATAGTATATATTTTAAATAGTAAATGTAAATAAAATATTATTAAGATATTATTATTATGATATTTAATAAATAAATAACTTCATTAATTACTATCATTAATTACTAATAAATAAGTTTTAAAAAATTATAATAAATTGGACTTCTAAGTCAAATAAGATTATTTGTGATTTACTATGTGAACTACTTTGATTTGCTGGCTTCCTTTGAAGCACAAGTCTCTCTGTGGAACATTCTCAAATTATACTGGATGACATGATGATCATCAGTTGTTGTTTTTTTTCTCAGAGGGGCAAGCTTACATACCCAAAACAATATAAAATCCTTAATTTCACTATGGAAAAAAAAACCCTAGCAAATAAACCAAAGAAATACCCTGTGAGAACTGGCACATTGTAATTAGAGCCTCAGTGTTGTTGTTCAGGTAGCCAGTTGCTCCCCTGGAGTTTCTAGGCACTAGGGGGCGTTATTGCTGTGTGCAGCTCGGCACTGAGGAGCGAGGGGCTTCACACCGAGACAGATGGGGCAAGTCTTGGGCTTCAAATGGATTTAAAGGAAGCAATAGGAGCTGTACAGACACTGATGGCTGAGGAGAGCACTGCAGAGGAGCCCGCTTAGATAATGAGATGCATTTGTTTTCTCTTCTCTTCTGCTCTCCCTTTCTTTTTAACTGCTCACAATTTCCTCTCACTCTCTCGCTTTCTCACCCTCACGCCATCGCCCCCTCACTCTCTCTCTCTCATTCTCTGCAGATGAAGCCAGGCTCATCACTTGTTGTGGTAGAGAAGACATTGTTTAGGCACATAGATTTCCCAGTAAAGACTGATGGTGTGCTCACAGACCAAGCAAGCAGGTAGAGCATTTATCTCTTTCTCTCTCTCTGCCTCTATGCATGTCTTTCACTTCATCCCTCATTCTCGCTCTCTCAACTTTTGGCTCAGTGCTCGATATATAGCAAAGCTAAAAAAGCTAAAAGGTGCTTCAAAACAACAAAAGCAAAAAATACAACAGCAATGCCAAGGTAGCATGTAAAAACAACAGTGTTTCATCACAGTGATGTCATATCTACAACAGACCATACTACTATTCTTTAACTAATCTGCTGGTACTAAACTATTTCCTCTTCTTAGTCACATAACATAACTATACAGGATATTAACATAGCAAAATAGGTAGATAAAATAGAATAAATGCATTCCAATACCATTTCAAGTATTGCCAGGTAATGATTATTGTCCTGTAGTGTTATAATATCATCATATGTTTCATATTATATTGTTTATTTTTTCTTTGTATATGATATTAATATTTTCCATGTATTAATCACCTTTTTTTTTTTGACAAATGTGAACAGCCTGTAACGAAGCTTAAAAAACGTGACCTTTCCCGACTTCCTAGGATACCCAATGAAAGGTGAAGGTAGTTCGCTAGAAAAATCAAAAGGATGTGACGTTAATGCCTCTTTTCCGTTCTATAACACATGAAATAAATGCTTATACAATGTTTAGGATGATGCTGAAATAGCCATTTGGTACTGTAGTGGCCAATGTGTCGTGCAAAGAAAAGGGATTAATTCAAACTATAGTCTCACATTGTTCGATCTATATAGTCTATAGTCTCAATTATACTTTATAATCAAACTAATCATAACAGTGTGATTTTCATGACCTCATCTGTCGACATGATGCCGGTGAATTGCATACGTCCACATTGCTATGATCAGATGCTTTCTTAAAGGGGTCATATAATGCCATTTTTGTACAAGCTAATATGATTCTTTAGGGTCTAAATTAAAAGTTAGTAATATACTTTAATTAAAAATTCTCATTAGTATTGTAAGAAAACACTAATTTTACCTGGTTTACGCCGTTTAAGTGCATGTGTTTTTAAATGATAATGAGCTTTGCTCACCCTGCCCCTCTGTTCTGTGCGTACACCGTTTTTAATAATAACACAATAACCATAACGCGTTGTTCATTATAAACGTGGGATTATGACTTATATTGAGAACGTTGTACATAGAAAACATGCCGTAATGTACCCTGAGTGTAAACAGCCGCATTCATCGTGAAGTGTGCAGCAAGCGATTTGCAAAGATTAATATAAATATTAATATAAAGGTTAATAAAACGTTACACGCACTTCTTCTTCTGGAGGTGCAGCAGGAACACGAATAGTTGGTACCGATCCTTTTTTCAGGAGCAGCTTCTTAGCAAAACCAGCTTTATACTGACCTCGTTTGTAAAGCAGTCTGGTGTGTGAAATGATTCGCGCAAACATGAAAGCATTGACGTTGATCGTGATCGTGATCCCCTTCGAAAACAAACTCAGCCACTGCGTCTTCAGCGGTTCGGATTTAGGAGTATCAAAATGACTCCTGTGTGCCTTATTGCACCCAAGAACAGAACACCACAATCGCTTAGACGCCATTCTATCAACAATGACGCGCGGGCTATGATTGACAGCTCGCTCACGAGCGAGGGTGGGTCTGTGTTGAAACGCTGCTGTCAATCAACAATCGTGGGAGGGGCGTCGATTTTGTGACGTCACAAAATCGAACAGCTTGATTTGAGATGGGGGAAAACATATAAGAAGATAAAAAAAAAAAAAACACTGGATGGATTTTTATCATTTTATGATGGTTGTGTACAGGCACTGCCAACACACATTTCAGTACAATCAACTTGTAAAAGTGCATGTACCATTATATGACCCCTTTAAAGCGGGGCTCAGTAGTTTCGGGATTTCTTCGCTGTATTCTCGCTTTTTGCTCGCAGGTTTCTCTCTAGAGCTCCCCCCACAGCTTCGGAATAGATATTTGACAACACCATTGTAAAAACTCGTTGGCTATTCTCAGACACCAGAGGCTAGTAGATCAACGACATCAAAGCAGATGGGATATTCTTTAAAACGTCTTCTTCATTCGGGTTCGAACAGCGCGAGGGAGTGCAATAATGACGGCATTTTAGCAGATTTCTTTTGGCCGTAAAGCAATTGTTTACATCGCGAGACCTGATATCACGCGATACTTTCTGACGCGGCGGCCGGCGGCCCGCCGGCTCAAAGTTGCAAGTGCGGATTTTCCGCTCACGGGCACCAGGGGGGTGCGAAACGACCACCATTCAACCCGAAATAAGTAATATAACCATTCCAATGACTCTGAAGCTGTTCAGTTAAGGTAAAAAAGTGACTTAGTTCACCTTTAACGGCTGTTTTCTCACCGCTGTCATTTTTGTTGTGTGTTTCTTTTGTTATTGAGAGGAAAGCATGCAGCACATATTTACATATTTATCTAGCGTTGCTCTCAGCAGCGTGGACGGCGTCTGGATGTTTGTTATCAGTGTATCGCTTCAAAGGTATTTCCAGCTTCTTTTTACTTCTGAGCGAAGAAGGAAAAAGAACTTTGTCATAAGTATACTGGGGCCTTGAATCAAGTTCAGTCTCTTGTACGTTACGTGTGAACGAGTGTGAGCACGAGCAATAATTTGCTGGCTGCAGTTCAGTTCACGTCCACAGATGTCGGTAATAACAAGGGTTTCTGAATTCTACATATAGCCTATCTAAAATTAAAGTTAATTACTGTCAGTTCTAATATATTTTAACTCATTCATCTCAAGTCTGATGTCATGGAGACCTAATTTTTAAATGACTAGGCCTCTCAGACTGTTTTTAGAAACAACAAGGGGTGCAATGACTGGAACGAGGGGTCTCTAGCCCCCTGGTCATTTAAACACCCTCCAGTTACCTCATTCTTTCTCCTTTCACTTTCTGCTGCAGTCAAGCTGCGGTAGAAACCAGGTGTGTGTGTTCAGCAGTCTGTTCTTTGAGACCGGAGAGAAGGAATGATGAGAGAGGGAGAGGTTGTGTGTGTGTGTGTGTGTGTGTGTGTGTGTGTGTGTGTGTGTGTGTGTGTGTGTGTGTGTGTGTGTGTGTGTGTGTGTGTGTGTGTGTGTGTGCGTATATGTGTGTGCGTATATGTGTGTGCGTATGGGGAATGTGCAGAGGTGTGTCTGGGTATGTGTGGGGAGTTTTATGTCTGTGTTACTGGGAGCATTAGGAGCCAGAGCATGACAGCCAATGGTTAGTCAGGCAAAGATTATGACCTCAGAGAAGCCCACCTGAGTCGCCCACCATACTTCCTGTGACCTCTCCTCCCTAGACAAATGTACGCTCACATGAACAGAGCAAATACAAAGCCATACATGCACACATACACATTTGTATGCAGAAGAACAGAGAAATGAACACACACATACAAGCGCTCAGGCATAGAAACATTGAGCAGTGAATTTTGATTCATTAGACAAATTTAGACGAATGGACAGATATGGAAGATAAGAGGCTCATTAGCGCAGACAGATGAACATACCCTTT
The DNA here is from genome assembly GCF_951802725.1 of Rutilus rutilus. Classification (NCBI taxonomy): domain Eukaryota; kingdom Metazoa; phylum Chordata; class Actinopteri; order Cypriniformes; family Leuciscidae; genus Rutilus; species Rutilus rutilus. The sequence continues at coordinate 27,766,801 of NC_140223.1, forward strand.
CGTTTTTTCTCTCACATACTCATCAATAAACATATAAACATGCAAATGTTTTCCTCAAAACCGGTTCACACATGCAATAGCCAAGTGAATGAAAAGATAGTCAAAAGGCAATAATTTGATCACAGATGCTCGCTTCAAGCTCTCTCGTATACAAATAGACACATTTCCTGGTGAAATAAACGAAAACAGCTCCCTCCCACATGGACAATTATATGTGTAAATGAATGTTGACACAGTTTTGTCATCGAGATGAAGCTGTGACAACAGTGATGTTTACTTATAGGTGCACTCAGTAATTCCCCCCCCCCCATTAAAAAGTTTAGAAATAAAAGAAATTAAAAATACTTTTGAAAAAGAACTGTGTACAGTGACATGAGATGAGGACTCTAGACATATAAAAGTGGTTTAACTCACAGAGGCAGTCATGTCGAGATCGCATGGCCAGCCAAACCCTTGAATTTGTACTGCATTTTGGAAGCAAACGATGCAGAATAGAAACTTAAATTTCAATGCAAGGAAATATAATAAAAAAAGAAGTGAAATACAAGGAAATTGATATGACTGTATTTTTTAGGAAACAAACTTGTCTAGACAAACTTTTAATGTTGGGATGACAAAGTCATATTTAAAGTTCTGAAAAAAGTTAAAAAGCCGTAAAGTTTGTTGGATGGATGGATGATGTGGTCCTTGTATTCAGTTCAAATATTAGGAAAGTATTCAAGTAAACATTTACAAAACATTTTTAAGCAATATGAGACAGCAATGTTTTCTTTTAACTCTAATGTCATCTAAGCTGTGTAGACTATTGGTTGTTAACCAATAGCCAAATAGCTGGTTAACATTACCCAACAGTGATTTCAGAAACCGAGCAGGTGCATTTTGATAATAGATTTAAAAAAAAAAAAAAAAATTCCTTGGAATGAAATGCATTGATGGTTCACAATAAGACTAGAAACGTGTATTAAGAAAGTAAACAGGGTCGACGTTAATGTCAAGTTCACCGAGTCAGAGAAACCGTATTTGGCCGTATCTGAATAGAGATGAACGCCTACATAGCCAGGTAACTTGAGGCAGATGGAGGGTCATTCATCTAAACCCAACACTGCCTCAAATTGAAGACCGTCTTTTCTCATGGCTATGTGTATCTGCACAACACACACACACACACACACACACACACACCAGAGTCTTGTTAGACCACATGAGCAAACACAGTCTGTTAACAAGTTTTGACCAGACATGCCTCAAAAAGCTTGAATACACTCATCCACAAACACACACATACACACGGTTACACTGGGCTCAGGTGTGAGCTTTGAAGCTAAGAGCCATTGATGCAGTCCCATTTCTTCTCCTCTGCTCTCTCTCTTTCATTCCCTCTCTCATTTCATCTCTTCTTCTCGTCTTCATACCACTGATCTTTCCCCCTCTTCCTTCGCTCTGCACCTCTCCTCTCATCTCCTCCCATCTCGTTCCTGTCTGAAGAGTGCAGCAGGTGCATCTGAGGCAATAGAGATAACAGCAATTTCTCCCTCTCTCTGTCTTTCCTGCTCTTACATTCTTCATTTTTAGCCCACCGCATATGACAATAAACACTATCAACACTCGACCGAACAAGTCTTGATTTGAGTAAATCAAACCGACATATGATAAACAAAATAGTCTCCGAACCAGTTACCAACCATAATCTAGAGACTCGAATCCACTTCCCTACATGACACACAGTCCCAACAGACACTAGCGCTCTCACACTATATAGCACTTTCCAGAGAAAATTGCCAGAATTCTTGCTGTTTAAAGGGTTATTTCGCCCAAAAATGAATATTCTGTCATTATTTACTCCTTATGTTGTTCCAAACCCTTTCGTTCATCTTCCAAACACAAATAAAGATCTTTTTGATGAAATCTGAGAGATTTCTGTACTCTCCATAGACAGACACGCAACTACCAATTTTACTCTTCAAAAAGTCCATAAAGAAACTGTAAAACTAATCCATATGAATTGAGCGGTTTTGTCCAAATGAAGAGATGAAGAGACTTGATCGCTTCATATGATAAACAGATTTAATTTAGGCTTTTATTCACATATAAACATTAAGTGTATTAATTATAATTATAATAATATATCATATTACATAAGATTAGGTCTATTTACAACTAAAATGTATTTTTTTTAATATGCAAATTACATAATAAGGACTAGATGTTACAATCCCAACTGATTCAGTCTGATACCTGTCTTGAGTGGGTTTTAATATGCAATAATATGCAATAATATCATATAATATAATTAAATATATGCTGTAATGTAATATAATATATTATGCAGTAATGTAATGTATTGTAATGTAATATAATATATTATGCAGTAATGTAATGTATTGTAATGTAATATATCTATTCACAACTAAAATATTAGCTTTTGAGATCTGTTTCCAGAGTCGCTACTCTCAACGTCTATAATAGCAGGATAAATCTAACCGTTAGCATTCCCATTCATCTCAATAGCAGTTTCCTCATAGGCACTAAGATTTAGAAACTTTTTTTTTTGTTGAGCCAATCATCTGATCTGAGAATGCCACATGACTAATCACTCTGGAGCTGCAGGAAAAAAAACATAATCAGCCAACCATTGAGCCTCTTTAAAGCTTCATCATTTCAGGAGGAAGCTGTGTTGGACACAGTTTTGCATTTATATTTAGTCTGAGGCTATGCAGAGAAGCAAGAAACACCTCCGGGCTGGAGCACTAGGACGTGCAGTTGACTTAATGTGAGTGACAATCACGTATATGTGGCACAATTCATGACTCAGATACTGAATGTGGGCGGCAAAGAGATGCCTGAAGAAAACCGAGATCATGGCGACTAAGCAGTGACTCTCATCAGGAATGATTCCAGCTCTGCTAAGAGAGCGTTGGGTCACGATATTGCTGGACATTCCGTGTCATATCCGAAAGTTCAGAAATAAAGCCAACTTCTTGCATCTTTCCTTTGAATCGATAAATCAAATGAATCTATCTATCTATCTATCTATCTATCTATCTATCTATCTATCTATCTATCTATCTATCTATCTATCTATCTATCTATCTATCTATCTATCTATCTATCTATCTATCTATCTATCACATTCCCCAAAAAAGGTAAACCAATTCTTCTACAAAGATATAATCAGTGTTGAGGAAAGTTACATTTAAAAGTAATGTGTTATAATATTGCATTACTCTACAATAAAAAGTAATTAATCGCGGTTTTATTGAAAGTAATGTGTTACATTCCTTTTGCTACATACCTTTTGCTACATAACTTTTGGATTACTTTTTCTTACCTGGGCTGGGCTTGCTTGTTTGTTTTTTAATAACCAAGAAAACACTTTTTTTTGTGCAAATGTAAAGGCCCTTTCATGCCAAAAGTGAGAGCTCACGAGCACCCTAAAATGACAAATGGGACACCCTACGGACTCGTGGACTAAATGGACCGAAAGTGAATTTGATACTAATTTGAGCCATTTACGGTCATACAGAAAAGTGGTAATACATCATTCGAAACTGTAATGGGTCACATTTATTTGTGTAAACTCACAATAACAATAAAACGTTGTGCATTTTTAAAATAAAGAATAGAAAAAGAATATGCGAAGAACTGAAGCGCATCATAAAAATTAACCGAAACTCAGTGTATATAGGCTACTTGCCTCGAAGACATTAGAAATATATCTATAGAAAGCATGAAATATCTATCTAAATCTATCATTTCTATCTAAAGACGCGTCCACTATAGGCTACTGTGGAGATGGACTCAGCATTGTCAACTCCATCTTTGCAGCTGACACTGACTCAGATATCATTAGTTTATTAATAAATTATTAAAATGTCTCCTTGCTATTTTTTCCGACACATTCATAATTATTACTTTTGCTGGTGCTTTGCAGCAAACTGTATGCGTTTGCTCGAGCGCGAGGCATATATTACACCCATATTAAAGGCTCGTTATGGCTTAGTATTCCCCCAAGTACATATTTAAGTAATTAAATTAATATAAGCATGCAATTAGTCGACTAATGGCTTAAATGAACGACTACTAGTTGACTAGAAAAATCTTTAGTCGGGGGCAGCCCTTTTACCAAAATATGTTACTGTATATATATATATATAACTTGAAATAATGTTCATAATGTTAAATGCAATCACACAAAAGAAGTGCACGAATAAATTACAAGAAACAAACTTGCAACTGTGAGATAAAGACACAACTATGAGAATTAAAGTCACAATTGTGAGATATAAAGTGGTATTTTTAAGTGTAAGACGGGAAAAGGTTTTCAAAATGAATTATTTTACACAGGCGAAAAGAAGCTTTTGAGCCAGATTTGAACCTGGTTGTATTTGTGAAATGCTAACAATGGTTTGCTAGAATGGATAGTCAGGATCAAAGGAGAAAAAGGACATGGCCGCATTATTGTTCAGGATTATAAGGTGCCACTTGAAGTGACAGCCATGGTTATCTTCTATAACCATGGTCTATGTGCGAGAAAGAAGAAAAACACACACAGAAGCCTTGAGAAAGCTTCACAGCAGTGCCTGTGGAGATAGCTATTGACGCTGTGGCCACGCGCTTAGCTTCTAGCAAGCCAAGGGTGATTCATCTTGAATTAGGCCATTATAAAACATATCACATGGACATAGGGAATCCAATTAAGACCCTGCCTCATCTTTTAGTCTCTCGCTCAGTCTTCTCTCCTTTTTCCCCCACCTCACCACTCCCCTCTGTAAAGACATTATGCCATTTGGATTGGATTTACTGAGGTAGATTAGAAGCAGACACAGCAAAAAATCCAGCCCCGAATGGGTGCAATGGTGAGGTAATGGATGGGAAAATACTGCTGCCTTCAGCACTCACATTTGCAAATGTCCATTTCAAAACATCACATAAACAAAAATTAGCCTATAATATTTCAGTTATATATGGCAACACTAAACAAAAAGTTAAATGGAGTGATGCAATTTTCACATAAGCAGACTATCGGGCTCAAATACATATTGTAATCAAATAAATTAAATTAAATGGCAATTAACAAACCCTACAGTTAATACAGTTAAGTTAATAAGATAAGAACTTAGCCTACATTATTGTGGCAGATAAGCAAAACCACAAATAGACATTACAAAAAATGTGCATTTGAATAGTCACCTGAATAGTCAATATATTGTTTTTTTTTTTTTTTTATAAAAATGTATTATTAAATTATCATTGAACATATTGATTCTTTCCAGCATACTTGCAAAATAAATATATAAAATACTTGAATCTGATTTATTTTACTGCATAAAAAACTGTATTTGGAACCTGTCTGACTCTTCATCATCTTTGGATCTTCATATTGTAAAAGATGGATTCTACCCAGATGGATTATGCAACAAAATTCACTGCTTTAGCCTGCCGAAGCCTTCATTTATTGGATTTTTCAGTTGAAAAATCTTTTTTTTTGTCATGTCGCCATCACCTGCTCTAATGACGACGAGACCCTGAAGTCAGTTATCTGGATCGGTGCTAACTACCACAAACCAATACACCTCCCAGACACCACAGGACTTGACTGGATGGAGGCCGTCATCAGATGTCTGGAGAGCATCTATCCCCGATCCAGAGCACAGCCAGAGCCCAGCCCACCACCCTCGACCACGGAGACTTCGCATGAGCCCCACGCAGATGGAGAGCGACTGCCCGCTGCAATGAGTGAGCCAAATTCCGAGGATCATACATCCCGCGACAGCAGCGACAGAGGGAATACCGGTGGATTTGGACACGGGGACTGGCTGATGGATCTGTTCTGAATCATCATTGCTGTTTCAAGACAGCACTGAAACTTGTATGGACTGTGAAATATCTGTTTAATCGAAATCACTGTTTCGAGACAACTCTATGAACTGTAATTTTTCTGTTTGTCCTGAATCATCGTTGTTTCAAGACCGCCCTGAGACTGTTAAGTTGACCTTTTGGGAATTGGAATACCGTTCTTGATCACCTCAAGCTTACCCCGTCACCTTCACCTCTAAGCTCAGCAAGTCCTCCAGCCCCGCCTCTGCTGGATGCCTGCAGCCCTTCGTCTTCCCCGGGAATGCCTTGCTGTGCTGTGAAGCCGCAGGCCGTGCAACCGCCAGACTCACCCGAGAGAGAAGATTCTGTGGCTCCGCCTCCAGCCTCTGATCCTTTCGCTCCACCTCGGCCCGTCGACCTGTCGGATCCGCTTTGGCTCCTCCAGCCCTCGGCTCCACCAGAGACCCTCGACTTTGCGACTCCACCGGGTTCCCTCGACCCACCGGCTCCCCCTTGGTCAGTTGTCACTCTACTTCAGCCACGGACTTCCACTGCACTCAGTCCCTCCAACCCTATGGCTACAGCGGGTTCCTCCTTCCCTCCAGCTCCGCCTCTGTCCTTAGTCCCACCGGCTCAGCCTCAGTCCTCGGACACTCTGGCTCCACCTCGAGCGCTTGTCGCCGCACCCTCGCCTTGGTCTCCAGAGCCAGCGGTGTCACTCAAGCCAATCAGCTCTTCGTCTGCGCCTGGGGATCCTCTGACATCGTCTCCATCTCCGTCGGTCGTCACCCGGATGTCGGAGGTCACCTTTACACTGCGGCACCTCCCAAAGTCGACTCCTCCGTGGGCTGTCAAACCATCTCGGTCACCAGGCAACTACCATCATTGCCTCCAGGGTCTCATCCGTCTCCTCTCACCAGCCCATCGCCATCTACTCGTCCACCTCTTAAGCCCCCGCCGTTCCTCCCTCACCTCTTCAGTTTTGGCCTGAGGTCGCACCTTCTCGGAGGGAGTGTAATGTCATGATCTGTCAGTTTAGTTTTCATTCTCATGGACTTTTAGTTTGCTTATTTCCTGTTGTCTTTGTTTCCCACCACTTGTTTGTTACCATGGATATTCATTTAATCATCACATCTGTTCGTATTTGAGTTCCCTTTTTCCTCTATTGTTGGTCGGTTGTTGTTTGTGTCTAGAGCAAACTGTTGCACATGCTGGAATATTCTGGGTTTATTTTATCATTAAATCACTTAGTAGTTGGAACCTGTCTTACTCTTTATCATCTTTGTAACACATATACTTTGTTACATATAATGTATAATTGTTCTGATTATATACACACAAATAAATATAATAATGAAATTGGATGAATTATATAATGGATGAATTATATAAAAAAATAATTATATCAAGTTTTTAATATATGGTTTTATAATCATATTTGAAAATCGTACATGGGAATTTAAGTACAGAAGGCATAATTGCAATTTTGATTGCATTGTTAGAAAAAAAAATATTTATATATAATCATATAACTTTATACATTTATAAATATAATTATTTTTAAAAATGCAATTAAAATAAACATTTTATTTTCATTTAAAAAAAAAATATTTATAATGTTTGGAATTTATTTTCATTTTCATTTTATTTATTTTAAAATGATAAAAGTATTATAATAATTAAATTATATAAAATATATTCTGATTTTTTTATTGTTATTTTTGAATAATTAAAACACACTAAAATAATATATTAAATGTACAGTCATATTAAAAGTGCAAACACAATCTGTTGATTGTGATAAATGAGTGACTCAGTCCTGCTGCTGTTGATGCAGCAGCATGTGTGTGTGTGTTTGTGTAAGTGTGTGAAACTGAGATTCTGTTACAGCCATAACTATCTTCACTCTCTTGTCCTTTCTCTTTTTCATTGCTGTCAATAAAACCTGCTGCCTTCCCAGGCAAAAGAAAAGCAGTCACCACAGCAACCGCCCTCCATTACAAACACACACACACACACACACACACACACACATCTCTAGGACAGAAGAGGAAGTGAACGCTTGATGACTGGTGAAGAAAAGGGGCTTTCAAGACCCCCTGCCTTAGACATATGGGCCGGCTCCCACCACAGGAGGCAGAAGAGATGGAAGGAAAGCAAAAGTCAGAGACTGAAAGCGATTGAGCAATAGATGGATAGATAGTTTGGGGAGAAAAAAGAGAGAAAGTGTGAAACAGGGAGGATTACGCATGCATTACAGAGTGTGACTGTGAGAGAAGCCTAGAAAGTGAAAGAATGATACAGTGATATGACGTGGACCAGTGACCATGCTCAGTAACATCCATCTGTCACACAACGCCTCAGATTCATCTTGAAAGGTACGTTACACAAGCAATAAACTACAAACAAATGTATACATGCATGCCTAAACTAAGAAAAGTGATGGAATGGCAAACCTTTAAGGTATACAGTATGTAATTACTGTATTTTTTCCCTCATGTTTTTTTTAAAGTAAAACAAAAGGCAATTATTTTTGAAGAGCCTTCATGCATCTTTTTTTCCCATACAGCAACAGTTCATAGTAACTGACAACGTCTGTAGAGTTCCAAAAAGAACAAACACTATCATAAAAGCATTCAACATGACTTGCATTATTTGTTAACACTTTTGAAGCTGTACACAAGCTAAACAGATGAAAATTTGGATTGTTAATCACTTTAATAATCTTGATTTTGCCAATGATTTGAAAACTCATTTCCCTTTCAAAGTGGAACTTCAACACTGCATCAATCCAATCCAATCCAATGGCATTAAAATTAAAAAGTTAGTTTTTCTCATAAGAAATAACAACAGATTAGTAAAGACAAAATTCATGAATTAGTCCTTGTTTAATGAACTCAAATCAGAATGAACAATTCATTTGTGAATCAGTCTGTCGGGTCAAAGTAATAGATTCAACAACTCACTCCCTCAATGATACAATGAGAGCTTTTCTCAAGCTAGCACCTCACTGAATCTGTCTTCCGGTCATGTTCGAATCAACGAGTCAAGAACGGTTGAGTAATAACATCCTCAGAGCTCGAGTGCTTAAGGAATTGACATGTTGAAATGGCTCCAAAGATCCTCAAATTGAACTCTTATTGGAAAGAACAGCTGCACAGGATTGAACCAATAACTACCAGCATCTTTCACTGAAATCAATTCGACACAAAGTCAAACTCCTTCCCTGTGATGTCTATGAATTTCCTTCAGGTATTCTCGAAGGCGATTCAGCCTCAAAGGTTCACACAATACAAAGAGAATAATAGCCAAGTCACAAAACTGATACATTGCACTGAACCCGAAACTCAAAACTAAGGTAAGAATTTCAATTTATTATCCATTTTATTCCAATTGGTCCAAAAGTCTTTTCATATCTTCCATTCTCTCTGTAAAACCATAGCAGCACTTAACTTAACTACCTCCATAAAAGTTTCTACAGCAAAAGAAAAAATGAAACTCGTCTGGACAAGTTTTATAAGTATATACATTTTAAAAAATGCAATAATTACAAATAATTGTATTTATTTGTATAATAATTTGGATTTATTTTATTTCATTTTAATATATTATATAATAAAAAATTTTTTTTATTATTATTAAAAAATGAACCTTTTTTTTTGCTCCTTCCAAATCTTTTCTCTCTCTAAAACCTTAGTAGCATTTAATTGACTACCTTCATAAAAAATAATTATTTTATTATTATTTATAATAATTATAATTATTTTATAATAATTAGTATTTATTTCATTTTTCTCTTATTATAAAATAATTATATTAATACAATTATATCAAATATTATTTTATTATTTCACTTGGTCAAAACGTGCTACTTTTTGCTCTTTCCAAATCTTCATTTCTCTCTCTAAAACCTTAGCAACTCTTAAACTTGACTACCTTCGTAAAAGTTTCTACAGCAAAGGACAAAGCGAAACCCACCTGGACATGTTATATTTTACAGTGGAGTTTAAAAAATAAACTAAATTAAAAGAAAAAAGTTATCACCCACGAGCAGGGGAACCTCAGGTATAGGCAAGTCTCAGATGTTGCCCGCTATAAGTGCCCTATCCGCTGTGGCCAAGCGCGCTAACTAATTGGCCACATCACTAATGCGAGCTATCACCGCTGTCATACACCTGTGACCAATGGAACTTTATCTGAAGTGCAGCACAAGGGATTCTCCAACACACTGTAGAGAAACTCCATGGCTCATTAGTACCCTGAATGTGGCCATAGTGACAGGCTTAGGTTTGCCACCGAGTGTCACCTTTTCAGTGCGTGTGCAGCCATTAGCGGCCCTGGTTGAGCGATCTGTCATGGCTAAAGTTGCCCCGCGTGCTTCTTTTCACCATTTGCACCCCCCTCCTTGCGAGATGGTAAAAGATCGGTTTGCTTACTCTGCACATTGAGCCAGGCTGAGCGGGACACAATGGCACGGCTGCTTACGGACCGCCCCACTTGGCACTCGTAGTTGCCGTCGTCTTCCAAACTCACGTTGAAAATCTGAAGATGGTACTGGCCTGTAAGAGAAAGTAGACAGAGCAGAAAATACGAGGCGTAAAGAAATGAATATGAGAGAAATATAATGTTTCAATGACTTCTTGTTCACACAGAAAATTGAGCGGAATAGAGACTTGACAATACAGAATGAATATTCAGAGACTTATTAAGCTCTACTGGAATCATTTGTAATGCTGTTGAGTACTATAGAAAAAAAATTCAACCAGTCATTCAGTTTGGAGAATGGGCTGAATGTACACCGGTTTCAAAAGTGCAGACATAATACTTGGAAGTCAGCTTGAAATTAAAATTGACCCCATCTACCTCATGGCCAAACTCATTTTATTTAATAAAATGTGGGAAGAACCAATATAGTAAGGTTAGTGAAGATCCCAGCATCTAAGGGTTAGTTCTCTTTAATTCCAAATGCACTACTAAGCACGGCAGGGGAAACATAATGGTATCGGGGACGCATACCATAAAATGGTATTGTAGGATCTACAAAATTGCTGGAACTTTGAAAATGGACCAATATTTGTGAATCCTGCCGGACACAGTGTAGCCGAGTATGGAGAATCTGTTTGGAGATCAAATCTGTATTTTTCCAAGATGATGATAACGATCCCAAACACACAGTAAACGCGCAATGAAAGTGATCAGGCTGAGCATTTTGAAGTCTTCAAATGGCCTCCTCAGTCCCCTGACCTTAAAGCCATTGAAAACTCTTGGGAAATTATAAACCTGAATTGTGATAAATCATACAGGTCTTCCAATGAAGCTCAACTTTGGGAAGAACTTAGGGAGAGTTGGAAAGAAGTTCTGCCATAATCAAAAACAAGGGGAGAACCAATACAATATTAATAACTGATTGCATTGTAGTCAACGAATGCTTTGTTTCCTGTGAGTTTTGCCTTTCTGGCCAAATAATTGTGCCATTTTAATACCTCAACCAAGTTTAGTGCATTTTTTTTCCAAATATAATATACTCCTCATATTTTGATTGTTTAATAGAACCTGAAGTGTCATGAAAAGTAAATATTTTGCAAATATCCCCTACAGACACCACTTTTGGCCACTACTGTATTTGAAAAAGAATTTATTGTAAATGTATTTACTGTCCCTTTTGATCAATTCAATGAATCCTCGCTGAATAAAAGTATTCATTTATTTCCACAAAAGAAACCAATCTCAGAATACAATTTTGCTCGTTGTTGTTGTTTTCTGCAAACGTGCAGTTTAATTTAACTCAGAATATTACTTGAACGTATGCGCTGATTGATGTCTAGGGTTTTTCAAGAGTTACCACCACTAAGAAGAATTTGGAGATTTGGCATGTTCAAATGCTTCTTGAAATCCACTTATAATTAGCTAGAAACAAATCAGAGTAAAGAAATTACAATTGTCAAATGGCAGTGCTAAATTTGTATGCAATCTCAAATTAACGGTCCCAATTAGCTATGAACACTGTGGAGAGAAGAACGTGATTCATTCTGTTTGATGCAGCCCTTCAACATCATTCCTTTGTGTGCAAGATGCTTGTTATTTACTAGCAGAATATTGTGCCACCAAGGGGTTGTTTGTTCAACTACCATTCTGCCAGGATTAATGGCTGCTCTGACAAAGTTTATGCAAGCTGTTCGAGCTTTGAGCATTTTTCTTTTGCTCCTTTTTCCTTTTCTCCTCCCCTCTGAAGAAAACCAACATGCAGAAAATAGTATCCTGATATGACAGCTTCCACGGCTGAAAAAAGGAGGTGTCAGCCAGGATGGCAGGATAATTAACACCAACCAGCAGCAATTTTCAGATCTATGTGATCATAGAAGGAAAGGAAACCACTTTCAGATCATTAATGATTTTCCACTCTCTTGAAATTGCACTCGGAACACGCTGCCGCGGTGTTGCAGTTCAGGGTGTTTGCGAGCGTGTGTTTCAAGAAGTCCAATAATTATGCCTCTGACAACCAATACGGAACGCCGACAGGGACTCTGACCCGCTCTCTCACTCATTTCCTTTTGCAATGTATAACCTACCGTTTGTCACGCCGTTTGCGTGGTACGCGGCTGCGTATCAGTAGATTAAGGTTGGCAGGGTTAACATTAAAGATGCTTTCAGCGTGTCTTTTTATGATATCATTTGTCCCTTACATGGCACTCTTTATCCATCATGCTATCAATGCCTGGCAGGAAAGCGGTAGCATTGAAGAGTGTAAGCATTTTTTGAGCATTTGTACTTGCATTTGGAACAAACTGCCTCTCTCTTGATATGCCGGATAGCAGCTTTTGTCCTCTATAAAGAGAAGCATATGCTCGGGACTTTTAATTGGCTTTTTTATATATACGAAAAGCACACTGGCCAAGCATCATAGGTTATTCAGTGTCTCAGCCCATCTCAATTTACTCTCAATGTACATTAAAAATAGGAGTAATTCAGGGATGATTTTATCTTTATTTATTCTTTATTTGTAAGGGAATTGGGGTGGGGGGTGGGGGAGGGCTAGGGGGCTGGGGTATTGCAGTCCTCTCACTCTCTAATAAAAAAAAAAAAAGAGCTAATTTCTTAAATCTGTCTCCGATGCTTAAATTAGAACCCCTTTGATAGCATCTCGCTAAGCTGTTTTAAGAGAGCTGAGTGCATTTTGATGAGGAAGGCTGCATCTAAACTAGAAATTGAGACTGAGGCATCTATAGCCCTTTGCAGATTATGAGCAAAACATTTTCCAATGATTCATGCTAATAATCTTTCACGTCGAAATAAAAAACCTGATTTATCATTTCCCAAACACTCCAGTGCATTTACCTAAGACAACAATGTATTAATGGTAATCTCACAAAATCTGTCAAGAGCATTATGGGTCATATTTCACTCCAAAAGCAAGAAAAAAAAGAAGAAGGTGTGTCCCAATTTGCATACTTATGTGTGTACTATTCTATGATGTTTTTAGAAAAAAGTACACTTCAAACGGATGATGCAATTGACTGAAAAAATGAAGTGTGGAATGTTGGACACTTCATGCACTCAACTGTCGCACCTTTAATTTAATTACGTAGTGGAGGGGGAGGGGCTATCAGACTCTGACGTTGAATGACAAAATAAAATAAATATTAATAATAAAACCTTTTAAAGTTCATACACTGGCTGAGTACATAGTGTATAGTGCATAAAAAGTAATGCGTAACAATATTGTGTTACTCAAAAGAGTAACTAATTAAGTTACAGTTACTTTTTATGGAAAGTAATGAGTTACGTTACTTTGGCATTACTTTTTCTCTCCTAGGCTGGGCTTATTTGTAATAATAGCCTATTTGTGTAATTTAAAATATAATCATTGCAGGTTTGCGTAATATTCTGAGTTTGCATTTATTATTATTATTTTATTGATTTTGTGAAATACTGAATCTGTCTTTATGCCAGTGAGATGAGTAAATGTTCACATTTAGTTTAGAGCTACAATAATCATTATGTTCACACACAACGCCTCTGCACTTACTCACAATTTCTCTCAACATGAGGACAGGAGAGCTGCCAGTCAATACATGAGAAAACAAAGTAAGTTGCATCACTTGTTTAAAAAAAGTAACTTTAAAAAGTAATGCATTACTAGTTACTTGAAAAAAGTAATCTGATTACGTAACTTACGATACTTGTAAAGCGTTACCCCCAACACTGTGGATTATAAAATAAAATAAAAAGACTACATAAAATATTAATAATACCATTAAAAAAAGTTTTTACTTAAAAACATATGCCATGTATTTAAAAAAAAATATTACACATGAAATATGTATACATTTTATTTATTTATTTATTTGTATTTATTTATTTATTTATGTATTTATTTATTTTGGGATGAAATGTGACTTGGGCAGGTTTTGTGAGATTTAAGCCCAAATTTTTGTGTCCGCACGGATGGTGCGTGTACAACAGCGCATGTGCGAGTGAATTGAGCCACTAGATGTGTGCATGTGCCAAACGCGTCTTTCTGCACTCACCCCAAAGGAGTATATTCACTAAGTAAATAAATAAATACTTTCTCTGATTTAGCCAAGTTTATTAAATGTACTGTAACTTTTTCTACTCTAGCTGTTTTGAGAACAGTTTCACATTATTGTACTCTTAGGGGACAGTTGCTCACTCATGCACATCTAACAACATGTCAGCAAACATTTCAGCAACTCGTAGACGTTTGTTTTTAATCACCGCATGTCATTCTTTCCATCCCTCCGAGTTCTCACCTTTCTTCTGGTCTCCTGTCATGCTGTAGCGTGGGTAGCCAGGCAGTGATCTCTGAGGTCCCAGGAGCAGCCCATCTTTAACCCACTGCACGGCCCCTGAGGCCCTCAGCACTTCACACTTCAGCAGAGATGTGGCCCCCGCCCTGACCGTCACATTACGTGGCTCTGTCTTGAATGCCTGCTGCCCACACACACCTACAAAAAAGAAAAAAGAAAGACAACAGAAGAAAATGGGCGGGTTGATGCGAGTCAAGGTTAGGATGGTGAAATCTTTCATTTCCGACACAAGCTTCTATTGCTGAAAGATGAAAACATATTTGCAGGGACTGACTAACTAAACTAACTTACAGTTCCCTGTTCATTAGACTGACAGTAGTTCAGGGGTTTGTTGGACAATTTCATTGTAATGAACTGGGCCGGGTTTCCCGATAACGATGTATCTTAGCTCTTAAGAGCGCTTTCTACGTGCAAGGTTACGAACGCTCGCAGCAATTCGCCTTTGGCTAAGCCACACCCTAGAATGTAGATTGACCAATCACAGCGCAGCCAAGAACGAGCTCCCACAGAGGTCCGACACTTTTTCACAGCGCTCCATTGACTTTAACACAGGCGTCTCATATTTTTGGTCTCGGCAGGCTATTACCGTCGTAGTTTTATCAAAAATATGGTTAAACGTTGTGCCTGGGGCATTTGTAACACAGATACGCGTTTCCCAGAGAGGTTGGAGGGGGGTGTCCGTTTTTTTCCCTTCCCAAAACCGAAGTCAAATCCTGACAAGTGCCGTCTTTGGATTAAACTGTGTGGACGTCCTCACAGTCAGCTAAACCCCTCAAGGATAAACAAGTACACTTTTGTGGTAAATTTTGCTTTTAACCTTACTGTGAAGTTATACTAGTTAGACAGTTTTATGCTGTTTTAGGTTATGATTTCGGTTCTCTACCCTAATTAATGAAGAATCAAGGTGCTAGCAAGCAAGCTTAGCGATAGTTTAGTTATCACGTAAGTCAGGATTGTATGTTTTGAGTAGCGGCTGGATGTTAGCTAACTTTGTTATTCAAGATACAAACACCTAACGTTAATGTTACAGACACGCTGTTGTGGTAGTTTTGAAGGTGACTAACGTTACCGCCACCGTGTTGCCCAGATGAAGTTGTCGGACGTAGCAACAGTAACTAAGGGGGGCGGGGCTTAGCCAAAGGTGAATTCCACGAGCGTTTCCCAAAAATTAACTTAACATGAGAACACGCTCTACGTGCTACTTAAGAGTCGCTGTCCATTCGTGAAGTGCTGAAAGTGAAATATAACCTTATATGGAATCGTATTCTGAACGTTTAACCTAATAATTGTCATATGTTGTGGATTAGCAATCAAGACAAGTCTATAAAGCACCTACAGGCGGAGGCACTGACAAAATGGCTGAAAAAAAAAGGAAAAAAAAAAAACCTTTCAAAAGGATGAAATTAATGTCCTTTTAGAGGCCATGTCCTTTTTTTGTTGTTCATTCATTTAATTTTGATTAAAATTATTAGATTCAATTATTTCTATTTTTTTGTTTTGTTTTCTGACATTTTTATTTATTTAATTTATACATTAATTTAACCAACAACAAAAAAAATAATAATAAAGTGTACAATAAAGTACAATCAAAACCTTATATTACAATCACATTGCATTTGAATAAAGTTAAAGGTGTAATCTGCCGGTTGTCCTGCAGGTGTCCTCATAAATCTGTCTTCTTACGATGCACTTGGGGATGTACGATTACTCCAGAGCACTCGTAGATCTACGAAGATTTTCAAGTGCTACTTAAGCTACGATGCTTTTGGGAAACAGACCATAATATTAAGATCAGTCGTACGATCGTTTTTACGATCAATTTAGGCTTACGATGCTTTTGGGAAATGCAGCCCTGGTCCTTTCTCTTTAAAGTACACTGGAAAGTCTTCATGTTGGTGAATTGGTTCGATCTAATATGTAGTGCTGAAAGGAACAATTCATTTTTTTCAGTGAATCCATCAATCCTAACTGATTCTTTCACTCATACATATAATTGGTTATATTTAATCTGGGTTAAATAAGCAGATTCCAAAAAATAAGTAGTTCTAATTGGATTAAATTATGTTTTAAAATACTCATAATCAGACTAGAGTTATTTTTGCATGATAACATATTGTTCACACAATGTCAGTAAATTGTCCCTAATTTATTTATTCTTTTTTTAAATACACAAATTCATGTAATTTCATATTTACATGTAATACATTTTCACGGTTCTCTGATGTCAGTTAATGGTCACATGCAGGTAAAATATTGAATCTTTTTTAGTATGTTTTTTGTTTTGTTTTTATTTATTTATTTTATTTTTACATTTTTATTATTTAATCACTTATTGTCTTTCCATCAACTTACGAAACCACTGCAATTCCTTCACGCAATTCACCCGCAACTGCAAACCCTGATGTAACGTAAAAAATGAAATATATTTGAAATATTATTATCATCTAATTTGCAATCAGTAATGGACTATAACTTGTATGTAATCTACGCAGCACTTTGCAGCACTGGAAAATGTGATTAATTCTAATTAATCAGTTCATTCAGACAGAAGGAGAAAATAAAGATTCACTGAAAGTCCATGCATGTTTTTTTATAGTGAAATATTTATTTAAATACTTAATTATATAACTCAATAATATAAAATCTACATGAATATCTATATAAAGTGTTTGATGATGTCACACATGCATATAAACCTGGTTGCTTTACCAGAGCAATTCAAATCTCATTTCAGTTAACAGCTCTCAACAATAAAAAAGGGATCCAAATAGAGCTCAGACAGTGCCCTTCTTTAATTATCCTCTGCCATTGTATCAGAGGTCAACAATTGTGGTAAGAGATTTATTTTCTTCAGAAGGTTTGAAATGGCAAAGATAATTTAATGCCCCTTCAAGTTTCCATCTCTTAAAAACTCTTGAGCTGTTGTGCTTATAGCCGATGTGAGTTCAAATCTGGTACACAATATTTTCTAACTGGCTTAACTAACAGTGATAGCGAGCTTTGCCTCCAATTTCACAAACATACTATTACTATTACAAATACACAGTTAAAAATAAAGGTTCTTTATTGACATTGATGGTTCCATAAAGAACCTTTAACATACATGGAACCTTTCCTTTACACAATGTTCTTTGGAATGGAAAAAGTTTCTTTATATGAAAAGAATACTACTTTTAAGAACTGAAAGGTTATTTTGGGAACTCAAAAATGGTTCTTTTATGGCATCACTGCTAAACCTCCCTTTTGGAATCTTTATTTGCTGCTGCATCGTCACAAAAGTTTATCATCATGTTTTAAATGCAAGAAGACGTGAAAGAGAACTCATTTTGGTACCCGCTATGTAAGAAGTTTTGTATGCCTTCTCTGGCGCGCGCTTCGAATGTGTGTTGCACACACAAATCTTCTCACACAGCGAGTACCGAATTGAGTTCTCTTTTGCACGCTTGAACAGACATATTCACCCATAATTATATCAAAATGTACGTCCAAAACGAGTATCCTCATCAACATAGTCGGTTATGTTTTAAGTGAATGTAAACAGTTGATATAAAATGCATGTGTAACAGTACATTGGATCCATGCTGCTCTTAAAGTGACAGCAGCCTAATAAACATGCTACTGTCTGTTTTTAATGTTAATCAAACAACAAAAGACAAAAGCATCACTCACTCACTGACTGAATAACTTTTGTAACTTAATCTGTATTTAATTTATCCAGTGAAGATTATGCAGTGCTATTTTACATTTTATTATTCAATTTCTACCTGGAAACTATTGTTAGACCTTCCTGAAAAACCTGAAAAGCACTGTTTATTTGTTCTATTGTAATTATTTGTGCTATTGCCCATAATTGTGTTTATTTGTTCTTATTTTATTAATGTTACTTAGTTCACTTGTCTGTATCACTTTTTTAATTGAGTTGAATTGATTTGAGTTAGGCTAGTAGTTTTTGGAGTCATAACCTTATTTTTTAAGGTTATGAGTAAAAAAGAATGAAAACAATAACTAGACCTATTTTAATTTATTTTATTTATTTATTACTTTTTCTGTGGTAAGGCCAGTGAAATTTTGCAGGGCAAGTAAAAAAGTAAAAAAATCCTTATAGCGTTGAGGCCTGTGCCATATTAAAAAAAAAATTCAGATTACTACTGTATAATGCTTCAGTAAATATTTTTTGATTTTGATTTGAGACATACATCATTCACGTATTCCACCAATATTCAAATCATAATAGAAGTTTTCGTTGAATTCCAGTTGATAACTAAAGCCTGAAATACAATGAGGCATTATTTCTTATTTGTCCTTATCTAGGGAAAAATGTTCCTTTTATAACCAGTGTATATATGCCAAGAGTCAAATGTGAATAAAAAAAGACTTTAGCAAATAAATAAAAATGGTTTGCAGGTTGAAAGAGAATAGGACACTGGTTTTTATACCAAAATATCCTAAATTTGGTCCAACTGTTTAGTGAATTTGCTCAGTAGTTCTGCATAAGATTATCATAAGATTAAGAGTACCATAAATAATGTTATGCTTTCTGTAAGGTTGTCACATCTAGATGCTGATTTACCAGGGCTGCCATGACACTCTCCCCGTTGAAGAAAAATTTGCCTCCCACTATGATCTTGTACTTAAGCATTACTGTGCTGTTCCTCATCTCTGTGTTTTATTGACGACAGATTGGAGCCAATTCAGCTCTGCAAATGAGTCAATAAAGTAATTACAGAGAATTAAATCTCTCCTCAGTGAGAAGGAGAGCAGGGAAAAATGAAGGTATGAAGAGATCTCAAATCCCCTTGCTGTTTTCTCAGCTGTCAATACACCTACGGCTAATATCCACCCAGAAGAATAATGGCTGGGCTACAAAAAGGCGCCTATTTCCTCACCACTTGGGCTGTGGCATTATGATTTGTGTGACACCCATCTGCTGATCATTCTTTCGAATGGAGTCGGCTTGTACCTGTCATAAACATGATTTAACGGGACATAACACTGACGATGACTCTCCGACGACCCCGTTGTGTAACATCAGGCATGCAATTGTGGAAACTCAGCGTGGGAGATCGTACCTAATTAAAAGAATGTGATATTCAAAAGTGGTTTTAGATTTAAAGGAACAGTGTGCCTAAAGATTTTAATTCTGAGATTTTTGTCACCATTATCAATGAACAACAACTCAAAGAACAACCCAAAATGAAAATTCTGTCATCATTTCCTCACCTCTTTCCAAACCTGTATGACTTACATTCATCTATGGTTCCATGAAGAACCTTTACCATACATGGGACCTTTCCATTGTACTAAATGTTCTTTAGATCTTTTTTGCGCCACAGACCGGTTTAATATCAGACAATATTTTCACGGACCGGCCTTTAAGGTGTGGCGGATAAATACAACAAAATAAAATGACACGACCGGCATAAAAACTGGGGTATTTTTTTAAATATAATAAAAAACGTGAATCCAATGTGTAGGCCAACTCGCAACTTTATTAGCAGCGTCCTCGTAACATCGCTCCTAAAGACAACTGAGAAAGCCTGAAGACAAACAAAATGCCCCCCAAAAGAATGCCACCTGTTTTCGGTGCTGATGCGTTCATGTAACATGTAAGGGTGGTGCAGCCAATAAAACACCTAAAAGCTGTCACAATGAACCGGCAAAATTAATGATTATGAATAGGCCTGTGTAAAATATAGCAGGAGAGATTTTAATTGTTTACTAATAAACAAGTGTTTTCTGTGTCAGTGTCGGCTGGAAAGATGAAGTTGACGATGCTGACTCGCGATCTTCGTGAGTAGTGAACGCGCCAGAGAGAAATGCACATTTCATACAGATTACATAAGCAGAGAACAGTCAGTTTTCTTTCGTTTTGAATTGTTCTGTTTAAAGGGGTCATATAATGTCATTTTTGTACAAGCTAATATGATTCTTTAGGGTCTAAATTAAAAGTTTGTAATATACTTTAATTAAAAATTCTAATTAGTATTGTAAGAAAACACTAATTTTACCTGGTCAAAAACAGCTCTGTTTTCAGCACGCCGTTTAAGTGCATGTGTCTTTAAATGATAATGAGCTTTGCTCACCCCGCCCCTCTGTTCTGTGCGTACACCGTTTCTAACACAATAACACAATAACCATAACGCGTTGTTTATTATAAACATGGGATTATGAATTATATTGAGAACGTCATACATAGAAAACATGCCGTAATGTACCCTGAGTGTAAACCGCATTCATCGTGAAGCGTGCAGCAAGCGATTTGCAAAGATTAATATAAATATTAATATAAAGGTTAATAAAACGTTACACTCACTCACTTCTTCTGGAGGTGCAGCAGGAACACGAATAGTTGGTACCGATCCTTTTTTCAGGAGCAGCTTCTTAGTAAAACCAGCTTTATACTGACCTCGTTTGTAAAGCAGTCTGGTGAAATGATTCGCGCAAACATGACAGCATTGATGTTGATCGTGGGGAATATTCCCTTTGAAAACAAAACTCAGCCACTGCGTCTTCAGCGGTTCGGATTTAGGAACATCAACATGACTGCTGTGTTCGTTATTACACCCAAGAACACCACAATCGCTTAGAAGCCATTCTACTCAGTGCTCCAGCTATCAGCAATGAACGCGCTGGTTGGCGCGGGCTATGATTGACAGCTCGCTCATGAGGGCGGGTCTGTGTTGAAACGCTGCTGTCACTCAACCATTGTGGGAGGGGCGTCGATTTTGTGACGTCACAAACTCGAACAGCTTGATTCAGGAGAGGGGGAAACATATAAGAAGATTAAAAAAAAACACTGGATGGATTTTTATCATTTTATGATGGTTGTGTACAGGCACTGCCAACACACATTTCAGTACAATCAACTTGTAAAAGTGCATGTACCATTATATGACCCCTTTAAAAGTACATGTGGCAGAGGGGGCGTGGTTTAGCGTGGTCTGTGAAGGAGGAACTGTTGGGAGATCAGCGTGATGTGAGTGGGGAATGAGGGTATGATTAACACCTGTGTCTAATTCCAGTAATTGGCATGGAGAGAGCGGATAAAAGCTGCAGGGTTCAAAGAGAGGAGAGAAGTCTGGGTCTCCATGCCACACCGCTGCAGCAACGCCGTCTGTTTTCCCGATTGTTCCTGTCTGTTTATTTACTTTTGCCTTCCCCAAGGCGAACGCGCTCTGTGCGCCATTTTGTTTTTCATTTTTTATTTCTAAAGTATTAATAAAGAGACCCAGCACTGCCGACCCTGTCCTCTTCCTTCATTCTGATTATTGAACAAACTACAGTACACATTTCAAGCTTTCTATATATGTCTCAGGTCTGAGAGGCAAGTAGGCTACCTCATACGCTGAGTTTCGGTTCATTTATGAGACGAGCTCCAGTTCATGCGCCGGCGCCTCCGTGTCGTGATTATCTATTTTCTAATATATTTACTTCTTGTTTATTAAATCCAGTCAATTGGTTGATGAAACATTGATTAAAATTAAGATACAATTAATACAAAACGAAATTAAATTTAAAGACAGGCTTTGTGCTGTTTGAGGTCTCTGTGAAAGTTTTAAAGCAGTATTTAGTGTCGCTTTCAGAGCGCTCACGTCCGTAACGGAGAACTGTCCCGTCTGTAACATTTTTTTTTTTTTTTTTTTTGAAATAAATTTCTAAATAAATGTGACTTATAGTCCAGTGAGACTTAGGCTTTTTCTTCCTCATGGCGCATTTTTTGACTGGAGCGACTTATAGTCCGGAAAATACGGTAAGTTATTTATTCTTTCTGTGCAGCCCGGTACCAAATGGCCCACGGACCGGTACCGGTCCTGCAGCTCGGGGGTTGGAGACCCCTGCTTTAGATTATTAAAATGTCCTTCAAAATTAGAAAAAAATATATATCTATATATTTTAAAGGGATAGTTCACCCAAAAATTTAAATTCTATCATTGTTTACTCACCCTCAAGTTGTTCCAAACCTGTATGAGTTTCTTTGTTCTGCTGAACACAAAGGAAGATATTTGGAAGAATGTTTGTAATCAACAGATCTCTGTCCCCATTGACTTCCATAGTAGGAAAAAAATATACTATGGAAGTCAATGGGGACCGAGATCTGTTTGGTTACAAACATTCTTCCAAATATCTTCCTTTGTGTTCAGCAGAACAAAGAAACTCATACAGGTTTGGAACAACTTGAGGGTGAGTAAACAATGATAGAATTTAAATTTTTGGGTGAACTATCCCTTTAAGATTTGTTTACTAAAAGATTATTTGGGGAACATTAAATTATTAACTCTCACAGTGATGGCAAGATCCATTTTTGGTTCCCCAAAGAACCTTTCAGTGAACAGTAAACAGGGCCATATTATTCTTAGTGTGAAGAACAATTTTTCCAGTATAAAGAATCTTTTGGCTAATAGAAAATTTCCACTGATGGTAAAGGTTCTTCATGGAGCCATCGATGCCAAATGTAAATGGACATTTTAAGAATTTTTCACCAAAAGGTTCTTTGGGAAACCCAAAATGGATCTTAAATGGATCAAAAAAAACCTTAAAAGGTTTTTTTTCTGGCCTTTTTGGAACTTGAAAACTCACTATGAATGGTTGAATGGCAAGAGCGGTCTTTGTTTTTTGGGTGAGCTATTCCTTTAAAGTGATATAAACGCTAGGTAGAAGGCATTCACACATTTCACGAGCCCCAGGCGTACTTGTTATGAAGGCGGCGTCAGACTTTTATCAGCCTTCTCTGATCCAATCGTGAAGCCAGCCTTCAAAGACCTCTTAGAGACCATGATTACTCGGACACTCTTTAGTGTGTAAAAGCAAATGTAGCGTGCACAAAAGGGTCAGCTATTTTAGGACGCGTTTTCTTGAAAGGCCACTCCCGAGAGCTCGGGCGTGACTTTTCAAACCCCAGCACCTCTTTTGAGCCAATGACAAGTATCCAGTGCATCTGGGCGCACTCGACTGCTCTCAGAAACCCGAACGACAGAAGCTGCAACTTCACATCAAGGCTGCATCAGTCACCTCACGTCAAACTTGAAGGGCACGATTGGACACAAGCGACAAGCCGAAAAACACATTAGCATAATGTTTACATAAATGAATACGTAAACACAGTGGCAAGATAATCAGCATGGCACATTTAAATGCTGCAGCCAGCCGTACTCGTGCGCTGAGAAGTCGCACTGCCTGAGAAGCTGCGATAGGAGAGGAAAGACATGTCAAACACGCACACCGGTCTGATTCCGACTCCTGATGCGGCACGTTGACGTCTTATTTAAACAAGATAATGACATGGGATTAGGCTGCAGCATAGAATCTGACTTTTAGTCTATATAGCGGGCAACTCTAAACTACAGCTCTGGAACAGAAAGTATCAACGCAATGCGATGTACAACAAAGCACTATTCTGCTCTACTTAAAGTCTAAATAAACACCACTTTGAGATTTTAATCACAACCTGTGTGTTTTTCATTCAAGGACTCAAAGGAGATATAACAGAATGAGATTTCAAAGTCTAGAACAAAGAAAAAAACAAAATATTTTTGCTCATATCTCCATCTGATTCGACAGTGAATGCCCGCTTTAGATTGACAGTTGAGTCATACATATAAAGTTATGCATAGACGAAAACACAGGTGGTTTAAAGGGTTAGTCCACCCAAAAATGAAAATTCTGTCAGTAATCACTCACCCTTATTGTTCCAACCCCGTAAGACCTTCGTTCATCTTCGGAACACAAATTAAGATGTAACCCCAGTAATGATACCCACTATATTACAGCTGGGGCCTGGGTAAGTATTCTTGTAATAATCACATGTATTCCATCCCCTTCAGCAGCAATAAAGACTATTGAATCAATAGCTTGTCTTACGAGTCTTTTTATGTATTTGAATGAGAAATGTAATAAATTAAAATAGGAAAATTCAAAACAATCTTTTGGAATAAAATGAAATGTCAAATTAAATAAGTTTAAAGGATTTACAATTTCAGAAAATAAACCAAACACTTATCTCACAAGTGTTAAACACCCTCACATGTATAACTGTTTAACTCAATAACACAGTCTTCAAATAGGTATTAAATGAACTACTCAGTAATTCAAATCAAAACTCACTTAAATGGGCCCACATTCACGCTCTCATTACCACACACACTCTACGTTGCAGACCTGATGGTTTCCCGAACGCGATGTGTCCCGCGATATGACAATGTCGATGACAGCGCGCGTGAGCGGCTGTCCCACTCTCCCGCGATGCAACAGAGGAACTCCGGGCTTTTCCGGTCACCCGGAGCGCTATCTGTTGTCACGACTTATCCCTCGTTGCCAGAGGAACTCCGGGCTTTTCCGGTCACCCGGAGCGCTATCTGGTTCGCCTCCCAAATGCGATGGGCTCGTTGCTCGCGCGAATCACCTCACGAGCGCATGGAGTGAAATCCAGGATGAATATCACAAATAATTGCTAAATAAAGTTCTTATCAGCAAAGCAACAATATTAATGACTGATTATGTCTGTATATACGGGATTATCGTGTGAAAATCCTAATATTTAGCTTTCGCAATCTTTTTCCTCGTCCGACTCGTCTCGTTTCTCCTTCCTCTCCCTATCCTTCAGCCACGCCCTTCCTCTCGTCAATTGCGTCATACGTCAGTACGTAAATCAGATATTAAACATTAAGTAATATTATATATAATTATATAACTATATACATACAGATGAAAAACTGTAAAGGCACAGACTAAATAAAATATACACATTATAATGTAAAATAAACATTACTTTCAAATTTAGTTTCTTTAGGCTCACCGGGCTACACCCTCCCCCTTCTAAATGTTTGAGGTCCTCATCAAACTTTTGGGACTTTACAGGTGTTTAATTCTTTTTCTCTCAGGTACTCTACTGCATTTATAGCAAGTAGCAAGAGGGTGGCACCACACAGTGTTACAATTACTTCTCCTACCCTCTGAAACAAAACTGCAGTGCACCGGCATACCACGGGTAATGGTATATATTGGGCGGTTTGTAGATTTACCTAACTCATCATAACTGAGTTTTACTACGGGCTTTATTTCTCTTTTAGACCTAATTTCTCTAGCAGGCTCCAGACCATTGGGATTATTTTCACCATCAGGTTCTTCAGGAAAAGGTAAGTTATTCCCTTCTACCACTGGAGTGTTAGGTCTGTTAACTTCTTGCGTTGTGTCATCATCATATCTTTCTCTTTCCAGAGTGTCACCCATCCTCTTCGACTCAGAATCTTTAACAAAGTGTATTATGTTCCCCTCACTGTTGTCACTTTTTGATTCACTCTCTACAGGAACAGACACTCTTCTTTCCTGTAGAACAGATCTCAAATTCTGGGACTCTGGTAATCTTCGAAGTTCTTCCATGGTTTCTAGAGGTATGTATGCATCAACATCCTCGCAATCTGAAGATAACTCATCCTCTTCATAACTTCCTTCCACAAGTACATCAGCTGGTCCTGCTTCATGGAGAGGAGTTTGTTGAAGAGTCTGGGACCTTGTCGCTGGTCTCTGAGGTACTTTCTTTTCCTCTGTCTCTTTTGGCATTCTTACCAGATATCCGATAGGCAGAAGATGATTTCTATGCAATGTCTTGACAATTCCCTTACCTTTCTCAGGTTTTACACGGTAGACAGGTAAGTTTGGCATCTTACTGACGACCACATACGGTAAGGAACTCCATTTGTTTCCCAGTTTGTTCTTTCCTGTGACTCCTAGATTTCTCAGTAGAACTCGATCTCCTTCTTCAAGTATTTGATCTCGAACTCTCTTATCATGAAGTCTTTTGTTCTTCTGGTGGCTCTTGTCTGCAGCATCTGAAGCTACTTGGTAGGCCCTTTTTAGGTCTGATCTTAGCTTAGATACATATTGCTGGTAATTTTCTGCTTCGCCTTCAGATGAGACAGAGAAACAGAGATCAATTGGGAGTCTTGCTTCTCGTCCAAACATGAGGACATAGGGGGAATATCCGGTTGCGTCGTTTCTTGTACAATTATAAGCATGTACTAGTTGACTGACATGCTGACTCCACTTTTGCTTCTGAGACTTGTCAAGAGTCCCAAGCATCGACAGCAAAGTTCGGTTGAACCGTTCTGGCTGTGGGTCCCCCTGAGGATGATATGGGGTCGTTCTTGACTTTTGAATCCCCAACATCTTCAGCAACTCATGGATTAACTTGCTTTCGAAGTCTCGTCCCTGATCCGAATGTATACGTGCTGGTAATCCGTAGTGAACAAAATACCTTTCACATAACACTTTGGCAACAGTGAGAGCTTTTTGGTCTTTCGTCGGAAAAGCTTGAGCGTACCTAGTGTAGTGATCAGTAACTACAAGGATGTTGAACACTCCTTTTGAATCCGGCTCCAAGGACAAGAAATCAATACAAACAAGATCCATGGGACCATTGCTGGTGATCTGCTTCAAAGGTGCAGCTCTTTGGGGTTGAGTCTTACGAAGAATACACTTTCCGCAGTTCTTCACATACTGGTCAATTTCCTTTGACATCCTCGGCCAATAGAAACGATCTTTTATCAAGGCAGTGGTCTTATCTACTCCTAGATGTCCAGTTTCATCATGCAGGGACTGTAAGACCATGGGTCGATACTTCTGCGGTAAAACAAGTTGAAGACACTCTTCATGGTGTTGTCTCTTTACAACCCGGAATAATAGTCCTCTCCTTACTACAAGTCTGGATCCTTCTTTCTGTAGTAGGTGTACTTCAGGATCTTTGTCCCTGGATAATGAAAACAACTGCCCTTTTTTCACAGCATGTCTCACTGGAGAAATAGCAAGGTCTTCGTCCTGAGCTTTTATTAAGTCATGGGAACTCAAATGCTTAAGGGAACCAACGTCTAGTCTGGTGGGAAATGCATAGCATTCAGGTATGACTTCAGGAGACACTCCCAACTGCTCTACACACTTTTGAGTGTTCGTCGTTTTGCACAGGGCCTGAATACCAGAAGGTGATATTTCTTGCCATTCTTGTTCTTCTGCAGTGGAAGAAAAGTTGCGCGACAGAGCATCAGCATCAATGTTGCTTTTTCCGGGTTTATACTGTATGTTGAAGTTGTATGTGGATAGCGCAGCTAACCACCGGTGACCAGCTGCATTGAGCTTTGCAGTGGTAAGTATGTAAGTAAGTGGGTTGTTGTCTGTTCTTACTGTAAATCGTGCACCATACAAGTAATCATGAAACTTGTCTACCACTGCCCACTTGAGTGCTAAAAACTCAAGTTGGTGGACAGGGTAACGCTGTTCAGATGCCTTCAGCTTGCGGCTGGCAAATGCTACTGGCCTTAAGCCTTCTGGGTACTCCTGGTTTAAAACTGCTCCCAACCCATTCAGGCTGGCGTCTACATGCAGAATGTAGGGCCTGGTTGAATCAGCAAATGCCAACACTGGTGCGTTAGTAAGACAATGGATGACCTTCTTGAATGCATCCGTACATTCTGCCGTCCACCTACCCCCAAAAGCTTCAGACTCCTTGTAGTACATCCCTTTGTTCTTTACTGCTCTCTTGCCATGCTGAGTAGGCGGATATCCCTTGGTAAGCTCAGTAAGGGGTCTGACTATAGCAGAGTAATTTGCTATAAAGCGCCTGTAGTACCCACAGAATCCCAGGAATGATCTGAGGGATTTCAAATCAGTGGGTTGCTTCCAATTGGTCACAGCTTCAACCTTTGCGGGATCAGTGGCAATACCCTTCTCAGAAATTATATGCCCCACATATTTGACCTGAGGTTGACAGAACTGGCACTTGTCAAGTGAAACTTTTAATCCACTTTCTTCAAGTCTATCTAAGACTTTTAGCAGACGTTCTTCATGTTCTTCTAGTGTCTTGCCGAACACTATGAGATCGTCCAAGTACACAAGTACTTCCAGCAGATTCATGTCCCCTACGGCCTTCTCCATTAATCTCTGGAACGTAGCAGGGGCTCCAGAGATTCCTTGTGGCATCCTTTCAAACTGATAGAACCCAAGCGGGCATATGAAAGCGGTCTTGTCCTTGTCTTCATCAGCCATCTGGATCTGATAGTACCCGCTTCGTAGATCTAAAACGGAAAACCATCTGCTGCCCGTAAGACAATCTAAAGCTTCATCAATCCTCGGCACGGTGTATTGATCTGGAATGGTTCTTGTGTTAAGAGTTCTATAGTCGATACACATGCGCACCGTTCCGTTCTTCTTCCTGGCCACAACAATGGGGGAAGCATATGCACTCCTGGACTCTTTGATGACTCCAGCAGCCAACAACTCATGAAGATGACGGCGTATGTCATCAATATCAGCAGGTGCTAGCCTACGGGATCTCTCTCGAAATGGGGTGCTGTCACTCAGGCGAATGTGGTGTTCCACTCCTTTAGCACATCCAACATCCCATTCATGGAGTGAAAAGACATTCGTTCTCTCCGACAGTTTTTGGGAAAGCCTATCCTTCCAATATTTTGGAATCGGTGAATCTCCAAAATTAAACAAGCATGGATCTACTGGTGATCCTCTTGCTGAATGATCTTTCTCCACAGTAGTGGCAACTTCAGTGGTGTACCCGTGCGCCACCACTGAACCCACTGGAATACAAACTTCTTTCTGCGATACATTTCTCAGTAGCACAGGAAATCGGTTCACTTGGATCGCTGATGAGGGAATGATAGTAGGCTTTACTAGAACCTCAGCAGGACTACTAGAGGTTGACGGTTGATCAACAACTAAGATGCTCTTGTCAATGGATTGCTTCAACTTGACTTTGCAGGTAGCTTTACACTCACTCCTTGGCGGAATACTGAGTGGACCTGGACCTGACCAGTGAATTTCAGCCACAGCATCTTCTGGGTTTGTCTGTTCTCCGGCTTCCATTTTGAACGTCTTTACTTTCTGAAGATTTACTGGCATTGTGCTAACAATGTCTACTCCAGCAGACTCTTTACAAAGCTGGGCTAACCGTTGGAACATACTGGCATTGGTACCAATGAGTAATGGAACCTGTTTGGGTCCAAGAGGCTCTGGACACACTAAAGCCAATACACTGATGGATTGTTGCACTCCTGTCAACTTCTCCGGAAATTGCAGCTCCACTTCCACATAGCCACGATATGGGAAACTGGAATCACTCAAGCCCCAGACAGCTAGTCCAGAAATGGGATGAATTGGAGTATCAGCCAGGTATTGGTTATACCATTCTTCAAAGATAATGGTTACCACAGATCCACTGTCCAGCAAAGCTTGACAAGGCGTACCATTTACCTTCACTGGAATAACAGAAGATGGTCCCACTAGTCCTTCAGGAATACTGATGGTTGGTTTGACTTGAACCGCGCTTCTCTTCACAGAACAGTTATGTTCCTCTTCGGGAGCCTCTTCATTCTTCTGTTTTCCTCTAGCTTTTCTCAGAGATTGAATGAGCTTTTGAATCACTTTCTTCTCATTTACAGGAGCTTTGCATTTTGAAGCAATGTGTCCATCACCTCCACACCTGTAGCAGAAGTAATCTTCTGAACTTTTAGAAGATCCAGGTACTTTTGATCGGGTGAACTTCACTGATGCTTGATTTCCATCTGAAGAAGTTTCTTTCTCCACTTTAGATGTTGGTTGTACAGCCATCACTTTCACTTGCTGTCTGAGTTTTTTCACTTCTTTCTTCAGAGCTTGTACCTCATAACTTTCATCAGCGAACTCTGAGGCTTGCTGGCTTTTATGTTTCTTTTCAGCAATCACATCATCCTTTGACTTAACAGTTAACTCTGCCACCATAATTCGTAAGTCTTTGATCTCAGTTGCAAGCTCTTGAAAGAATGGGTCTTTGATATTCTCACTTCCAACTTGCACTTGACGAACTGTTGGATTAGACTTTCGTCTTTCAGCTTCTCGTACCTCCTCTTCCCGAATCTCATGTAACAGATCTAGGAAATCAGGTGGGTTACTCTTTCGTTCCCTTAGCCGTAACTGAAGCAGCATGATGTCAGACTGGGTTGATCCTCTGATGAGCTGCTCCAGACGTGCTTTTCCAGCAGACTGGGCAGGTAGGCCTCCCCTTTGTACAACCCTGATCAAGATTTTCTCAAGTCTCCTCAGAAAATCCGACAAGCATTCTCCATGACGTTGCCGTAGTGCTCTGAACTTGAAATACAGATCTTCACCAGACTCTGAGCTTCCAAAAGCACTTTCAATAGCTGCTAGATACTCTTTTGGAGATGCTTCAGCATTGGTAAACCTTACCGCTTGGATAATCTCCAAGGCTGGTCCACGCAAACTCTCCACAATTCTTAACTTTTTTTCTTTTTCGGAACGATCACTTTCCTCAACCATGAGCATTGCTTGTTCCATCCAATTCTCTAAATTATCCTCTCCGCCCGGAATGGGAGTGATACCCGAAAAGGTCCTCAGCCGTCTAAAAGAACTGCTATCACTTTTGGTGGTTTTAGCAAGCAATTCACCAACCGCCCTGATGATAGACTCAGGCGTAGAAGCATTTAACAAGTTAGGTGAACTTGATCCTTGATGTTCTTCTCTTAGTCCTGATTCATCAGGTGCGACGAAACTTTCCCCTTCTCTATCTAAAGCATTACCCTCCATTCTGTTAGCACTCAGGATCCATGGGTCTGATCCATCAACAGGCAATACATCAAGAGGAAGTCTCTCTGTATGCACCTTCTCACGACATTCACAGAGCACTATCAGAGACTGTGATTCTTGGCTATACATCCGTCCTCTTACCCTGACTCTTCCAAGGGCTTTGATAGAATGCATAGTGTCTTCAATTTTAGCAACATCTGTCTCTTCTGGAATTCTACTCACAATGATGGCATAATCTGGATCAATGCCTTCACCTCGACACCAACTTTTCAAGTCAGGGACTGAGATAGAGGTCTGCAAATGAGCCATTGCTAGAGCTAAACTGTTTCTTGTTACTAGAATTACAAAAAAAAATTCTTTCTTTTTTTTTTTTTTTTTCTAGGCTAATGCTGCTGTATTAATAAGGGGAATGGATCCCAGCGGGGCCTCCAATTTATGTAACCCCAGTAATGATACCCACTATATTACAGCTGGGGCCTGGGTAAGTATTCTTGTAATAATCACATGTATTCCATCCCCTTCAGCAGCAATAAAGACTATTGAATCAATAGCTTGTCTTACGAGTCTTTTTATGTATTTGAATGAGAAATGTAATAAATTAAAATAGGAAAATTCAAAACAATCTTTTGGAATAAAATGAAATGTCAAATTAAATAAGTTTAAAGGATTTACAATTTCAGAAAATAAACCAAACACTTATCTCACAAGTGTTAAACACCCTCACATGTATAACTGTTTAACTCAATAACACAGTCTTCAAATAGGTATTAAATGAACTACTCAGTAATTCAAATCAAAACTCACTTAAATGGGCCCACATTCACGCTCTCATTACCACACACACTCTACGTTGCAGACCTGATGGTTTCCCGAACGCGATGTGTCCCGCGATATGACAATGTCGATGACAGCGCGCGTGAGCGGCTGTCCCACTCTCCCGCGATGCAACAGAGGAACTCCGGGCTTTTCCGGTCACCCGGAGCGCTATCTGTTGTCACGACTTATCCCTCGTTGCCAGAGGAACTCCGGGCTTTTCCGGTCACCCGGAGCGCTATCTGGTTCGCCTCCCAAATGCGATGGCTCGTTGCTCGCGCGAATCACCTCACGAGCGCATGGAGTGAAATCCAGGATGAATATCACAAATAATTGCTAAATAAAGTTCTTATCAGCAAAGCAACAATATTAATGACTGATTATGTCTGTATATACGGGATTATCGTGTGAAAATCCTAATATTTAGCTTTCGCAATCTTTTTCCTCGTCCGACTCGTCTCGTTTCTCCTTCCTCTCCCTATCCTTCAGCCACGCCCTTCCTCTCGTCAATTGCGTCATACGTCAGTACGTAAATCAGATATTAAACATTAAGTAATATTATATATAATTATATAACTATATACATACAGATGAAAAACTGTAAAGGCACAGACTAAATAAAATATACACATTATAATGTAAAATAAACATTACTTTCAAATTTAGTTTCTTTAGGCTCACCGGGCTACAAAGATATTTCAATTAAGATAGGAGAGCTGGCTCACTCCTTCATAGGCTTCTATGTAATCGATATCTGCCACCCCAGAAAAGTTAGTAAAGACATCTTTAAGATAGTCCAAGTGACTACAGTGAATTCAAAAAGTATTCTCGCCACTTGATAAACTTATGGTTGAGCTATTGGACTATTGTAAACATTGTCTTTACTAACTTTTCTGGGCTGGCAACTTTTGATCCCATAGAAGCCTATGGAGGAGTGAGACAGCTCTCAGATTTAATAAAAACTATCTTAATTTGTGTTCCGAAGATGAACGAAAGTCTTACGGGGTTGGAACAACATGAGGGTGAGTAATTATTGAATTTTCATTTTTTTAACCATTTAACACAACAATTTGAACGCTTTCGGCCTTGATTGGTCAGATCAGAGACTCACAAAAGTGCATGCCGGAGACTTGCATATTGCCAGACATTATATTCAAACATAATTAAGGCACTAGCAGTGTCTCATATTTCACATACTGCAATCTCATGCAATCTCCTTCGCTATAAAGCTTGTTGCACATTGCATACAGTATAAAAAGGTTGCAATTACAAGCAAACAATTGGATTTCTAATTATATTTACAAAGCAAATACTGGCACCTTTTTTATAAACTACTTCTGTGGTTTTCAATATGTAGAGGTTCAGCAGTTTTCAGTTGCGAATACCAAGCATGACAAAGTTTTCAGCAACAATAAATGGTCATCTACAAATATTAGGGTGTAATTACTGCGCAACATGACAATCACAGCCAATTAGAAGTTGTGAATTTTGTACCAATTAAATTCACAGTGGGCAGAGCTACACAGCGAATAGAAATTGAAACCAAAATTTTAAATTATAGTCACATTACATCGCCAGCTGCAGCTAAAACATTTAAATCAAATATTTTGATGAGGCCTTCACTATTTTAATGATCATTAGGTTTGAGAAGTATTTGTGGTGTATTTTATTCCTTTAATCTCTTTCTCTATTAAGGTATTTTATTTATGTACTGTATACTATCTTATTTGTATTTATTTTTTTATTGTACAGCACTTCCGTCTATACTCTGTGCTTTTAAAAATGCTTTACACATTTGGCTTTCATTTCTGGTTTTAAATAAATTAATTTAAATGTATTTTCTTTACTCTTCTTCCATCATTCTTCATAAAAATGCTATTTATTATTTTTCTTTATATCCTCTTGTCTTATAATACATAAGATGCATCCAAACACAGACATACAGACTACCACTCCTGTATAATGGCAACACAAATGTTGCACACACAGCAGATTATTTCCTTGGTGCCATGCAACAACATATGCTACCATCCAGTGCAAATTGAGCCTTGGCATACAGTACACGGATAACCAATTTCAACTCCACTAAACTTGATTGTTGGAGCCTTGATTGTTGGAGCTAAAAGCTAACAGCAGGATGGGTGAATAGAAGGAGGAAGGCCTGGTATTCTGTGTCAAAAGCTTCTCAGACCGAGGAGGATGAAGGCAAGTTGTAGCTCCACGCTGTGTCATGTGGTGTTAGACTCGCAAATTGTGTATATGGAGGCAGAAAGGGAAAAAGCAATCATTACAGTAAATTTCCGTGGCCATTTTTTTTATTCAGATGCAGAACCGGTGAGGGAGCATTTACCGCATATAGCTTTGAGAATAGAAGATTTGAACATTTGATCGTGGGCCAAATTGGCTAGATACACATTCAGTGTGACTGGCAGGAATTTATCTTATAAAAGAATTCCACCTCTTGTATGACAAAAATGCTTATATATACAGTATATATATGTAATTGTGACATAGGCTAAAAACATTTTTGGGCCCACCAACTCCGACCTGTCAGACGGAAACCAAGACCAAAACTGCTTTATTTCAGGAAATGGGGGGGAGACGCTGTATTTTTACAAATAATTAAACAGTGCTGTCAAGTTGATATTGTGACTTTATGAATGATCATATACTTGCATGTGTCATTATTTTATTAACAAAATCGAGCTCAAATGAAGCTTTTGATCAGCGGATGTCTGTTTGTGTCCGTGATTAGAACGGCTGCATCTAAGGCAGTAAGTGCATCGCATTACGTTTTCAACATCTTACAGGTTATGAACTTTATTGTAGCTGTAGCTTTGTAAGCACTCCATTTTTTCTGTCAGTTGGCCAAAATCTCAAAGATGAAGTGCTACGCGCAGGTTAAAGGGGTCATGAACTGGCTTTTAAAAAAAAATTATAATGTTGTCTGAGGTCAACTTATGACGTTCGCTTGGTTTTTACATTCAAAAACATCAAAATGAATAAAGTAATAGGTTATTTTCTACCCTGGTTTTGAGCCTAGCTCCTGAAACGTTCGGTTTTTATGGGCGTGCCGCATTGAAGACTTGGAAGTAAACGGCCACTGCTATGATTGGATAACAGTTTTGCATATTATAATGAGTTTCTTGTAAAGCGTGAATCGGTGGGCGGGGCTAAACAGGCAGTGTTGAAGTAGGCGTTGATCTTCTTCTGCGGAGGCGGTGTTTGATACCCTTTGACGTCATAGATCCCCACTTTGAAAAACCTGTCGTTCGCTGTGCCTGTTGTCAATAAAACTTTTATTGGACTAACAAGGAAGTTTTTAGTTCTGAAACTTACAGGATATTCTTATAGTATGATGACCTCTTATATGTCAAAAGCTCAAGGAAAATTTGATTTCTTAGTTCATCACCCCTTTAAGGCAGTATTGCCTATGATGACTTGACGGCAAAACTAAAACACTCTTCTTCGCTCCTCAAATACATCAACAAATTGCCTTTATATTGTTTCTTGATTAAGAAAATGCTATTCTTATTCAAACAACCAGTTCTTTATTTACCGCTGCTTTGCAAACAAGCAGTGACGCTCCGAACTGCGAGCAGCACTTCATTCAAGATTCAAAAAGTGGGTGGAGTTATGAGGTTTGACCGAGTCAATGGAGTTATGAGGTTAAGTCACAAGCTGTTTTTAATACTTTTCATTGGTTAAATATTTGCAAAAATCCACAGACAGACGTAAAGGGTGACCAATAGTAATGATTTATGATGAAATATGGAGATACAAGGTTTCTGCCCAACAGTGACAAACTATTTTAAGTGTAAAGTAATTATCTTAGCATTAGAATGAAATAATAACACAAATTTAACAATATTATTTGTAATTAGTGTTCCACTGCAATACTTTTTGTTTATCTTTGTAAACAAGCACTAGACACACAGCCTGAAATAAAAGATATTTTTTTTTGCACAGGAAAAAAGTTGAGGAGAAAAAGTAAAACTGCAACAACACTTCCTGATAATGATAAAATAAAATAAAATAAAAATAAGAAAATGTAAAAAATAATATCTCATTCCAACTCTTTCTGTTTATTTCTCTTTAATGTTAAATCTGTAAACTACTTTACATGATCAAATGCACCTTAGCTGAATTGTCAGATGAAAAGATTAGAGGAGAACCGGGGTGAAAGTAACGCGGGACGAAAGTAACAAAGCGATTTTCGCAGAGCCCTGACTATATTAGCATCTCAAGCTATGACAGCACGTTCAGTACGCAACCCTTGACGGAGCTGCCAAATATCACGTGATTTCATCATCGTTTCCCGCGGTTAGGTCCGGAAAGCGGTTTTCGAGTATGATAAATAAATTACTGAAGCGGTACTTTTTTCTAATTACAAGTTGTGTTTTTCGTTTCATGTGTCACACAGTAATGATCAATCTACAGGTTATTTAGTGCTGTAACACATCCTGAAGTTTTCCATGTCAGAATTTTTCATAAAAGTAAATCGGGTTTAAATATCAGAAGTTCCTGTCGGGACGAAAGTCCCACTACAGTGAAAACAAGTGTTTCTTTTGTCCCGCTGCTAATGTGGTGACTTTCTGTGTGTTGCAGCATTTATTAAAACATGTTTATGTCATATTATACCAACAGAATATGGCAAGAGTGAGGGTCAGAAAGACAGACAGAGTTCTGATTCAGCCAGATGTTTATGAGAGGGCGTTTAAAGTTTAAGTCACATTCTGTCACTGTTTTTTTCACTCAATCTATTTCCATTTACCCTAGTCACATTTAGGTTTTAGCCATACCTTGTAGCTTTTCCACCTCCACCTATGAATTTGCAGGGTTTCCATCCAGATGTTTTTATGCACATTTTAAATGTATGCATAAAAACAGCTGGATGGAAACATGACTATTGTTACATTATGTTGAGAATTGATATTATTCTAATTTAATTTAATTTTATAAAATGGATTGACATTGGCAATAAAAAAAATTCGTAAAAGTTTGTACTGTTGGGTTACTTTTGAAACATTTGATGAAACTGAAATTTGAAATGAAAATGTAAATTTTTTTTTTTTTTTGTAAAGATAAAGGCCAAAATATGTTTGCAGTTACATGTTAACAAGGTCATACTCAGGTATATCTAGGCTAATAAAAAACAAAAAACAAAACAAGAGTAACAAAAAATCTAGCTTGTTTTGTTGTGTTACTTTCGCCCCAAATGACAGGGTCGAAAGTAACATGAGCAGTCTTAAGTTCAAAGTGAAATCATACTGAAGTCGGTCTATCTTCTATTCTATTTCTGAAAATATATCTCTGTCTAAAACATCATCTTTTAAAATGATGTTTTTCTGAAAAATGGTACTTTCGCCACTGCTCTCCCCTACTTTAGGGAAAACGGATGTCACTTTTAACCCACATACATTTCAGGGCTATCTGTGAATGTGTCTGTGAATCTGTGAATACCATGGAACATTTTTGAAAGTGTAGTTTAGTTTAAGGCTAATGCAATGTCAATGGAAAAGCAGTTTAAATTTGCTTCTCCCAATTTTGCCAAACTTTTTTGTATTTGTACCTTTGGACACATACGCTTATGCTTTGATAAAGGACTATATTTATTCTATGTTGTTAACTGCAAAGCTATGGACAAGGTATTTGGTATAATGACTTGTAGGTTTCATTACAAAGTTTAGATTAAATACATGTGCATGGAAGCTTGTCATGGAATAAAAAAATTTAAAAAAGATAATTGTGACAGAATTTTGAGATATAAACTTGCAATTGCGAGTTATAAAGTCAGATTCTGAGGGGAAAAAAATACTTTTTCTCAAAATTGCCATTTTTTATCTTGCAATTCTGACTGTAAACCTTGCAATTGCTAGAAAAAAAGTAAGAACCTTTTTTTTATGTTTTATTCAGTGTTGGAAACAAGCTTCCATTAGTGTGATCAGGTAAATGCAAATAAGATAGCTGTATTTTGCCTTTCTGTTTCAAAATGTACCTTTGAAATCCATAAGGTGAAAAACCCAGGCACTTGACAGTACGAGTGAATACAAGAAGTCCATCTCCTCCGATCACTCACCAACAAAACAAATCTGTAAAAATAAGAAAAGAAAGGTACATTTAAAAAAGATGCACACACACATACACAGTTACTGCACTTAAGAAGGTCTAGGACATTACAATGACTTGATTTTTTTCCTCTCTTTTTTACCTTCACTCTCCATTGAAGCGCTCCCTCTGAATAAGTTCAAGTTTTCAGAGAGAACCTTAGGAACACTTCAAAGTGAAGCCCAGGGAGTGTTTCTATACTGCATGGAAAGAGCTCTCTCGGGTTCATGGCCATTACGACACGCTTTAGCCTCCTCCAGTACTCCCCATCTCTCTCTCTCAAAGCCAATAGCGCTTGCATTTCAAGTCAGGTTGCAATCTCTTCAAATTACCAACCACACTGGAACAAATAATAGTGATTTACTTAATTAAAAACTAAACATTTTCCCATCTAAATAAACAAAAGAAATTGAAAGCGCTGGCTCCTTGAGGCATCTCCCTCGGTCCATTAGTTGCAGTCCAATGGGCTTTGATAGGAATTAACTCACACTCAATTATCCTCTGTGCCCGCAAACAGTCCCAGACGCCAAAATGTGAATGTGCCGACTGCAATCTCCCTCCTCGCAATCGTGAATGGATGGAGGGCTTTCAACCGGAGAGTACGCAAGCTGTATTTAGACATTCTTTAAACATATCCCTTCATTTTCTCTGTCTGTCTTCTTTCGTCACATGCTCCCAGGGACGTTTTTAGCCTTTCATCAGTACTGGGGAACTGGCTGCCAGCGACCCTGTAAAAAGACTATACTAAACTATACTATACTATACTATACTATACTATTCAATACTTTGAGATTTTGTGAAAAGCATTTTTGCATATTCTTGAGTACTACGAATGGGTCTTTTCCAGGTAAGTACATTTTTGTAGGATTGCATTGTGTGATTTGTAGGATTGATGTGTCATCAAGCCAAACTGATTATTTCAGTTTATGTTGAAATATATTTATGCCTTCAGAAAGGTAACTGTTACTTTTGTAGTTTAATTCAATGCTCAAGTTTGCAGAACTACAAGGTGCTTTGATGCGGAAATGTCTGCATTCAAAATCATAACAGTTTGATATTTCAACGCATCCCCTTTTGCAAACAAAACATAGTGAAGAAAAAGAGCAGACTTGACCTTGTTCTTGGAAATTTCACTTCTTGAAAGAATGATTATGCTATTATGACAGCTTTAGGGAATATTTCATAACTCACATTTTTAAAGGTACACTGTTAAGTAAAATCAAAAATACAATACCGTTCAGTTTGGGGTCAGTAAAGGTGGTGGCAGTTTGGATCTATTCT
The DNA here is from genome assembly GCF_951802725.1 of Rutilus rutilus. NCBI lineage: Eukaryota > Metazoa > Chordata > Actinopteri > Cypriniformes > Leuciscidae > Rutilus > Rutilus rutilus. The sequence goes on from NC_140223.1 coordinate 27,806,226, forward strand.
GGCTGACATCTGGGGAATCTGGCACTGTTGTGGGCCAGTTATGGCTTATCTCTGGGGACATAGAAGAAGTTGTGAGTGAGTTTTGGTCTGCTTCCGGCATGGATCTGGTTTACTTTCGGCAAGTATCTTTTATATCGGCAAGTATCTCAGGCCATAACTCCATGTGGTGTGTGGGCCAAACTCACAGCCGAAATTCAACCAGATTCGGCCCAATACCAATTTGCTATCTGGGTAAGATTTTAATTAATGCATTAAATGGATAAAAATGTGATAGTAAACACTTTTGTAATGTTACATTACATCATAAATGTTTTAGTCAAGCAAATCATTAGCAAAGAATCCTGAAAAGAAATGTGTTCCATAAAAATATTAAGCAGAACTTATCATTATAATAATAAGAACTGTTTTTTTTGAGCATATATTATAATGGTTTCATCACAATAATAAAATTATAAACAAATTACAATATTTCACAATATCACTGTTTTTACAATATTCTTGATCAAATAAATTCAGTCCTGGTGAGCATAATACTGTAGATTTATTTCAAAAACATAAATATTACCGACCCCAAACTTTTGAATGGTAGAGAGAATATGTATATAGAGAGAAAGAATGAAAACAAAACATGTACAATAACTTCTTTTGTAGAATGCCCCAAATGGCTACTAGGCTACTGCAGGTCAGTATAATCACATCTTTCTACATTTCTTCACAGTGTATTAAGTAACCTTTGACCTCTTAAGCTCCTAAGCTTAACATCAAATTTAACTGGAGTATTTGGTGGGTGTGACCAGAGCTAACCAATGAAAACCCAGATATCAAATTCATAGGGCAAAAAAAAGATATTCATGACCTTATTCAATCATTTATAATATCAAATAGCTACTCATTTACCATTAACCACTAGCCACTTATCAGTCTTTCTACAGCCTCTGTAAGTTGCCTATACACAACGTGATCTCTGAATAAAAACTTTGGTTCCACAGAAACTATGTGAGTATGATTACTTTATTTGGGCTCATGGCCTAGTAACAAGAGTCTAGTGACACCCATGGATGTGTTGCTAACGCCTTTTTCTTTCGTATTCTAATGTTCCCTGAGTGTGCCGAGGAATAATCAAAAGAGAAACTCACACTTTTTGTACTGACTTTCACTGCTGTGCTAGTCACTGCTCGTTTGGAAAATTAACTTCTCTCTTCTTTTCTTTTTGACACAAACCTTATTTTTGTGCGTCTGAGGAAGGTGTCGGAAGTCTGTCAGGGAGATGCAATAAAGGTTCGGAGTTATAACCGGAGTCTGGAGCTCTTTTGAATGACTCAGTGGTTCCTGTCCAGGTCTTTAATGAGATGTTTTTCAGGCCTGTCTAACCTCCCTTTTCCTCCGTCTCCAAAGACAAACAAGTACCTTAATTGCAGGGGGAAAAAAAATCAACATGGCACAGGAAAAGGAAATTAATTAATGGTCTGTTTTTTTTAAATGTTTTTTAATGTTTTCATGTCTTGTCAAGTTGTGGTACTGCAACACTGGTATTAAATGTACCTGATCAGACAAGGAAATGTAAAAAAAAAAAAAAAAAAACAGAACTTGGGTTTAATTTACAATTAATCAAGATAATTTTCAGGTATGACTTTGAAAAGACCTGAAAAACAAAATGGACTAAAATTAGGCATAGAAACTGAAACAGTTAAATGTCAAACCATTCCTAATTAGCCGTTTTTGTATGTGTATAAAAGTTACATACATATATTTACACACACACACACACACACATATATACATATATATATATAGTGTCTTTTAGTATCATGTTTTTGTCCTATATGTAATATTGACACAATAATGTCTCAGAATAAGAATGACCTTTTCTCTTGTTAGATTGAACAGCTAATCTGTGCACATACAGGCTGCTCCATCGGCACGTCAATATGATTCCTGCATGCTGTCGTGGATGTCACTGCACTCAGTGACAAGTGATGCTTGTGTTGCAATTTGTTTACATCTCATATATGTCCTTGTCAATCTCCTTGTGTCTTCAGAAGAGTGAAAGTTAAAAGATATGAAATTCGATTCCCTGTGGGTACAAACCCAGCAGGGTTTCTGGCTGGGCCGGAGAGGCATCACAGACAGTGACCCTTTCAGGTACGTTTTGTGTTATTTATTTTTTTCTTTTCTCATTACATCATCAAACAACCCTACACTCAAGCCTGTACCTATTTTATGCAAAAACAGCATGAAATATCCCAATGTGCAGAAAATGAGATCGACTCTCTGCTTTCCGACTGGGACATGCAGATGTTTTTGCAAATTTTAAAACCAGTTTCATAACCAGCATCTCCTGGGTTGGTAGAGCTCAGTTATACACACTACGGTTAAAAATTTTTGGGTTGTAAGAATATTTAATGTTTTTGAAAGACGTTTCTTAAAATCACTCAGGTGGCATTTATTCGATATACAGCAAAAACAGTAATATTGTGAAATATCATAATGATTTAAAACAATTGTTTTCTATTTAAATGTATTTTAAAATGTAATTTATTCCTGTGATGATTTTTTACCATTACTCAAACTTTAACCATTACCAAGCCATAACCAACTTACAATAAAAATGTAAAACATTTACAACACATTTTTTTTATTTGAAATAGAAATAGAATTAGTTGAATTAATTAAATAAGATTTGTAATACTGTACAAATATTAATTATTAAAGGAATTAACTTCATTACAGTAGATTCACCTATCGTTTAATTTCTACATCTGTTTAAAAAAATGCCATCTTGGTGACAAATATGAACACTGTAATGAACACAAAAATACTCAGACAGGAAGTCATCAACAGATTCCGGGATTATTCTGGTAAAAGGGAAGAATTTTAAGGCCACTAATGGATTTCACCCACTTTTAGCTTCCTGAGGCAGCAGCGCTATTAAAATGCTCTTTGTTTTGACTCTTTGTCATACCGTTTCAACTTAGTATCGCAGCTTCCACACAGAAACACTTCTCCGTCTCTCCCTCATCCATCCCCTTGACACAGAAGTCAACTTAAAACTGACAAGGGAGAGAGAGCGAGATAACGGCCTTCTTTCAAGCCTCCATCTCCTCACTCTTCCTTGTCTTAAAGCCAAAAGAGAGATGGGGAAAAGAGGAACCGTATAAAAAAGGTGTCTTTGAGCGTGATAAAACACTTGCATATGAGAGAACGCAGCTTACCTGTTGAGCTTCACCGCTCGCCTTTGTCTCGGCTCATGTGGAGGTTCTTCTCTGAAGACGTTCACCAGCTCTGGTGAAGAAATGCCAGTGGGGCTCCCCTACACACATTCCTCTCGTCCTGACGGTTTCTTAACAACCTGACAGCATTGGAGGAGTGATACGAGGGAGGATGAGTAAATGGAAATGAGATGAGCAAACTGCTGACTGTAAAAAAGCAGAGGAACACTTGTAAAGTGGCACTGCATCTGTCCTTTCACCTCATCATATTCGGCCATTAGCGAGCATTTAATGAGCTTTAAACTACAGAAGGGTGCTACCACAGGACACGGCCTTTCAAATGGACTACATATAGAACAACAGTGCCGCTTTTTTCCTTTTCTAATTCATTTCTTGTTCTTTTTCGCTCTGTTTGTATGTTGAGGGACCCTGGTACCCTTGTCGACACTGAAGTGAACGCTGCAGTTTCCACAGCGACCAGTTTTGTAACATTTATGCTCATGCATAATAAATACTGCACAGTCTATTCACTTTATTTTATATACTGAACACTCCTTAGGGGCCCTTGGTTCTCTCACTGCGCACAGCAACAGATTTTACACAGAATTCATTTTCCACAACTGAATATTTGATTGTCTGCTGAAAATCGTTGTTGTTTTTTTCCCCGTCTACAGTTTTTCTATTTTTTTGTTATTATTATATGCCACCTAATGGATACCCGAGACATGGATTTACTCACTGGTGACGCCACCAAGAAAAAGCAGTTGGAATTTTGAGTGATTCTAGACAATGGATAAAGATTTTTCTTCTTTAGGAAAATCTATACTTATAAACACAGGACAAGGGTCAATAGCCATGGCTCGTATCATCATCTTCTGCAGAATGTAGCATTTGCGGGCATTCAGGGACACTGTTTCTCTACACAATGGATATGCATTATAGTGGTTATATAAAGAAACTGTATATCTCATAATAACTATAAGTTTCTCTAAGTTATATAGATGTATCCTTCACTGCCTGTTATATCCCACAATCCTATGCGTTCCAGCACCTCACTCGGATCCCAGTCACTTCTAATCACAGCCACCTATTATCAATCACCGCACTCAAACACTCCTGCATTTACAGTAAACACACTCCCTGCACTCTGTCATTTGTCTGGTCTCAACTTGGGACTATGGATTACTTACCTGTATTCCTTACCTGCAAATATTACCTCCTGTTTCCTTGCTCCTGGAGATCGGCGTAAGTACACTTAGGGCATATCCGAATTCACTTTTGCTAGTTTAATGACGGGAAAAATGGTCGGCGCGCCTGGCGCAGAGTCTAAAAGGTTTGTCCTTATTCTCTTAATGAGTAATGGGTGTGTTTTGGGCGTAACGTGCAATAAACCAATCAAAGTCTTATTTCCCATTCCCTTTAAAAGCCAGTTGCGCTCACCCCACGGCGGGTTGCTATTTACATGGCGGAATTTGCAAGCGGAACGCGTCTCCAGAGAGGAAACGGATCTGCTCGTGAGCGAGCTTAAAAGGCGCAAGCAGACCATCTACGGGACAAGCCGGATTCCACCATATCTTTATGTACACAATAATAATCTTTTACATTGTAATCCTTTATTTTTAATATTTGGCATGTTTGTGTGCATGCTGTTGCGCATCCCTGTGTGTGTAATGAGCAGAGTGTACACGAGTTGTGGACCCGCATATAGGCGCATATTACTAACGCACTCTTTACATAAAAAAATATATATATATTGCGCCATTGACTTAAGACCAGGTTTTTGTTGGTCAATGGCGCAGTCTATTTCTGTTGCCTCAAAATGCCTACGCACCAACAATGCGCCTGAACACAGCTCGTTTTCAGACCAGCACGCCCATGGGCGCACAAATGGGCGCAAATGCATTTGCTATTTAAACAACGCGAAGGTTATCAAGAGAAGAGATAACCAAGAGAAGATTGGTCTTACAAGATAAGGTTATCAAGGCCATTAGTTTTGTTCGATGATCAAATCCTCACAACAACTACATACAACATTTTTTTTTTATTCTCTAGATCTATTAACTATTAAGATCCATCTTTCATAAAAGACATTTATTCCTACAAGGTCTCACATAAAAGCGTTTTCACTGTATCTGGGAGATTTGAGAAGTGCATTGAATCTGAATGTGTAAAGGGTAAGAAGTAAAGTTCAGTCACAAGAGACAGATCATAGATTTAAGCTGAACTCTAACACCCTGGGTGTAGTGTTCTTATAACAGTTTGTGCCTCTATCAAGGCCGCGGCCTTCAACACACACAGATCTACATGCACGCATACAACCGACACACACAGTGAGACGTGCTTTATAAGTGGAAGGAGGCATGGGGTAGGTGCTTCATAGAGAGCTGGAGAGACAGATGTGAACAGCTGGGGCCTGTTGCTCAGTCATTATGTAGAGTGGCCCCCAGGCACAGGTTAATATGTATACACACACCCAAACACACACACACACATATGCAAATGCAGGCACATGCATTGCACAACAGCATAAAAACCTTACTAATCAACTTGCACTCAGTCTCAGTGAAAATATAAAACTAAAATGGAAAAAATGTCTTTGTCTTTAAAGGGGTTCTTAACCACTGGCAAAATGGGCTTTCAGTAGAACGTGGCTGCCTATGCAGTAGAAAGGCGGGGAAAATGTTTAAATCTGTGCTACCTGACTAGAGAAAAGAGAGGAAAAGGGCTGTAGTCTTCCCTTTTGCCAAATAGGTAGGAAAACTTCAACAGCCATAATGCACTGGGCATGTTGCCGTCCAAGGCCACTTCCACCAGTCTGCTAGTTACTTTCTAGTAACTAGCAGAAAGTAGTGAGTTACTTTCGCGTTGTAGGCAGTAGTTAAAGGCTGCAACGAGTCGTAAAAATACAGAGAGAACGCCGCGACAGAAAATCTGAATGACCTCAGTGTTTGTAGTCGACATTTCAAACTGGATGACCACAAACACAGTGTTTTATATGGAGGGGAAAAATGAAAGAAACTGTCGTTCTTCCAGTTTCGCCGAACCCCCAAGTTAATTCTACTGCCCTCTGCGTGCACCAGCATGATGTCAGATGATGATACTGATGCGGCTAAATTCAATAATATATAATTATACAGCGTTTTATCATTTCCACAGATCCGTGTAAACGGGAATCATTTTGATAATGTTTTCATCTGTACAGAGGAAAAAAAACATTTGTTGTGAAAAGAACCCTTTTGTCATGTCGATGAGGCCTTCGCAAGGGATAGTCTAGTTGACACGGCGTTGTGGTCGTGTCTAGACACAGGTCTTTCATCTTATCTGGATACGGCTGACAGTTTTCTTTGTTCTACAATATATATGCAATATATATGCAATATATATATATATATATATATAATATATATAAAATCATAATTATTATTCATAATTATTATTATATTATATTATATTATATGTTAATATAAAATGTATATATAATTTAGTTTGTTTTAAAAATAAATTTTACATTTAAATCATTGCATTAGGCCGTGTGTCCACCAAAGCGTTATTAGCCAGCTGAAAACGCTAGGCGCTCTGCTAAAAGCGCTCAGCTGTGGGCGCTTGAGAGCGTTTTGGCAGCGCAGCGTTGTTTCAGTTGAGACGGTTGAGACCGAGACACTTTGCTTGTTATGATACGGAATATCCGCAAAAGTCTTACTAGTATCTCATTTCACACATATTTTGTTTCTGTGTTGAGTCTATATTAAAATGTATATTAAATACTATATACTAATACTGTATACTATATTAAAATTCTCTGGCTCTTGATTTTGTTCCGTTATTATGCTTGTTGTTATCTGTTGACGTTGTACAAGCAGAATCATGTGGCGGACGCGGTTGGTCAGTGTGGTATTAGTCCCGCCCCTCCTCCACTGTGATTGGACGGTTGGGTAAAAAGTGACAGTGATGAGCGCTGCGTTTTACCAAAAGTTGAACATTTTTCAACTCTCGGCGACCAGTAAAAAACGCCGAACGCTCAGCGCTTCAGCGTGAAAAAGACGCTCAGCGCCTCGTTACGCTCATGGCGTTTTAAAAACGCGGCGCTCCCATTGAAAACAATTGAAAAAACACGCCAGCCGCGAGTAAAAACGCTTTGGTGGACACACGGCCTTACAGTAATTGTTTTGCAGTACTTTGCCAATATTGCCATTACTAATTTTAGAAAAAGTCAAAAGTAAAATGTCCAGATGCATTATGGTAATATATAATACAATTTTACAATGCAAATTTAAATGATTAAATTTCTTTGTCATATAATTTTTTTTTTTTTTTGGTTGAGGATGAAGTGTGACCTGGACATGTTTTTGAACCAGTTGCAGCCATACAACTATTTTAAGGGACTGAAAAGTGAGGTTAGAGGAAAAAGAGAAAGCACACACAAATTCAGAAAACAGAGGGATGGCATCTGAGCGGAGGTGAAAATTGAACGAGAGATGGATGGGGCAAGGGTAACCAGTGGAGAAAGAACCAGGAGATACAGCTGCTGCAGAGTTAGTTTACAGAAAGTGAAGAACAGGCACATTTACACACACACACACACACACACACACACACACACACACACACACACACACACACACACACACTGTCAGGAAAGATTCTGTGAAGAACAAAAAATGGTCAGGGAAAGCGATATCCTCAGCAATAAAAGTGTAGGTGCAAGAGGGGCTCTGTAAGTAAAAATGTATGCGCGAGACTGTCATATACAGTATAATAAAATAAATTAAAAAAAGCTAATAAAATACTAATGTTTTCATTAAAAACTAATTTTAACCTTTCTAAAGGCCCGTTCACACCAAGCACGATAACTATAAAGATAACGATAAAGATAACTATATATGCGTCCACACCAACGACCGATAACGGTCTTTTTATTCTAAGCACGCGCGCGCCCGGATGATCCAGATCCATTTTAAATGCGCGAGACCTTTAAATTAGAGTGGATTCTGATTGGCTGTCAGTGTTTTATCGTTCGACAGCTGGAAAACAAATCGTTCTGAAAGTGATCCCAACGATATCGTTCCTCATATCTTTATCGTTATAGTTATGGTGTGAACTCTGTTATTCTTTAATATGGAGAACGATTTTTAGAATTATATCTTTATCGTTATCTTTATAGTTATCGTCCTTGGTGTGAACGGGCCTTAAGGGTTCTGAGAACATAAACAGTTGCAAACCTCACTCACTGCAATGACCACAGTGGAAACAATGCTTTTATTGCATGGAAGCATTCACAGTATTATGTAAAACAGCGCCAATGTTCTGGTAATATTGTTTAGTTGACATCAGGGCCGTAGTTGGGGGCCAAATAATATCTTCAATAATAATAATAATAATAATATCGACAACAATAGTTATAATGTGCAATAAAATTTGATTTAAAAATGTATACAATAATAACAATAATAATAATACATATACTATATAAAACAACATAAATGATAATTATTAACACATTAAAAAAAATGTACTCAGAATTTTCTTTACTGACAAAGTACAGCAAGCAGTTAATGTTACTTCCACAGTATTTGGATCAGTTTATTCTCTGTGTACACATTACTGTGAAAGTGTTCTCTTAGCACAGATACATTCTCCAAAACACACACACACACAGCATCTATTCCCTTTTTAAACCACAGTGAGTAGAAGACAGGAAGTTTAATTACAGAATGTAAACAGTAGCTACAGGTTATAGAGATAAAAGATGAGGAAAAAAGGTTTTATAGACACTAATGTCCAAATTCATCAGAGAGAAATTAACACTCCCAGCAGCTCACTTTAAACAAGAGCTGTTAATGAAAAAGGACCCCACTGACCCAGGCAGACCTCCGAGGGCCCTAGCTCAAGATCGGATCCCATTTGTGTGCTCTGAGCCTAGGAATTACAACCTAACCCCGTAGCCTTCAAGATCTGGATCCTATAGCCCTGCTGTCAGATTGAGAGTGTTAGCGGTAGAGCGCAAAGCTAATACCGTACAACAGCACTGCAGTTTTTCCTCATGATTAGTGCCAGATCCAACTGGCATGACTTTTACAATGCATTACTTTTGAATACAACTGTGCCATGGTGGCATAAAGCGTTTTTTTTTTTTTTTTACAAAACTTAAAAGTTTCACTGCAAATCTGTTCTGAAGTTTTAACCTAACCCTAACCCTATCTACCTTCTAACACAGTGTTTCTGTGGCCAATGGTGGAATGAAAAAAACCTGCAAGCTCTTGAGACGTGTTTTTTTTTTTTTACTTTTAAAAGCTGAACCTTTAACTTGAGCACCACAATTTGAGAATGTGGTGTCATGCGTGAGGTGCTAACTGCTAACCCATCTAACCCCACCCCCCAAAAAAACCCATCTGTCTAGCGCATGTTTACAAATAACGATGGAAAAGTAGTGCAGTGGAATGGGCCTGTTCATACCAATGACAACTATAACCATAACATTAAAGATACAGTACTAGGAAATATAAAAGAATAGCAGGGTTAACACCACAACTATAATGATAACGGCATAGATAAACGATATTGTTGGAATGACATTCACAACGATTATTTCCAGTTGATGAACAATGAAAACATCGACAGCCAATCAGAATCCATCCCGCTTTAAAGAGCTTGAGCATTTAAAGTGACCGACGACAAACCTGAGGCACGTACTTAGAATATACAGAGCGTTATCTTGCGCTGGGAGTGGATGCTAATATGGCCTACAGTAGTTATCATTATGGTTATCTTTTTATTGACTTTGGTGTGAACGGGACTTTAGATTTAAAATGCTACATGCAAACCAATCTGTTAATGTTCAGTCACATATACAACACACACAAATAGCACACATCACATTAAATCCACAATAGTTGTAGCCTGGCTAACGTCAGACCTCTTTCTCATTGAGACATGGTCTGGGAACCACATGTTCATTTTCTCGTATTTGAGGCGTGGTTTACAAATGCCCAGAGCCGTTTATTGGGCGCTACGAATGTCTATCAAATGCGCCTGTACGTAGCTCATAGCCAATCGTTTCAATTATACCAGATGACGTATGTAGAGCGACAGAAATTCGACGAGGAAGAAGACGAAATAAACTTGCGTTCTAAACTACTTAGAACACTATCTAAGGCTCCATCAAAAGGTAACTTCGCGTCTGCTGCCATGTTGGATTCATAGATATAAACAAACTGCTTCGGTGTGTCGCATAGACGTCGTCATCGTCTTGCTGCTCCCTCCCCGTTCTGTGATTGGTCCCCTCGCTGAGGCGAAAATCTGGTCCATGGAATCCAGGCTGCCTAGCAGCGTGAATAAAATCGTGCTGCGCACAAGGCAGCATGGGGAAACCCAGGCTGCAATAGTTGACTAATAGAGTGACATTAGCATGTTGCTAAGCTAACAGCTCCATATGCTACAAAATGACATTTGGGGTCAGTAAGACTTTTTTATTTAAGGAATTACTAAATTTATTCAGCAAGAACACTATAAATTGACCGAAAGTGACAGTAAAGACATTAATAATTTTACAAAATATTTCAGTTTCAAATAAAGGCTGTTCTTTTGAACATTGCCATCACAGTAATACAAGACATTTTAAATATATATGTTTTTTATATGCTTACCAACTCCAAACTTTTGAAAGGGAGAGTGAATATTCTGTGAAAAAGCTTACTTACAGAAATAACTTCCTATTAATTAAATATGCAATCAACACTATCCTCATTGCAGTGCATTGTGGGATTGCCTTATGAGTGGTCAGAAGTAAAAATAAGGTATTTTGCTCAAAATAAGGTATCTTACAAGGCAGCATGATTTTGTTGCCTACTTTCCTTCTGAAACGCACCTGTGATGCATGACAATGAACAGAGATCTCATGTATGGATTCACCCCTGTTCCTAAAAATGGCACGTACTTGGTACTTGCAGAAAGAATTAGCCGACTTAAGAATTACCCGTCTGATTACATTTGATTCAGTGACCTCTTTTAGATTATGTGATTTGCAAGGAAAAATGGGCAGGTTTTTGTTAAAACATTATCTTTCCTTCCCTAAGGGAGAGTTTAGCCTACTTCCATGGTGGAGATTTACATTGACTTGAATTTAGGTTAGTTCATTATATATTATTTTATTTAATCCTTTAGTTTTTTTGTTGAGTGTGTGTGTGTGTGTGTGTCTTTTAGTTCTGATGCAAGAATCCAGCTAATGAATATGCATCACAGCTCCAAACTCAATTTTCAACAAAAGCATATTCTCATTTCTGATCATACCTTAAAACAATTGATCTAATGTCCAGAAGTCATTGAGCCGTTTAATATCCAAATTGACCTTATTTACTTTCATGATACACATTCCTTCCTGGTTTTATTGCGAACGATTTGCGAGCACACATTACTTTATAGAAAAAAGTTGGTCTTTGTCTATAATCTTTCAACAAAAAATATATATATATTTTGCTTGCCATGTGAAACGACTTTCCATGTTCGGCTGACGTTCCCAAATCAATCTTTTTGGGATTTTGAATTTGTTGATGCCTCTCCTACAAATAAGTGTCATATAGAAACAACTTTTTACATTCAAGTCCCCTTTCTGCATTTTGTCTCTTTAAATATCTAGTTTCACTCTCAAATACACTACCATTCGAAAGGAATGTTTGGGAACGTTTTTTTGTTTTTGAGAAAAACATCTTATATGCTCACCATCTCTCCCTGACAGGATTTTCTTTAAAAGTTGCCAGCCACCACCAGCATTTTTGATCATTTTCACAAAAGTTTCATCATGGCCCCCAGAATATTTTTTTATGAATATCTGAATTATATCAAAAGAAAGATTTCAATGACCCTCTGCTTGAAAAAAACAACAACCTGTTTTATTCTAGCTTCATGCATTCCTTTTTTTTATCAACACTTGATTGTGGGTAAGTTTAATTAAAAAAGCAACATTTTGAGCAAAAGCTGAGAAAATCACATTGTCAAAGATCTAGATCAGATTCAGAACGATGATCAAAACATTGGTAGATTGAGTCCATCAACACCCCCATAGCTTCACAGTCCTATAGCTTGTCCTGCGTAACATTAGGCAGTTTTGATGCTGTTTAATGTTGATGATCATGTTATACAGTGGCGGGGAAAGAGTTAATATGCAGATTTGCTGTTCAAGACACATTTATTATTATTATCAATGTTGAAAACTTTTTTCAGAATTCTTTGATTAATAGACGGTTTTAAAAACAGCATTTATTTGAAATAGAAATCTTTTGTAACATTGTAAATGTATTTACTCTCACTTTTGATCAATTTAATGTATCCTTGCTGAATAAATATATGAATTTCTTAAAAAAAAATGTAATAAAAAGAGTTACTGACCCCCAAATTTAAAACAGTAGCATGCGTCCCATTAGGGTAGTAACCCGACATTTACTTTCACTGACATTTGCAAGGCATCCCAAGTTAAATATTTTATTCTTGTGTTCTGGTACTGAATTGACCTATGGCTAAGCCCCGCCCCCTCCACTCACTCGGACAAACATGCAGTCAACATTCGGTAGCATGCGCTAGCTGTCACAGTAGGAGACATTTCACAGGAGGCAATTGATGATTTTTGGAGACAGAAAGATTATATATCATCTCGAAGTCACCAAAGGGGCCTTAACTATGCATTGGAGGGTTATATTAATAATTTTATTGTTGAGAAGGTCGATAAGCTTCAGCTCCAGACAAAGATTTACATTTCACAGTGTAAACGTTATAGCTTGGTGCTATTTCGCTTTATACGCGCGTCCTATTCGCTTTGGACGCGCGAATGGATTCAAAATGTTCAAGCATCAAACTAGATGATACGCGCGAATTTGACGCTCTATTCGTGTTTGGTGTGAACGCAGCATAATGAACAGGCTGCGATGTCAAGATTGCAATGCTGGAATGTGTGTGTGTCTGTGTGTGTGTGTGTGTGTGTGTTGGTGCGTTCAAGTCATCTCGTATAGATCGTATACGAGTTGAACGCACTTGAACGCCACCACAATGTCTTAAATACCAGTGGGGAGCTCGGGATTTTCTCTAAGCTCCGATCTTTACGAAGTTGGGGGCGTGTCAGTGATTAACATGGCGGAATACACAATACTTAAAAAGGTATTTAGCTGTGATATTGTCAGGCTTTTCTATTTACAGCGCAGTTAGCTAATCGCCAACACAGAATATGATAGTATTATAATATAACTATGCAACATGTAACGATGAGTTGGCAGTGGCTTCATAAATTAATTAAAAACATAAAAATACAAAGTACACCTGATGCACATTTCTTTGTTCTTCATGTTCTAGAACAAGAGTTTAAGAACTTAATGTATTTTTGTGTAATTAATTAAGAGAAAGTACTCCGCCATCTTGCTCCGACAAAAGTGACTTGAACGCACATGCCGTTATAAGCACGACTTCCCACCTCGTACGTACGAACTTCCCAGGAGGACTTGAACGCACCATTAGTGTCAGAGAGAGAGAGGCGCAGGCGCGATCAAACAGTGGAAACATAAAAACATACTCCATTTTGTTCATACAGGACATCATTAAAACTGCAAAGTGTTTATCCTACTTATATTTGTGTAAAACACAACATTGTGCTTTTATCAAACTGTAAACTCTTGTCAAACTGTAACCTACAACTGTCACCCAATCAAAATCACACACACACACACACACACACACACGCTGTTTAAAAGCAAAAATAACAAGAAAAAACATAAAAACGAATGAAAACTGACTAACTGCAATGCATTTCAATGGATGTGGAAGCAGAGAATGTCCAAGTGTATTGGGTTAGCTATGCGCACTGTGATTGGCTCATCGCGTTTGGGGGCGTGGCTTAGCCATAGGTCAATTATCAGTAACACTGTACAATAAGGTTCGATTTGTTAACTAAAGTTAACAAAGATTAATAAATTATGTAAATAGCTCACCCACTTAGAAATCACTGCTTTATGTCACGTCAAAATCAAGCTTGAAAAGGCCTGAAAACATGACTGTGGACTGTTTTTTGTGATCAATCAACTTGATGAAATTAAAGGTTCATCTTCGTGTCTGTGACCACACTGTAAAAAAAACAGCTGCCTTAAATTTTCAAGTGCAATCAACTTGGATGTTTACGTCAATTCAACTTTAAACTGACTTAAATGAGTTGAATCTTGTTTAACTTAAAAAGTTGAAAATTGCTTAACACAGTATTACACTTGATGAGAGTTCTGAAGTGCAGCCCACTATGCGATAAGTACAGCCTTGACCCGAAGAAGACTCTCGCTCCGGTCCGTCTGCGGCTAAGTGCTCGGCTAATGCACTGCTGGAGAGCAAGAACCCGGCGGTCCTCATGAGCTCTCCAGCATAATCAACCCAACCAATAGGGCTCTGTGTCTCTGACTTTATAAGGGATATGTCACGGAGGGTCAGTGTAAAAGAGGAAATGACTCAGTTGTTGTGCATTAACTTGAAAGAACTGAGTATGCCACTAATGCTGACACATCTTGCTCTTACTAGGCCAAATCTGCTTTTAAAAGACTGCGCACATACAGTACACACACACACATAAACGCAAGGCAACACTCAAAACACAGGCACAACATCAAAACACACCAATCTGCCTATCTCTGATTACAGAAATCGCCTTCATCAACAAGCAACCGTCTGGCCGCGGAAGTCTGGCCAGGACACAAGTCCGCCGTAATCTCACAAGTCTCGGACAGATCTCTGGGATCTTCGTGCTAAGGAACGTCACATCAGCGTTAAAGGTCGTATTAATCCCTTAGTTGTTGGTGACCCACAAGGCGCTGTTTTGAGCAGGTGGAAAAAAATGATTAATTTCGGTTAAGAGGGATTTGGACCCCGTATCGGGTTGGTTTTCGCCACCGTACACTCGCACACAAACACGCTCTGGCAATGATACGAGGGGTCAGACAGTGTGTTGAGTGGAAACCAGCTGTGGTAGCCAGATTGAAGAGGCGCTAATCCACAAATCGGCTCGGTTTAACCCAAAACCGCAAATGAGCTTCTGAATATCAGCTATTTAATACAGTGATATTCTGACAGCTGATGAAGGGGCAGTTAAAGAGATAGTTCACCCAAAAAAATTAAATTCTGTCATCATTTACTCACCCTCAAGTTGTTCTAACCTTCATAAGTTTCTTTGTTCTGTTGATCATAAAAGAAGATATTTTGAAGAATGTGGGTTGCTGATCCCCATTGACTTCTATAGTATGAAAACAAAATACTATGTAAGTCAATGGGGATGAAAAAAACGATCTCATAAAATGATCCCATAGTGCGAACCCCTAAAAGTTTCTATATATGAAGAGCCTGACAGAACCCTTTAAGGCTCTACATAACCTTTTCTGAATTTTTCACACCATCTGTTGGTTTACGCTGTTGTTTTCCCCAAACTGCAGTGTTACGCTTGTTGTTTCCACGTCACACTGCTAGACATGCACTGTGTAGGCATGTGTCATGGAGAAGGCAGAGATTTTTGATTAAATTTGTCATTAAATTGATCAATTCAATACAAATGTAATGCACATCATTACATTTGAGATACTCAAGTATGAAAACATAAATCCCAAAAATAATCTGATTACATAACGTGCTTACGTCGTAATGTTACCCCAACACTGATAATGCGATGCAGAATAAATGCTTCAATGTTTGAAATAGATTTTTAATTAAAATTTAATGAGTCTTAAAGATTAAGGCTCATTTACCAAAGGAAACATTTGCTAGTGAGAGATGCATTTAAACTGGAAATACCTCATACCTAGGTGGAAAAGTTTTTTTTTTTTTTTTTTTATATATAAATTTAATTGACTATATCTGATTCCAAGAAATGCATATGGCAATGGCGTGGAAGACATGCCGTCAATGTCAATTACTTCAAAGTCAGCTATTTAATGTCGAATGGCAACATAAACGAGGCCCATTACTCATTAGTTGTGTGATTTCTGTTCATAAAACAGATTAAAAATGAAAATTGAAAACTGACATATGGCCTGCTTATTCAAAATACAAATAAATGATTGTAGAATATGATAGAGATTAAATATAAAATGTAATCTACATTTATACATAAATATCGTTAAAAACAGACATATTGTCTGCAGATATAATTATTCATGATAATAACCATTAACTGTGACTATATGGTAGAGATTGAATATAAAAGTTAATTTCTATTTAGATATAAACGTAAATTAAAAAAAAAAGGTATAAAAAAGTTAATCACCATATAACAATCACTAATTATATACTGATGTGACTATTATAGAGATTAAAAATAAAGCAAAAATAAAACTGACATATCGTGTGTGTTTGTATTTAACAGCTGACAATAATAATCAGTAATATATATGCAGTTTATGCAAATATTTGTTAGAGATTAAATAATATACACAATCATTTCTACCAAGTTGTAAACAAATAAAAATTGACGTGGTCTGCTATGGAAATGATTCAGAATCATAATCAGTGATTGTGTAGAATAAAGATGTTACAAATGCATGAGTGGAAGAACGGCAGAGCGTGTGTGTGTGTGTGTGTGTGTGTGTGTGTGTGTGTGTGTGTGTATGTGTGTGTGTATGTCTGTTCCTGGTAAACCTTCCTGGTTATAATTTTTTATTTTTTTTGTGTGTGTAACAAATGTCCCCACAAAGAGTAATAGTAGAGTAATATTAATACCAGTCCCAAGAGTAATAGTAATACCAGTAATGTTTGACCTTTTGGGGAATTTTTTTGGTCCCAATGAGGAAAACAGCTCACAAATCATAATAAATTTTGCATTTTGAAAATGTAAAAATACAGAAAGTTTTCTGTGATAGGTAGCTTTAGGGTTGGGGGATAGAATATACAGTTTGTACAGTATAAAATCATTATGTCTATGGAAAATCCCCATAAAACAAAGAATGTGTCTTTGTGTGTGTGTGTGTGTGTGTGTGTGTGTGTGTGTGTGTGTGTGTGTGTGTGTGTGTGTGTGTGTGTGTGTGTGTGTGTGTGTGTGTGTGTGTGTGTGTGTGTGTGTGTGTGTGTGAGAGAGAGGAAGTTGTCAGAAAGACAGAGGGAGGGAGATAGAGAGCAGAGAGAATGTGTGAGTGGTAAAATATTATCAGGTCAGTGTGAAGAGGGAGAGGGGTCAGATAATAAGACTCAATCGCGCTGAGTGAAATGTACTGGGAGAGAAAATGCTGACGTGTTCCCTCCACTCCATCCAATTCTGGAAGCACCAGCCCTCTCTTTCGCTCCCTCTCTTTTTTATGCAGTGGTGTGGGATCCACGGCCCACAAACTTTAGCACTTTACTGTCCATTCACG
The DNA here is from genome assembly GCF_951802725.1 of Rutilus rutilus. Classification (NCBI taxonomy): domain Eukaryota; kingdom Metazoa; phylum Chordata; class Actinopteri; order Cypriniformes; family Leuciscidae; genus Rutilus; species Rutilus rutilus. The sequence goes on from NC_140223.1 coordinate 27,823,786, forward strand.
TGCCCATCTATCACAATGAAGGGCTGATGAAGAGACAGCAGGGTGAATGAGTGGAGAAGAGCAAGGGAGGGGAGGAATAAAACGAGGGATGGGGCCCATATTGAAACGGGAGGTCAGAGAAGATGAGCATCGTTGCCAACCTTGTGTGTCCCGTTCTTTTATTTACCGCTCCACCACGTAAGCCTATTACTGATGCTATCTCTCTCTCACACAAAAGACAAACTCTAAACAAACACCCCACATGTGACCTTTTGGGAACACAGCTAGAAAATGCTCATTTGAATAACACCAAACTCCATCAAACAACCCCATACACACAATGCTGCTAAACATGCTACATTAGTGTAAAAAAAAAAAAATTGCACGTGCATGTCCTTGTACAGACAAACACACACACACACAGATATTTAAGGCTACATTAGTGATGTCAAAGATGGTTTTCACATGACGTGAAAGCTGCTGCTCTCGTATGTTTTTCTGTCGTCTCCGGTCATGTTATATGTAAATTGTGTGAGCTTATTTGATCAATTAAAGCGGGGCTCAGTAACTTCGGGATTTCTTTGCTGTATTCTCGCTTTTTGCTCGCAGGTTTCTCTCTAGAGCTCCCCCCACAGCTTCGGAATAGATATTTGACAACACTGTTGTAAAAACTCGTTGGTGATTCTCAGACACCAGAGGCTAGTAGATCAACGACATCAAAGCAGATGGGACATTCTTTAAAACGTCTTCTTCATTCGGGTTCGAACAGCGTGAGGGAGCGCAATAATGACGGCATTTTAGCAGATTTATTTTGGCCGTAAAGCAATTGTTTACATGGCGAGACCTGATATCACGCGAGACTTCCTGACGCGGCGGCCGGCGGCCCGCCGCCCCAAAGTTGCAAGTGCGTATTTTCCGCTCACGGGCACCAGGGGGGTGCGAAACGACCACCATTCAACACGAAATAAGTAATGTAACCATTCCAATGACTCCGAAGCTGTTCAGTTAAGGTAAAAAAAGTTACTTAGTTCACCTTTAAATTGAAAGATCTGAAAAAGCCCATACATTTACCTGCCCATAGACCCTCCCCTTGAAGAAATAAGGACAGACGTGGACCAAAATGGATCTTAATACCAGGTATAAACAGGGCTTCAGTAATGCTCGGTCTAGATCCTGTCTCTGTGAAGCCCCTCCTTCCGAAAAGCACACTGTGCAGTGATTGGTCAACCACTTCAATCCTGTATCAGAGATTTCATGCCCCTTACCATAACCGTGTTAGATCTGGTTGGGAAAAACATCATCTCTTGAACACACAACTAACACAACTCAACCAGGCATCACCCACTTTTTTGCGTATATGCCTCGGGCAGGAATTATTTAAATGAAGAATACTGTGACGTGAACGTTCCTAGAAGAAAACTCAAGGCTACAATCGAGGCGTTTCAGGGAGTTCAGAAACAGTGCGCACTGATATAGAAAAGAACTACTTTTGGAGGGACTTTGAGCTTGAAAAAGGTCTGCAAACTTACAAAGCACAAACATCAACATTACACACTAAAGAAAGCTGAATATGTAAAAAAGCCTCTTTAAAGGGATAGTTTACTCAAAATTTAACATCCTGACGTACCAAACCCTCCATTTCTTTCTTTCTTCCAACAGACACAACAAATTAACTTCACTTTCAAACTGCAAAACTGACAAAAAAGCGAAATAAAAGTACCATATAAGTGGTCGGTATGACTCAATGTCAATTTAAGTTGTCATTCTCTGAAAATCTTCTCTGTACAGAAGCTTTCAAATCTCACATGTGCAACTTGAATATGCACATATTCAAATTTGCTGTGTCAATTTGTTATGAGACACATGAAAACTAATAAGGTTATATAATTTTAAATAAACAATGGCAATATATTCAAATATATGTAACTGTGAGATATTGGTGTTGCGGTGGAAAAGAAGATTTAATAAACAGCAAACATTTTTCATCACACAAAGCTAATTTTACTTCAGGACTTTAAATTTAGACTATATGAGTCTACTTTTTGGTATTTTTATGGTTTGCTATTTTTTGCATCAATATTCTGTTAAACATCTCTTTTTGTGAACAAGTGAGTAAATGACAACAATTAATTTTTAAATGAACTACTTTAATGCAAAAGCACAAGCAGCACAGCTGTTTTCAACAATATTACGGTTTTACAGTATTTCTGATCAAGTAAATGCAGCTTGGTGAAATTCATTCACTTAAAGTCCCCCTGTAGCAGGGCTCCAGACTAACTTTTCCACTGGTTGCACTGGTGCTACCAACTTTCTCAGTTGGTCGCACCAGCACATGATTTGGTCGCACCAAATCGTTTTTTTACAACATGGAATTAATCAATGCATGCTGATGAATAGTTGTCCTAATCTGCGTACCCTAGTTTTGCACGGATGTAAAAAGACTGACAGTGACACAGGACCTCATGTTGGCAAAATGTTTTAATCTTTTAAATGAAAACCATAAAAAAAAAAAAAAAAAACACGTATGTTTTTTAATGTTTGATTGTATTTTATTTAGTACTGTCAATCGATTAAAACAATTAACTAGCCTATTCGCGATTAATCACACTTGACATTAAAGTTTTTAATATATTTTTATATTGTAATAATTTGATCTATTAGGTAGGAAATATACATAAATTGAATAAAGTTATCAAACACCTCTCAGTCTTCACTGTAATTTTCTCTGACTTTTTTCTTTGATTTGATTTTTTTTTTACATTAATGTATCGCAGAAGCGGGTTTATTAGGTTGCTGTTGCTTTAAGATCTGATGCATACAATGCGGATCTGGATCTGACAAGCATCCGATGTTGTAACAACTCTGCGTTAATTTAACACTTTTTAACTAATTTAATACTGTGCTTATTCAAAGTGAACATTTTGGCATACTACTGGCAACGCCGCCAGTACAGATTTAAGATCTTATTTTTGCGTTTTATCGCGCTTGAATTGTTTATTAGCACTTGAATGAATGATAGCGTGATAAAATACTATAGAGCAGCCAATGGATGAAAGAAAAAATCTGATGCTGCATTTTTGCGTTAAATATTTTTAACGCGTTTAACTGAAAAAAAAAAATGAATCGCATGCGTTAACATGTTCATTTTGACAGCGCTAATTTTTTGTATAATAAAACATAAACATAACATGTATTTGCTATCTTCTTTTGCTCACTTGGTTCCTCCCTGTCCGCACCTGTGCTCTCGTCATCAGTTGTGTCTGAGGCTGTATGCTGGCTCGTTGGCTTGTAATTCCTGAATTCCTAATTGGCGCGTCAGTGTGCATCACCATCAGTGTGCAATGCGCGTGACGTGTACGTTCGTTAAAAATAAACTGCAAGTGTCTTGCGGAAGAACATTGTAGCCGGGCCGGAGCTACTTCTCTCCGTTAATACGCTGATTTCACGCAGCCGTTATTTTGAAATCGAAAGCGAGGCTCCGGTGGGAAGAAAACCGGAAGTGTCGCCTTTAATCATAGGAGAGTCGTGAATGCGATGGCGTATTGTGGTGTTTAATGATGCTGTGTCAATTCTAAAACTGTACATACATTTCTTTCATACTTTAGACTATATACAGTGAAATTTATTTATAAATAAAATAATTTTTTTATATATAATTCAGAGAGTAAAAAATGAAGCAGGAATGAACTATATACATATCCTATATTGAATATTATCTTCCAATAGTGTAAATCGCGGCACCAGCTTCAGGTTGGTAGTCCAAGGCATTGTTGTTGATCTGTACTTCCGGGGTTCTTCCCACCGGAGCCTCACTTTCGATTTCAAAATGGCGGCTGCGTGAAATCAGCGTATGTCTATGGCGAGTCACGCAGGCACTGGGCAACTCCGCAGCCGTGCCGACCCCGAGATAAAATAGTCAGAATATAAACACTTATTATAGGTGTACTAGGGATGGGACGGTATGAGAATTTCATATCACGATTACAGTGACCAAAATTATCGTGATTATCAATATTATCACGGTTTTGTTAAAACGAGATGAGTGATCAAAAAGAACTGATGCTCACACTAAAAACAGTTTAATATTTGAAAATCAACAAACAACAAATAAAACTAGATGTACCGCATGGCGGTACAAAATATGACCGCCGCTCAGGCCTGCACTGGCTTTCCACAAAAATAAATGATGTGGAGCAATTTGGCTGTATTGCGTGTTTATGTATATACCTAAAAAAAGTAGTAGTATGTGCATGTCTGTCTGTGTGTGTGTGTGTGTATGTGTGTGTGTTTGTGTATGTGTGTGTGTGTGTCTGTGCGTGTATGTATGCGTGCGTACATGTGTGTGCGCGTGTGTGTTTGTGTTTGTGTGTGTGTGTCTGTGCATGTGGATTTGTATGTGTGTGTATGGATGTGTGTCTGTGCGTGTGGATGTCAGTGTGTGTGCATGCTTGTGTTTGTTTGTATTCCTGCATGTGTGTGTGTGACAGTTAGGGTTGCCAACTTCAGAAAAGGAAAATGCGGGACAATCGTGGTTATTTATAGGAAAATGAGGGACACTCAAAATATTTGTACTGTATCACACAGTGTACGTCATTTCAGTGTCTGCAGTTAAGTTTGTGTTTAAAAGGTTGTCAGACATAAACACATTTGTATTGCTTAACCTATTAATTCTAAAAATAATTGTAATGTCATACATGAAAAAAGTCACATTACAAACAAACATAGTTCAAAATAACAGCATTTATCTAAAATAGAAAGCTTTTTTAACATTATACACTAGGCTTACAGTTCAAAAGTTTGGGGTTAGTAAGATTATTTTTTGGGAAAAAAAATAAAGAAAGTAATTGCCTACTTTTATTCAGCAAGGATGCATTACATTAATCAAAAGTGACAGTTAAGATAATGTTACAAAAGCTTTCTATGTACTTTCTAAAAGCTTTAAAACATTAATAATAATCAGAAATGTTTTTTGAGCATATTATTCCCTCAGGTAGATTACATGTTTTCTTGCGTGGCTGGATGTTAGACTCATGATCAATAAACTCGTTGCTGCGAACTTTTCTTCGCGGAAGCTTCACGTTTATTTCAAGTGAGTGAGATAAAATATTTCAACTCAAAACAACATTTTGTGCCCAATTATTTCCCAGACGTAGTTTTGGTATTGAGGTCAAAGTTAACTTGCTTTGCGTTCGCTATAAACAGTGGTTGATGGTCATGCAAGACGACTCGGCAGATTTGAAGTGTTTATTGTAGTGACCATCCTCGATTAAGTTTCACTCAGAACTTTTGTAAAAGCCAAAATATGACCACACCTCAGATTTGGTCCTCTTAAAAGGCTGAAAAATCTCCCGAGCATGGTCAACTGCCACTGCTCGCCATTCCTTCTCCCAAAAAAAAAAAAAAAACATTGCGCGCTGCGCCTGCGTCAGACTGTTGCTAGCTGTACAGGATTTGTGGGAAGTGAGTTATTAAAATCGCGATAATCAAATACGGTTTTAATGATGATTAAATTTTAAACGATAATACTAACCGTCAGTACATTTTATCGTGGTTTATAGTGAAACCGGTAATCGTCCCATCCCTACGGCGTACCGTAGTGATTCAGGATAAGTCAAAAACACGGTTTGGAAAATGGATTCATGATGTACTCGGTTCATTTTGAACTTAAGTTATGGACTGCAAGCTAATTTTGTACAAGCTAATATGATTCTTTAGGGTCTAAATTAAAAGTTTGTAATATACTTTAATTAAAAATTCTCATTAGTATTGTAAGAAAACACTAATTTTACCTGGTCAAAAACAGCTCTGTTTTCAGCACGCCGTTTAAGTGCATGTGTTTTTAAATGATAATGAGCTTTGCTCACCCCGCCCCTCTGTTCTGTGGGCGTTTTGACACAACAACACACGTGCAGTGTTGCCTTGACAACAGTTGGGGGTATATTTTGAAGAATGGCAGCGGGAGTCTCTGAGGACACTGTGCAACCGTATCAATTTGAACCGGAGTCAGACCCGGAACAAAATGACGGCCCTGAAGAAGTTCGACAATTAAGGCTCGAACAGGAAGTTTCTGAATGGTTGGTTAACGTAATGTCACTTTGATCTATCTTTGTGTGTACTGGCAGGGTAGAGTAGTGAGATACGAACGCTAACGTTATGTGTTTACTGATGTATACCTTAGTTCATTGACAGATTGATGTTACAGCTAATGGTCATGAAAGATTTTTTTTCGGTAAATGTCAGTGATGCGTAACATTATCTATGTAGTGTTAGGTACAACTGTCAGGGCTGAAGCACTGACATGAGGTCACGGCAGGAATGTTTCTAACAGTAGTTGAAGGACACCTAAGAATTTTGTATTACCATTCATCTTCATGCAGTTATAACTCTTTTTTTGACATTACTTCTTAATCAGTAACAGACACCGTTATAAACCATCTACGGGTCGTAAGGGCACTTCTCCCGGAAGGGCGCGCGCGCACCCGTAGACCAGAGCGAGAGAGCGAAAGCAGTACGCCCATCAAAGCGCTGTGCTCGGCTAAGGCTTTAGGGAAGTAAATGTCACCAAAGAAGTGGGTTTTGGGTTGCCAGGGCAAGACAACCCTGCACAGATTCCCAAAGAACCCAGCGTTAAGGGACCAATGGATGGAGTTTGTTTTTCCAGAGCATCAACGGAGTTGTGCAAGTGTTCTTGTTTGTTCCCTGCATTTCGACGATGATTGTTTTATAAACAAAGCCGAGTTCGACGCTGGATTTGCAGATCATCTAATGCTTAAGGATGGAGCAGTCCCAACGATAAAGGTTCACGGTCGTGCGTTGGAACCGCAGGCGGTGAGTAAAACTGCTTCAAATGTCTGTGTGTTGTTAGCTATCGGCGCGTAAGCTCCGCCCACACGGCACGCCTCCAGCCGCTCGTTTTTTTCCGGAAAGACTCGGTACAGCCTATCTTTCTTTTATAAATATAATAAAACTAAAGACTTTTTGGAGATATGAAGGATGCAATACTACTCTATAGGTACTCAAGATTAACATGAGATTGACTGAAACTGAGTGTTTCACCCCCCCTTTAACTTTAACACCTGCGTACACAGTTTGTAATAACACAATAACCATAACGCGTTGTTCATTATAAACGTGGGATTATATTGAGAACGTCGTACATAGAAAACATGCCGTAATGTACCCTGAGTGTAAACCTTAGCCGTGAAGCGTGCTAGCGATTTGCAGATTAATATAAAGATTAATATAAAGGTTAATAAAACGTTACACTCATTTCTTCTGGAGGTGCAGCAGGAACACGAATAGTTGGTACCGATCCTTTTTTCAGGAGCAGCTTCTTAGCAAAACCAGCTTTATACTGACCCTCGTTTGTAAAGCAGTCTGGTGTGTGAAATGATTAGCGCAAACATGAAAGCATTGACGTTGATCGTGGGGAATATTCCCTTCGAAAACAAAACTCAGCCACTGCGTCTTTAGCGGTTCGGATTTAGGAGTATCAAAATGACTGCTGTGTGCCTTATTACACCCAAGAACAGAACACCACAATCGCTTAGACGCCATTCTGCTCCAGCATATCAACAATGCGGACTATGATGACAGCTCGCTCACGAGCGAGGGCGGGTCTGTGTTGAAACGCTGCTGTCAATTAACAATCGTGGGAGGGGCGTCCGACCGTGTGACGTCACACGGTCAGACGGCTCGATTTGAGACAGGGGAAAACATATAAGGAGATTTAAAAAAAAACACTGGATGGATTTTTATCATTTTATGATGGTTGTGTACAGGCACTGCCAACACACATTTCAGTACAATCAACTTGTTAACTGATGAATTTCCACATGGTTTGTCTTAAAGCACATTAAAAAACCCACATAGACATATAAACTACATTAAAAACTTGATTTTTGCCACAGGGGGTGTGGTTAAAAAACCTTACTGAACCCAACTTTTTAGCAGTAGTAATACATAATATATTTAATTCAATATTATATACATTTTGTGCCTCGTGGTTTTATATACAAAACAAAAGCGGACACACACTAACCCTCTCTCATTTAGTGCAAAACAACTGCTCTAACACAGAGCTACAGACTACAGGTCTCCAAGGACCCACAAACTCAAGTTGTGCCAAAGCACATCCGTTGTTTCGGCGAAGACACGATCATATCTGACAGTGATGGACATGGCAATGAAGTAGAGCCGTCTCAATGAAGGAGAACACACACGCGCATTAGTGGGCGCAGTACAATGGGCGCTGCAAACAGGTCTGAGTATCGCTAACAAAAAGAGTCAGATTAGAGGGGTAAACTCGGTTAAATCCTCCAAAAGAGGGAAACTGCAGAGGCAGAAATAACCCAGAACAGATCTGCATGGAGCCGCGAACAAAAAAAACGATTAAGCTGTAAAACAGTCCTTTAATAGCTTAAGCCATGTGCTCTATTATCTCCCATCCTCCACCCACATGCACTGTCTCATAGCTGCTCCTGCCCACGCGTAAATACACACACGCGCACATGCTCGTACAGTCACGTAACCCAACAGATGGGGTTTGGGGTGTGTTTTAGGTGAAGGCCACTCTATCAGTTCTTCTGCTTTGCGAAAGGCATTTTAATTAAGAGTTGAGGTCAAAAACTAGGCTAATCCTACGATAACGCACCTTAGTATAAAACAGCATAGTTAGCGTTATATTTGAATTCATGCGTTGCATTACATTGCCCCCATATCTGACCATTGAATTACGCCGTATACAAACTCTCAGGAAGCTTTCAGGATTCGCAGAACTGATTCAAGTGTGAAATTCTCAATAGTTTTCAAGTATTAGGCCTAATCTCGGCAAGCCTCTGCATTTCTCATTTTAACCAAAGCATATTTTAAATATCTCTGATTCGAGACGACCGCACAATGAGATTTTACTCAGCTATGCTTTTTAGCTATACCTTTTCATCTCCATGTGCAAGGTTTTTTTTTTTAAGTGGAACTTTGTCTGATTAAAATCATTTTCCTCAAACCTTCAACTTCTCAACTTGTGATGCAGGGAAATGTGATTATATGAAACTTGCATAAATAGCTGAAGGCATGATGGTGCATGAGATAAATAATAATGTTTAGTCAAAGGCTAATTGCTGAGCGCGCGCATCTGCATACAATTTCTACCATGACTTAATGTATTGACAAGTGTACAAGACCTTGATCATCTGTAGATGAATAAAATGACTTTTGATATACAAGGTGAGACATAAATTAGAGCTTTGTTCGCTGTTATTATTACGGCCTTCTAGATGATGTTCCATTACAACCATGTTTGCCTTTATCTATTAAATAATGTCAAATAAATTAACTTGTGAAACACATCATGGACATCAAATTTCCAGTTCCACTTTCTTAAAGGGATAGTTTAGGTGAAGGTACGTTTAAACTTTGTTATGTTCGAATTCTGGGTATGACTTTTATGTTGCTAACTGGATTCAATACAATTCATGAAAATGTACAGTATTAAAAAAAAAAAATCTGGTAAAAACAGTAAACCTTTAATATTAATACTTCTCACACATTACAACAAAAAATAACCCTCTACCGCACGCATTATGATAGACCTATAGAAAAAAATATTTGACTCTTTTTCTTTTCTTAGAATTTTCTTGAAGTGCTGTAAAAAAACAACATACAATAGTGGACATTTGTAGGAAAAAAATTGCCTTTTTTTTTCTTTTCTTTTTTTAAGAGGAGTGGACCATTCCACAGGCCACAATCAACAACCTGATCAACTCAATGCAAAGGAGATGTGTTGCACTGTGTTACACCAGATACTGACTGGTTTTCGGACCGGAAGTGCTCACTAACACAGATTTAGACAGATTTGTGAACAATATTTGAGAGAAATAGGCCTTTTGTGTACATAGAAAAGGTCTTAGAACTTTGAGTTCAGCTCATGAAAAATGGGGGCAAAAACAAAAGTGTTGCATTTATAATTTTGTTCAGTGTAACTTAGCTGGCTAAACTATTGCAATAATGTCATTCCACTATTTGATCGATTTACCAAAAACTAATTTCATAAAACCTTTTCTGAGTGGTGAATATGTCATCATAACTTACCTGAGGTGATATTTCAGATTTTTTTGTGTGTATGTGATATGGGCTGGTCCTTGTTTGTAAGTTTGACAACTTCGTTTTAGTTTGTTGACCGCAGTCTGTCAAAAAAAAAACTGCATGTCATGTGACTTAACCAAAGCACATCATTGGCTAAACTAAGGTCTTCTCATTCCAACAAAAAACACGAGAATGTTTTCTTAAAGAGACAGTGGCATAGAAATGAACACAAAGAGTATGTTGCCATAGACCAATTTCGAGCCGACGTCACAGTTACGTCATGACGTTAGCTGGTGGCAAAACAAAGGGAAAACTGGAGGCGGCCAATACAAACCAGCACAGATTCGGCTACATAATAAGGAGCTGGTGAACTTTCCTCATGGCTGCCAACTTTTGAGTTTAGCTTGGAGTGAGAATTATGGAAGGGGAGGGGTTGGGGGGTGGTTTGGGGTGATGTAAAAAAAAATAAAAATACGCGTAGTGATTGTCAAAACATTTGGTAACTAAACAGAATTTTATTTAGTTTAATGACAACATGTTACAATGTTTACATATAGGCTTCTATGGGATCGAAACTTGCAAACCCAGAAAGTTAGTAAAGACATCGTTAAAATAGTCCAAGTGACTACAGTGGCTCAACCATAAGTTTATCTAGCGACGAGAATACTTTTTGTTTGCAAAAAATAACGACTTTATTCAACTATTCATTTTTGTCTGTGTGGGCCTGAATGAATTCACGTAGTGTAACAGCGCAGCGCTTCTGTGTTGTACGTCACACGCATCACACACATGACCAGCGCCAGCCAATAGTGAGCCTACGTGGTGACGTACAACCCAGACACGCTGCGCTGTTGCACTACGTGAATTTATTCAGGCCCACAGACGACAATGAATAGTTGAATAAAGTCGTTATTTTTGTTGTTTTTTGCGCGCAAAAAGTATTCTCGTCGCTTTATAAACTTGTGGTTGAGCCACTGTAGCCACTTGGACTATTTTAACGATGTCTTTAATAACTTTCTGGGCCGGCAAGTTTCGATCCCATAGAAGCCTATGGAGGAGTGATCCAGCTCTCAGATTTAATCAAAAATATCTTCATTTGTGTTCCGAACAACATTACTGTAACATTATAGATGTCTTAACTGTCACTTTTGATCAATTTAATCAATACTTGCTAAATAAAAGTAGCCTTTTCATTTCTTTAAAAGGACCCCAAACTTTTGAATGATGAACTTTTGAATGATATGTTTAACTTAGTCTAAAACATATTGAAATAAGCATCACTAATATAACCTTGACAGAAGGAAGGTACATTTTTTAAATATACACGTTTAATGATAATTCACACCTGTTGATACTTTTACTTCTGGTGACTTATTGTTCCTTTTTCAAAGTTTTCTTTTTAATTATTTTTATGAGGCACGGAAAAAAATGTGTACACATTTTCTCTATCATCACCATGATCTGTCAACTCCATCACACAAATGGCAAAGAAACAATTTGGGATTTTTAGACAATTTAAGTAGATCCTTTTTGTATATAAAAACACCAGAACAACAAAATGGATACTGTATGTGTGATATGCAAAATATGGTTATTTTAGTCACTTTCAGCTGTCAGACGGTAAGATGTCCTGTCTGACTCTGGGGACAATTCAATAAATGGAACTGAATATCAGTGTGAAACCATCTTGTAGTCTCAGTTCATTGATTCACCGTGGTGAATGCCAGATTTGTCAATATTTCTAATAAATATTTGACACATTATTTTTGTATCTGACAGCGTTGACCCGTATCGAACGATAGAGGAAAAACACATTCTGTGGGGAGAAAAACAAAACAGAAGCGGAAGATGTAGATTGTTTAATAAGAATAAGTGCCTAATTTAAAATAAAATATTCCTAAAGACTCTCTTAATATTAACTAAAGAGTTCCTGACGACTGCAGTGTCACATGATCCTTCAGAAATCATTATAATATGCTGATTTGCTGCTCAAGAAACATTTCTTATTATTATCAATATCGAAACCAGTTGTGCTACTAAATATTTTTGTGCAAACCATGATAGATTTTTTTCAGGATTTTTTGATGAACAGTAAGTTCAAAGAAACAGCATTTATTTAAAAGAGAACACTTTTGTAACATTATAAATGTCTTTACTATCACTTTTAATCAGTTCAATGCACCTTTGCTAAATAAAAGTATTTTCCCTCTCCTCTCTCTCTCTCTCTCTCTCTCTCTCTCTTTAAAAGACCTATATATAGACATACCTGTTTTATAAATAAATATACCTACTTTCACTTATGGTGATTTTTTTATTTTTATGAGGCGATGAGAAACACACATTCTGTGAGAAAACAGAAGCACCAGAAGATGCACCAAGACGTTAATTCTTTTCCAGTTTTTGCATGCTGTTTTGTAAGAATCACAGTCCCCGATTTCAAATAAAATATTCCTAAAGACTCTCTCTTTAATGATTGCAGAGTTCCTGACAACTGCAGGTGTTCTCTCCTCATTCTAGGTAGGTGAGAGCCATTAGTTTAGCTCCGAATTTCACCTCTCCCGCATTGAAAGTACTTAAAAAGCAGCTGAGCGGTCTCTCGGCGCACGTGCAGCTGCCTCGCCAAAGCTCCAAAACGCTGTTAAGGGGCTTTCCCCAAAGGCTCTCTCAAAATCTCTTTTCAACCAGCCTCTCTCGCTTCCTTTAAGTCACCATCACGCCGTTCTCTCCCTCTCTCTCGGTGCGAGTGTCCATGGAGACCGAGGCTGGATGACGGGCCCACCCTCCACCTGCAACGACTCGAGTCACAGAGTCGTGGGCTCACGGCCCCCCTGAGGAGAGCCTTGGGAAAGAAAGTCTCGCTAACAGATGGAATCTATTGTCTAGAGAGAGAGTGGAATAAAAGGAGAGAGTGGTGGAACTCAAGGGTGCAAATGTGGAAAGAGAAGGGGGTGGCGGCGGTGTTAACACTTCAGGGTGGCGCGGGTGGGCTCCAGTTAACTTGGATGGTTGCCTTGCTTGGTTTTTAATGAACCTTTGAGCCAATGAACTTAATGAGGCGTAGTCTCTTAGCCAAAACCCATCCACACACACAAACACAGGCTCAAACATGACGTCAACACCACACTCGCTACTAGAGAGGAATTATGGAGGTCAGGGTTGGACTGTGTCGCTATTCTGTTCTGTCCGCCTTATATATGCCTGTATGTGTGTGTGTATTTAAATTTGTTTTTATTGTATTTTCCATTGACTTTAGACGTCGTCCCTTTTGGCTTGCTTAGTTGGGGTTTAAAAGACACTTAATATTCAATCACACTGGATTATTGATTTGACTGCACTGACGCTATTGGATGAGAAGAAAAACTTGAAATGAATTGCGCTGGATGATGACACATCTTCTGTCGAGCTGCTTTTATAGCCGAATCGACTTTGTTTCATACATGACAAATTTTGCAACATCACGACTGTTATTGAACTGAATCAACACAGAACTGACTTGAGCGGAATAATGGTGAAACTGTCTTTGCAAAGTTGTTTTAAAGCAGAATTAGAATGTTCTCATATTTGATGAAGTTTGAATCAATTGTTATTTCCCTGTTTACTACTGCATAAAGCGCTATTTAAATAATCTGTTTAAAATAAAGAAGTCATTTTAGTACATCAATTTTCATTTCAAGTAACAAACTTGAAAGGTTACACTTTATTTGGTAACACTTTATTTTACAGTGTCAGATTACATATTACTATGGTCAGAACATGTAACATAACAGTAAATTAGGCATACTTACATGCAACTAACTCTGAACCAAAACCCTAATCCTATCCTAACCCTAAAGTAAGTACATGTAGTTAATTAATATTACTCAGTACTTAAATATATAATTACACTGTAACAATGACACCTTAAAATAAAGTGTAACCCTTTATTTTAATGGGTCCCTGTTACAGTGTAATTATACATTTAAGTACTGAGTAATAGTAATCAATTCCATGTATTACTATTGGGTTAGGGTTTTGTTTAGGGTTAGTTGCATGTAATTATGCCTATTTTATAGTTATTACTATAGTAAATAAATGTAATATGTGCAAGGATACATTAAAATAAAGTGTTGGCAAGATTTTTTTTAATGGTTTTAGTTTCAGTTAACTATAATAACCCATCAACACACACAAACGCAAACCTGACGTCAACACACTCGCTTCTCGTCTAGGGAGGAATTATGGAGGTCAGGGTTGGACCATATCACCATTCGGTTTGTCTTTATTAGCACAAGAAGAGGCGTTCAAGAGCTCCGGCTTTCATCATTTCCTCGTCCGCCTCTTTGTTGTGACTGTAGTGTGACACAAAAAGATGATCAGCACCTAGACCTGGTGCCTTTCAGTCCCTTGATGCATTCTTAGCACACTCAAGTACACACGCACATTCTGAACACTGATTGCAGTTTTACTGTCCCTGGTGCAAGCGAGGACCTCATTATATACCAACACAAACCAGGACAGACAAAGAAAAAGAGGTGTGTGTGTGTGTGTGTGTGTGTGTGTGTGTGTGTGTGTGTGTGTGTGTGGTGCTCTATTAAACTGACAAAGCTTCTAATTAACCAGACCTTTTGTGTATCGTCTGTTGAAGCCGTATAAACCAGCACGCCTCAATATGGAAAGGAATTCGAGAGTGGAATGCACAAATCTGAATGGGCCATGACAAGAATGTCCCACTTCAAAGAAACTCCTTTTTAACAGCTGCTCTTTGAGTGGATTCAGCCTCACAATACTTGGAGAAAACAAGGAGCAAATGAAATGCCATTGCAACTATATAAACACACCGGCACAGGCTGATGAGCTCATTGATATGATGCTTGTGCAAAACCAAATAATCCACAACCTGCACTTTTGAGTCTTAAGCGGAAAATGGGAATTTGTGTCGATAAGTAGATATATAGATAGATATATAGACAGACTGAGTGTTAAGAAGTAAATAAGAATTTGTGTAGACAGATAGATAGAGAAAGAGACAGACAGATATAGACAGAAAGACACTGACAGATAGACAGATTAGCCGCTTTCCGACCAAGTAGTTCTAGGAACTTAGTTCTAGGAACTGTCCACTTCTAAACAGTTCTAAGAACTACTCTCCCCTAAACTCGGTTTTGCTGTTTGCGTTCGCACTGGCCAAGTGGCCATAGGAACTGGTAGGAGGGGTAAGGGAGTGACGCAGGCACGGTGACTTTTATTTTGACGGCGCGACGGACCTTTATTTTGGCGGCGCTGAGAACGCCAGAGCAAACAATGAATGCTCGCATTCTCTGTGTTTATTAGTTAGCAGTCTATCTAACAGTACAGTTTAATATGTTATTAGATAAAACT
The DNA here is from genome assembly GCF_951802725.1 of Rutilus rutilus. Lineage (NCBI taxonomy): Eukaryota > Metazoa > Chordata > Actinopteri > Cypriniformes > Leuciscidae > Rutilus > Rutilus rutilus. The sequence continues at coordinate 27,839,206 of NC_140223.1, forward strand.
GTAATAGAAAGTAGACAGTATATGAAAAAAAGGTTATTAGCCTATGTGGTTGATGTCCAGTGTTGCTAGCTGGGCAGATAAACATCATGTTTGGCTTGGTCCCCTCAAAGTTGCGTTGGATTTTCTCTTCAGCATAAAGGTTTAGAGACCCATCTATCACTGTTTTCCATGTTTGTATAGTTAGTTTATGGAGTAAATATATAGGCTATAATCTGTGTGTTTACATTCTAGCTGTTTTAAAAATGGCGGGTGCTGGTCTTCCGCGTGCGCTCGGTCAATCAGCGTACACTAACGTCACGGATAGTTCCTATAGTGCTGGTTTAGACCCTACTCTGAAGTAGGACCTAAATTAGTTCCTACAAATGGAGTTCCTAGAACTAAAATCGTTCCTAGTTCCTGTGGTGCGAACACGCCGACATCCGGGTACTTTAGCCAATAGTTCTAGGAACTGTGAAAAGGTTCCTCCGGTCGGAAAGCGGCTATAGACAGATAGATAGATAGATAGATAGATAGATAGATAGATAGATAGACAGATAGATATACATATAGATAGACAGACAGGCATATAGACAGGTAGACAGAGAAACAGATAGACAGACAGGATGGGTGATTGGCCTTTTTTAATTAGAAAGGATGAAGGAAAAACATGGAGTCATGATCCCATTAGAGGGAGAAATAGATAGGGGGAGGATGGGCGGTTGTGTACGTTTTTTACAAGTAAAGAGTTTGAACTCTCATGCCTGAGCGAGCCATTCATTATGACTCTCATTACAGTAAACACACAGTTTATTATAAAATAACACGCTCAACCTCAGCATACCAAGACGAGCACGCCTGTGCATACATACACAAATGAGAACATACAAACATGCTGCAGTATCGCATAACCCGATGATGCCAACAGGTGCCTATAGCAATTTTCTTTTCAATCAAGTTTAATGTCCTCAAACAATCATACCTAACCATCTGTACTTTATTTAGACATATTTGTGCCAGCATACGTCAACACCTTTGGTATGACAAAAACAAATCTCAGTACAGACACACAAATACAACCTTTCCATATTCTTTTATTTATTACAGTCAGAGTGTAAATTTGAATTGAATAGGCCACAACTCACAGGAAGTTGAACTGGAATTTGAATTTGAATGTCAGGAAGAGAAATGTATTTAATTTAAAAGTTATTCAACATAGGTCATTCTGGGAGACTAAGTATTCCTACACCCTAATCCACAAAAAGTTGAAAATTCTGTCATTTACATGTCATTCCAAAACTGTGAACAAATTTCTATGGGAGGAATTTCAAACTCTTCCAGTTCAAGATTACAGTTGAATTTCTCAATGCATTCCTAAATGCACAACCCTACTGCTAACACAACAAAACTGCCATTTAAAATATGAAATAGATTTTTACACAGTTGCTATGCGATTGCTATGGTATTCAAGGTGGTTACTTACTGGTTCAACCACAAATCTGTATGATACAAGTCTGTATGATACTCTGGTTTCTAGCAATGGCTCGGGTCTATCCTTCAAATGTTTATTTTATTGCCCACCAGGTAGAAATGAAACGTTAAATCGCTTAGAAATAGCAATATTTTCCATGGTTTGAGGTGTTATTCCAGCTAAGAATGAGCAACAATGATAATAAGGATGCTGGTTAAGCCCAATAAATGAAAGAGATAGCCGTTTTATCCTCAGAATTGGACTTTATAACTCGCAATTGCAAGTTTATATCTAGCAATTTTGACTTTTTCTAGACTAATTCTGACTTCTTTTCTCGCAATTCTGACTTTTTGTCTTGGAATTGTGACTTTTTTTTGCTATTCTGACTTTATTAAAGCAATTCTGACTTATTTTATTGTAATTCAGATTTTTTTATCAAACTTTTCTTTCTAGCAATTGCTAGTTTATAACTATTTCGGACTTCTTTTAACATAATTCTGACTTCTTTCTCGCTATTCTGACTTCTTTTATCGTAATTCTGACTTTTTTCTCACAATTATGAGTTTATAACTATTCTAACTTTTGCTTGGGGTTGGGAAACAAGCTTCCATACATTTCAGCCGAGCAAGTGATTATGTATGTTATATATAATTGTTCTGAACATAAGCAGCAGACGGACTGAATGAAAATGTGAATTTACTCCTGGTTAGCATGTATACCACTGTACAGATAGCAGTGCTGCACTTATAAACACTACATTGGCCTATATTTCAATGTCATTTTGCAGGTATGTATACTCACCATCATGTCATCTCAGACCTGCATGACTTTCTTTCTTCTGTTAACATAAAAGACAACTCTGGGGGGTCTAAACACCATTGAAGCTCATTGCATGGACTGAAAGAAAACGTGGAAAATGTTCTTTTTTTTTATTCTTTTTTTTTAACTATCCTTTTATGGCATTAATTATTCTTTACGAATTCTCTACATGCTGAGAGATCTCCACAAGGAGATTCTGTCAGGTTTAGATGTTCCCCTGGGGACACTTTTTTTGTCCCCACTAGGATTACAAAACCTGCCCACATAAGCACATATGTACTTAGCACTGGTAAGACACAAACCACAAACCTCATGTAATGATTTCTGGTTAGCCAGTCTCTCTTTTTCTGTCTTTCTGTATGCACTCTCAGCAAAGCTGTACCTACTTCCACATGCTCTTATTTAAATGCCCTTGATTGCTTTATTGTTGAGTAATAGTTGAGTGTGATAAGCCACTGTGTGTGCGCAAAGAGCAGTGTGCCTGTGTGAGATAGATGGAATACTGTGAGCTCAGAGTTGCCTGGTCGACATTCCTCCACAACCCTAAGACTAATTGATTGGGGTGTCAGAGTGTGTGTGCGTGTGTGTGTGCGCGCGTGTGTGTGCGCGTGTGTTTGTGTGTGTGTGTGTGTGTTTGAGCGAGAGTTCATGTGTGTGAGGGTGAATGTCTGCCAGATGGCTGAGGGATTGCAGTTCGATTAGTGTGAATGGGCATGAGCCTAGCAATTTTGTGCTTGAGAGTGTGTGCATGCACCGCAGTGATTTTAAAACCTTAAACTCGCTCTAAAAGACAGGACTTTGTGCTATTATTGCTTATTGCACAAAAGATTTGTTAAAAAAATGAGTAATAAGCACGAGTGCTTATTGAACACATCAGTTACTCAAACTATTCTCCTCTCATCTTGATAGCGTCATTACCAAAGATTTCTTCGAGAAAGAATCTCACTGGATCACTGGATGTAACCATGGAGATCATAGGGGAATGATGCTTCCCATCTACGGCTAACAAAAGAAGCTAACTATGCCATATGTTCACCTCCAAATCTCAAGGGTTAAATTGGGAAGTCATTTAAAACCACTCTCCAGCCACCGATGAAAAGATGATATGGATGGTTCATGTTATTATTTTAATTGTCCACAATTAGCCTTAACAATACTCTTCAGATGTTACCTATCCCTAAAGGGTTGTTTTGGGAAAAAAAAAAATCTCACTTGGGTAATTCGAAATGCAGCATCTGACTGATGCCTTTATATTGGTTTGTTTTGAATATCCAAGATTGTTTTCTGAGCACCAGTGAATTTAGATACGTCATGTTGTTCCTGATTAGTGAATTTATAATTGCACGTTGACCTAATGTTTGATGAAATACCATTCCTTCAGTGTGTAATCCAGCAAAATCAGCTATCCATGCCATACCTCTCAGCACACATCTCTTTGTTAAAGCACATTTTACCTGTCTCTCTCTCCCTGTCAGTGTCATTACGTGTCATTATAGGTTAGCCATCTGTGGTGCTACTATGAGCCATGAAGACCTGCAGGACTCTGTGTGTATGGTTGGGGTGGGTGGAAGGGATCCACATGCTCCATTGTTTCCGAGCGCTCAAAAGCATGAGCCTTCCCCTACATCCTTAATGGAACAGACTGGATAATATTTAACTAATGATTCTCTCCTGGTTCCTTTCACCCTCCCTCCCTCTCTGCTCTTTTCCCACTAACCATAGCCATTTCCAAAGTTAATGACACAAAAATGGAGACAGAAAGAGCAGCTGATAGGGAGGAGAGAAACTGAATGAGGAAAGAAAAAATGATTGAGGGAGTAGGAAAAGAAAAAATATGAGAATTGAGAATCAGGTGTATTGAGAGAAACTTGACAGACAAAGGAGCAAACAGAATTTTAACATCCCAATTATTTTTTCCCACCCAAAATGTATTTGTATACAATTTCGATAAATTACTTCTTATCATTACACTGTAAAAAATGTTACTGCTATTTACTTAAAAAAATTATGGTAACAATATTACACATAATATTTTTGAGTAGTTAAAGCTTAATTTCATTCATGGAATCTACCTGAATAAATCATGTAAAACGCCCTAATTTATTTAGTCTATGACACACAATTTTTTAGTTAAAATGTGCTTTTTTATTTGAAGTATTTTTTATTCTCAAAATTGTGTGAAGTTAAGTGAATGGATGTGACCTGTTTATATTTAACTTTGAGATATATTGTTTTATAAAGAGACCGTATACTGCTAGAACAGCACAGAATCAAACTTGTTACTGCACTATCATTAGCAGAGTTATTGCTACATGTATGTAACAATATGCTTCAGAATATTTAAAAAATGCAGTTATTCACAACGTAACCATAAGCCCTACTCTTCTGCACAATGGTAACGATCAAAACTTTAACATAATAGAAACTCTTTCAAATGTCAAACATACCTGAACATTAAACATTAACAGATGTTTCCCTTTACTCAAAAACACATGAAATAACACTTAATTTCAAGATTTACTCTCCATTTCCAGCCATGTGCAAAGCATGCTGGGAACAAACAATGGTGTCTCTAAATAAAACCGCATAAATGAGCTAATTCTCTTAAAATAAATAGGTAGCCCCTTTTCCTTAATTTTATGAGGTTTATCAGTTCCTCAATTCAAGCCTTAAAATTGTGTATGTTTCCTTAAAAAAAATAGGAAAATGCATCTCTTGGTGTTATTAGTGAAATTTTCTCAATATTTTCAATAAAACCCTAACCACAATTTTCTTAATAAAATATACATAATATTTTTAATGATCACCTCAATTTTTTTAATGAAAATTACAAGACTCATGATTCATTTTTTACAGTGTACTTGCATAGAATTTACCTCATTATCATATCATTATCATGGACATCATTAACATTGTTCAAGTGTCAACATTGCTGGGAAAAGAGTTGTCAAAATGGCCACAACAGATTCTTACACAGCACTTTACAGAAGCAAGGGATGAAGGAGGGGTGGGAGGATACTATAGAGGCCGAATGTAAGAACGAGAGCGAAAAGGGACTGACACAGCAGAGTGATAAAACTATGGCAGTTCAAATATGTATCTTGGTCATGCCAATATAGCTAATTGAATCTGAAATTGAATTTAGCTAGAGGGATAGACGAAGAAAAAGGGGGAGAGACTGACAGAGAGGGAGGGATACACAAATGGGGAGTCGAGTACTGGTAGTTGTGCCCCTGCCATGGATTAAAGTCACAAGTGCTCTGAGGCAAATGTAGTATTAGTCATTTTAATAATTAATCATCCTCTGAGCATTTTTTTTTTTTTTTGAGCCATGCAGTGACCCATTTTTAATTCCCCTCCACTAACAAAAATAAAGCAAAGAATTTGGTTTCTAGCTTAAAAACTAGCTAAAATTAACGAGAGTGGAGAGTTTGCTATTCAGGGTCTGCTGGGTCAAACAAACTCATCTATTATCTAAATTCCCAGGGTAAATAATAGGGAATTCCTGTCTTTTCACACCTATTTGGCTTTTAGAGGAGCCAAATAGGGGAATAAAAGAGAATTGAAGAGGCTACGATGGGCTCCCAAAGGTCTGCAGGATGCCATCCTGGAGAAATATGCTATGTGTCCCTGGTGAAAGGAGATCTCCCGCCGTGCTCCTCCTGGCTTTGATGCTCACCACCACAAAAGCAGATGGTTCTAGCCCTCGACACTCTCTGCTCCTGTCCCCCACCCTTCCCGCACCGTTAAGACAATCCCATCCACCGCTATTAGCCCCCTGCCTGCTTTGGCTCTCTATTCGGCTGCAGCTTCAGGCTCCTTTCAGGCCACTGCCCAGAACCCAGGGGGCTGCCGGGGCAAAGCAACCTAGTCAAGCATTCACCATCGCTGGCTGGCTTTGAATGGAAGTCAACTGAGTGAAAAAGACATGTTTTTAGAGGACAGAGCGGAAAAGTGAGGAGAAAAAAAAAGCAGGTGAAGAGAGATCGATGAAGGTTTTTTTCCCCTCCAATACCTCATTCAGTGTTCGCAGGTTACAAAGCAACAGCAACTGCAGGCGGTGTGGAATTTTCCGGATGCTTCTTCCGATCGTCAAAGGCCAGCAGTTGGGGAACCTTCATGCAAAACGAGATCAAAGATGGAGACACCCCAGTGAAGCTTTTTGCACTGTTTTTTTTTTTTTTCTATTTTAGTGCCAGTTGCTCTTAAGCAGTTCTGCAATCAACGCAATAAAGAAAATCTGCAAATGACCTCCGAAACCTCATCTTTGTTAATACCTCAGCTTGATCTCCCGGGCTCTCACTGGCACAAGCCAATTAACTGCTGCTCTCGGAGGCTGGGATCAAGTTCTTAATTGATTACATGGCGATAGCTTATTCAATTATCAATTAAAGAAAGAAAGAAACCAAGAGTTTAAATAAGGGTAAAGGAAGTTTCCCAAATGAGATCCTCAGAGGTTTTGCCTTTGCCTGGGTTGTTTGGAGACAGTATAACAACAAATTTATCGAATGCAACTGAAAGGGCTGACAGGTCTGCTTAGCTGCACTGCTCCAAACTTCACCCCTCAAGTTCAAAACCTGCATTACGGGGAGAGCGAATATAGAAAGTCCGCTGAATAACATCAACAGGAGACTTTCCAGCTCGACCAAGTCAGATCTTTGCATCCTCCACATAGAAGTGTGCTTTCAGATCACGAGGGGATTTGTTAGATTCACTTCTTCTGCTATCTGCCTCTGGCATGGAGGTGAACGGCTACCCTTGGCTCTCTATCCTCCAACTATCTCTTCTCTTGTCCGGTTTGTTTACCGAGTCACAGAGGGATACCCCTCTCCAACTTTAGCCGTCAGCTTAAAAATAAATAAACCATTGTGTCTGGTATGCTACCAGGCTAATTTCCCGGGATGGCATGCTAGCTTAGCCTCACTCTGCAGCTAGCACACACAAATGAGAACTTGTTTTAGGGACACACCAATTTCACAAATGTCTGTGACAAGTTGTCAACTCCGTTGCAAGGTATTTCGCAGATTAATATAACTAATGGTTACTAATGCAGCACGGTTAGCCTGACCAAGATAGCCAAACAAAATCAGCACACAGATCATTAGTCTGACAGTCTTCTTGGCAGCATCACATATTTTAGAGAGCATCATCGCCTGGAGACAATCAAAACAGATGTCACCCCATACGTCTGACATCTGGAGGCTACTGTCCAGTGTATACTGTAGCTAATATTGTCAATCTATCAAAAAAAAAACAAATGTCTCAATTACTCTTCATTTGGTAATAAACTTCATTTGCAGAGAAGTAATCAGAAGTGAGTTTTTAAACCAGTCTAAGATGGTTTGCTGGGTGCTTAGTTAAAATGATGCATGACATTCTACCATGGTTTAAAATGGTCTCCCACACCTGGCCAAGCTGTTGCTCAGCTGGTTTAGACCACTTAAAGGTGAACTAAGTAACTTTTTTTACCTTAACTGAACAGCTTAGGAGTCATTGGAATGGTTATAATACTTATTTCGGGTTGAATGGTGGTCGTTTCGCACCCCCCTGGTGCCTGTGAGCGGAAAATACGCACTTGCAACTTTGGGGCGGCGGGCCGCCGGCATCCGCGTCAGGAAGTATCGCGTGATATCAGGTCTCGCGATGTAAACAACTGCTTTACGGCCAAAAGAAATCTGCTAAAATGCTGTCATTATTGCGCTCCCTCACGCTGTCCGAACCCGAATGAAGAAGACGTTTTAAAGAATGTCCCATCTGCTTTGATGTCGTTGATCTACTAGCCTCTGGTGTCTGAGAATAGCCAACGAGTTTTTACAACAGTGTTGTCAAATATCTATTCCGAAGCTGTGGGGGGAGCTCTAGAGAGAAACCTGCGAGCAAAAAGCGAGAATACAGCGTAGAAATCCCGAAGCTACTGAGTGCTGCTTTAACCAGCCTAAAATGCTAAAGATGTTTTTTTTTTTTTTTAAAGCTAAGAACACAAATTACTCTTCAATAGGGGTTATGCGCAACATACTTCCGGGTTCTCCAAAACAGATATAACTACTTCCGGTCGTCAGCTACTGAGGTAAACACAGCGTAGGAATGGCGACCTTTTATAGCCGGTGTTTACAGGAGCTACCCATTCTATCCATTTCAGATGTACATCGTATTGCCAAACGGACTTCCAGAGCCCCGAGTACTCCGTTAGATAAAGGATTTAAGTTTTTATGCCTCCTCATTTATTCATGATTATGAAGGTATGTAAGTTAGTATATGTAGCGTTAGCTAACTATCAGTAAGTTAGTTTAGACTTGTATGCTATCATAGTGGTTTAACCTTTTATATTTGCTTGCAGACGATTAAAACAATCAAATGAAGACTGCATTTTTTTTTTTTTATAATTTTTTTTTCTTTCTGATACTTAAGCATTCGTGACATTTTAATTAAAACAGAAATAAGAATTGTATTCTAAAAAAAGCGCAAAATAAGTTACCTCAGAGATCATCTACCGCTGCAGATACGTACGTTAATGCAAACCGGAAATGTTTATACCTGTTTTCCGGTTCGAACGTTGGGCGTTCCGCATAACCCCTATTGGTCTTAGCACTGAAACAACAAAAAAAGTTTAGATGGTTTGCTGGGTGGTTAGTGTGTTTAAGATAGTCTCCCACAACTGGCCAAGCTGTTGCTTAGCTGGTTTAGACCATTTAACCAGCCTAAGATGCTAAAGACATTTTTTAAGCAAAGAACACAAATAACTCTTCATTTGTTATTGCCACTTAAACAACCAAAAGAGTTTTAAAACCGGTCTATGATGACTAGCTAAGACCATGAAAGCTAAATATGTTTTAGCAAAATATATTTTTAAAGTTAAAAGTTTAGAACCAAAGTTCTTTAACGCCCAAAGGATGCCGATAACCATCAAAGGATTAGTGCAAATTTAACCATTGACCTTGTTGACTATTTTGTATAATCCCGAATGAGTGATGTCCTCCGGCTCCTCCCTCCCGCAGATGAATGGAACAATCCGTACAGTGGGAGGGCTTTATGGGGAAGACGACTGTGAACGCTCGGCTGGATAGTGAGAGCTTCACCGAAGGAGAGAGAGGATGGACAAAAGTGTGTTGTGAAAAGAGCTCCGTCTTTCTGACAGGCCCAGCATGGCGTTTAGGCCTCGCTCCAGATGGTGATGTCCCGGCTACCGGCTGGGGGGCTCTGGACTCTTTCTATATGGCTGTCAGCTGGGCTTTTCCTCCCCCTGCCTGGGCCCAGTGATTTCATCCTACAGCGTTTCAGTAATAAGATAATTCACACAATACTCCACATGCTGCTCTCACATAAGCATCACCATCCAACACAGACGTGAAGCCAAACTGCCTTCCCATTTGAAGCATGCGAGACTCTCACAACATTGTCCAATCCAGGCTTGGAATTTTTGAGCTCACCTCAAGGAAGGGTCGGGGTGACCTTAAAACCTCTTCAGTCTGTCAAAAGCATACCACCACTGAAGAGGTGAAGTAGGATCCAAAATATTACTGCTTTCCAGGCAGTTGTTTCTGGTAGTAGTGCTCCAGAGACCTTTAAAAAAAGCACCACAAGAAAAAAGGAACCAATTCAACATTTATTATTTAGTTCAGCGGCAACTAAAAATAAAATAAAACTGAATAAAGTAGGTTTAAAATAGAATAAGAATAGCTCAAAATATTTTACCAATGCTACAGAATTGCTAATCATTTATGTACATTGTCGTTCAAAAGCTTTGGGGTCAGTAAGATTTTCAAAATGTTTTTGGAAGAAGTCTCTTTTGCTCACCAAGGCTGCAAATATTATTGCAATGATTTTTCTATTTGAAAACATTTTAAAATGTAATTTATTCTTGTGATGGCAAAGCTGAATATCAGCATCATTACTCCAGTCTTGAGTGTCACACGATCCGTAAGAAAATCATTCTGATATGCTGATTTGCTGCTCAAGAAACATTTATTATTTATTATCAATGTTGAAAACAGTTGTTTTACATTTACTGAAGAAAATATGATTGGAGTTTGGGCTGGGCCATTGCTATGCGGTTGCTAAGGTGTTTAGAGTGGTGGCTAGTTCGTTGCTTTGCTGATTAATGGATGTTGAAAGGTGTCTAGGTGGCTGCTAGGTGGTTACTTACTGGTCCATGTCAAAAGAGTCCACCTCCAAGTCTGCATGATTTCTGGTTTCTAGCTATGACTCATATCCCTCCTTCAATATCAGTCTGCGGTATTTTTCCAGCTGCTTAATCTTCCACTAGGCAAAAATTTTACGACAAATCACTCAGAAAAGTAAAAACCTCAACAGGTATCATTTATAGCATAAACGTGTAATACGAGTTAAATACCTGACACTATGAATAAGAAAAACTAATAAAGATGCTTCTTACTAACCATACATTTAAGTTTCTGTAAATGTTCAAATACGAAATCAGCAAAAAAATATGATCCAATAAAAGTTATGATCTTTTGGCCTTTCATATCATTTCTATACATCGACCAGGCTCACACGTGGTGTTTTCTATCTCTTGGTTCAAAGTTTTAGTGGAGTGTGGGTGTTTTTTTTTTTTTTTTCATGTCCTGACCTACTTTGCTAGGACATTGGTGGAAGGGCACATGAAAGACAAGGATCTCCCTATAGACCGAAGGTTATGTGAATGCTCAACCGGCACAGGTTGTTACAGCCTGGTCAAGGCATTGAAGCAGAAACACACACACACACACACAAACATACACTCAAAAGGAGCAGGGGCTTATACCATGAAGCCGGTTAAGGTGGCTAGCCAGGTATGTTTCAGCTTAGTTTTGCGCCAACCCTGGGTTTTAGGCGCCATGAAAGTGGTTTGGCTCTTAGCAGTGTTCATCGCCATATTAACTTGCGCTCCACGGCTAACCTGGTCCGGAGCAGGTTATGTTCCAGGTAAGAGGTTGCAAACCAAACTTGGACCAATCAGCTGTGAGCAAAGTGACACAGTCATGTCTGAGGCGATAAAGACACTCGACCTGTTTCTACTCCAAATTAAAGGTCACTAAATAGCAAATGATTTTTAAAGACAAAATCGTCTGGCTTTTAGTAATGCTTGTTTAGAATAATAATTTTATATGATTTAGATATTATTTATGTAATTATTATACCCTTAATCGATCAATTTTAGTTTATCAATTATTATTACGCACAGTTTAAATTTATAAATATATAAAGGTAATATAAATACGCTTTAGAATCAATTTAAGCTCACATGTAGACATTTATAACTTCATCTATTGATTCTAAAGCGTATTTATATTACATTATATTATTATATTACCAGTGTTATCCGTTTTCTGTTAGCGTTCCCATTCATCTCAATGGCAACGGCTCACTTAACACTGGTTGTCTGACAGCAGGTCAGGTTTATTATATAGGTAATATAATAATATAAATGTAATATAGTCAATTAGTGTTTAAAATAAAGTTAAGTAAAAAAAAAAATATATAATATATATATATATACAATTACAATAATTGTACTGTACTGTATGTGTTATTGTGCTGCTGTCAGACAACCAGTGTTAAGTGAGCCGTTGCCATTGAGATGAATGGGAACGCTAACAGAAAACGGATAACACTGGTAATATAATAATATAATGTAATATAAATACGCTTTAGAATCAATAGATAAAGTTATAAATGTCTACATGTGAGCTTAAATGTTCAATTCTCTCTATACCCCTATCAACTGTATAAACTAACTTCACAACTTTTACTTGCACTGATATAGCAAGACTTTTTCTTTTAGTCGTCCTCTTTCATAGACAGCTATTTCTTCTTGCTGTGTAACTTTGCAGTTTCACTCTTTCTCAGCATGTGATTGGCTGTTCGCTACTGATTTCACACCTAAACTCCTAAACTCAGCATCAAAGCCTGAGTTGACAGAGAAAGTTGATGATCAGCATCATGGTACTAACAAAGCCTGGTTGGATTGGTTTGGTTTTGTCAACTCAAAACTAATCCTGTAACCCTGAGTTTGTTCAACTACCATCATGGTACAGGCCCCAGGTCACAAAAAAAAAAAAAAAAAAATTCTGTTATCATTTGCATAACCTCATGTTGTTCCAAACCTGAACACATGCACAAATTAACAGAAATTGAAGTCTTAGTGGATTCAAGGGTGGCCAAACACACACAGAATGGACAGCTCAGAAATTCTCAGGATATGAAATATATTGTTTTTGTGACCTCTGGGTTGTGTCATTGAGTAGACACCAAATAAAAACCATACAAGTCTCACAAAGACAGAAGGAAAAAAAAAAAACCTCTCATATCCTGTGCAACATGCCTGTAAAACACTGTACGAAAGGTTTTAATATATAGAGTGAAAGAGACATGTGGCGGGTAGGCTGTATATCATACTGAAAGGGAGAGAGAGTGGAACTATTGTTAAGAGTGACTTAAAGGAAATTACAATGTTGAGGACTGAGAGAAAGAGAGATTGAGAGAGAGAAGTTGAAATTGAGAAATAAAGAGCAGAGGCAGCTGGAATGAATGACACAGATAAGGAGAGTGAAATAAGATATACTGTTGAGCTGTCAAGAGGAAACATTAAATACATGTGCAAGAAGAGCGAATGCACCACGAAAAAGAAAGCGACTAGAATATTGTGTTTGAAGGAAAATTACACCAGTTGTGTGAAAAGAATAAAGACAGTGAGGTAAGGAGAGTGCAGACCTTTTGACAGCGTTAACTATAGTCTTTCACATAAAACCACATGGTTCTCCAAGGCCCGAGCCACTGCCGTACTGAGCAAAGCGTCTCACATCTTTCTGTCACTTATAGGTCTGACATATACAGTGGAGACCAGGGCAATTTTAACACTAAATTTCTTCAATCACACATTTTCTTCAAATCAGTGTGATGATACTCAGTCAGCACATGATCAGAGAAAAAGTGTAAACATATCACTTTGAGAGAAATCTTTCACACACAAAGAAACTGTTTTTGAGGCATAAAAGTGATTTTTGGGACATTGGATATCTATTTTAGCTCTAGGTTGCTGGTTAAAAATAAACATGAAAGACAGATGCTAACACTGTCACTGGTTGCTAGCTTACAATATATTTTTCTTGGTTTAAAGGTTGAAAACAATTAAAGCACTTGTCACGAAATACAAGTTGTATGAATTTTGGATCTTTAAAATATGTAAAAATAAACATGTAAACACTAACCTCAGTTTTGTAGCAAATGTGCAAAGCGTTGCTATGGTAGTGTAAACATTAGCTCAAACTGTATTTTGTGGTCAACCATTGTCAAAGCAAAGCAACAAGTGATAAAGTCTGCATGTTTATAGGATAACAACATATCTAGTTTAATGATACATGCATTTGTAAGATAGACATTGTGATTATCGCCTCTTTTAGGTTTGTTAGGTTTGGTTCAAGATTTGGCTTGTTAGTATTCGAAATTAGCCCTTGATGATAGATATGGAAACTACACTATAATATGGGCATCAAAAATCTTTGTCCTTTGATATTCATTCATAAGTAGTATAGCTTTCGAAAAGTGTCTTCTGTGAAAACATCTGTCTTGCATGCAACATAAAATAAACAAGCATTTCAATGTATTATAGTAGATGTTTAACCAATTATTTCTTTCTTTCGAAGGACTCTTAACTGCATGAAATAAAAAAAATTCACAAAAAAACAAAAACAATTTTTTTAAAATAAAAATGTATTATTTTGTGGTGCTGTCAGTCAATTAATGTTTAAAATAAAGTTAAGTAAAAAAAAAAAAAAAGTATATATATATATACACAATTACAATAATTGTACTGTATGTGTTATTGTGCTGCTGTCAGACAACCAGTGTTAAGTGAGGCGTTGCCATTGAGATGAATGGGAACGCTAACAGAAAACGGATAACACTCTGCAGTAATACTCTTCTTAGTTACCAACCCAACAAAAGCAAGATGGCAGGTTAAGCATGTGCAACAGGATCACTTGCTGAAAACTTGCTGACCTTATTAATTCAGTCACTCTTTTCTACTTTTCTTGCTCTTTCTTGCTTCCTCTTACAGTCATTTTCTCTCTCCCTGAGGAGCTCTGCTAAACGCTGTCGCCACAGCGACCTGATGAAACATCGCCATAAAGCCAGACTACACACCCACCCTCTTCTCAAACTCTCACTCTCTCATGAAAAATACCACACAAACAACAGTTTTCAAGAGGTAGGAGCTCAGCTGCAGGGACGCAGTAAGAGGTGGCACATAGGGAGAGAAAGACTGCGAGAAAGAGAAAGACAGGGCACTTTGGAGAAAGAAATGCAGTCCCAGCAGCCATTATAGAGAGAGCACCTGCAGTCTCAAAGTACCATCCAACAAAATGGCCCCATGTGGTCTGATGACACATAAGGCTTGCTCTGCACAGAGAATATGGAGCTCACACAGTAGGGAGGGGAAAAAAATAATATATAAGACATCTTTCATGTCCATAGTGAATCATAGGAGCTGAATTTAAGAGACAGACTGCATTCAAAGTTTTGCTTTTATAGATAATTTGGCCTTAAGTGTCCTATATGCACTTTATACTTTGAGACATTCAGCATTGAAGTACATTTGGATATTAAAATACGTTTTACTTTCCCAGTTTACTTGGAAAAAGTAAGCGTGGTTTGTTATTGGGTGTGACCTGGCACAGGAGCAGTGATGGCATGAGCTTGGGGCGGGAGTCGGGACTATCTGTTTAGCCACCAATGGCAGATTAGTAAAGAGTTTAGGTAATTTTTTTAAATTATAATTATTATTGCTATTCTTTTTGGTGCCACTAGAGACTCAGGAATGAGATACTCAAAAGAAAATCTACATATACAAAGCATACAAAATCTAGATGTCATTGTGTATTTGCATACTAAATTGTGTTTTGCAATGATGCACGCTGAGGCAGCATTCATGGATGAGTCATGTACCCATTGTGGGAAGATGACCATCTTAAAGCTACGGTCGAGACTCGTTCCTGCAAAGGGGCGGACTCCCTGCGCCTCCGCTGCGATCTAACCCACCTCCTTACTTCAGGCGGTAGTGCGGGTGACCTGAGGATCACGGTGAGCATGCTTACCCCCCTAGGAACCCTCATCCCTCCCACGCTCCGCAGCCAGTAGAGCCGCCAACGGAACGTGCTGGACCATCCACAAGGTGTGTACCAGTCGTTTCCTTCAGCGCTCCCCATGATGAACAGATGTTGATCGCTGCATCGGAGGGTGGGTCAGACTTCTCTGCGGATGACGATTCGACGCCCGAGTTGGACCCGGACCCGTGTGGAACCCTCCACCGTGTCCCGAGCGCCTCGAGGTTGGACGATTGGTATCTCGGGGTGGCGCGCACTGGTTCTCAGCAACCCACCCCAGTGCCTTTCTTCCTGGAGGTGCATGAGGAGCTCACGGGGGCATGGACGGCACCTTTTACTGCTAGAAACGGTCCTGGTGGCTCCTCCTCCCTCTCCACCCTTGATGCCGGGGCAGCTAAGGGTTACACGCATATCCCACCAGTGGAGCGGGCCGTTGCTATGCAACTGTGCCCTAACTCCACTTGCCGCGGAGAACCCTTCCCGGGCCTGTAAGTACTCGTCGGACTTAACCGGGAAGGCTTACAAAGCATGTGGGGAAGCCGCTTCTGCCATACACGCCATGGCGTTGTTGCAGGTCCATCAGGCAAAGGCACTGAAGGACCTGCACGAGGGTGGTCATGATCCACAAGTTCTCCAAGAATGTTCTCCACTATGGTGGTCCAGGAACGCTATCTCTGGCTGTGTCTGGCTGACATGAGGGAGCTCAGAGGGAGCTGACTCCCCCGTGTCTCAGACCGGCCTCTTCGGCAACGTGGTTGAGAACTTCGCCTCCACCCCATTGCCTGCGGACCCTCAGTCTACTAGTCACCGGGGGTGTCCTCCTGCGTCTGCCCTCGCTCCCGCGTCGCAGCAGCAGCCTCCATCTAAGCGGCGTCGAGGAGCCAGTCGCAGGCAGGCCGCCCCGCCTATCCAGGCCCCCGCCAGGGGCGGCAAAGCCAGGGGCAAGCGGCCCTAGGACGGGCGATCACACCGGCGTGCCACCAGACCTTCAGCCCGTGGTCAGACCCCTCATATGTGACATTCACATACAATGGGCATACAGTATCAGGGGCGTGGACGGGCCCCCAACTATATTGGAACTACAACTGCCTCGAGTTGCTAGCAGTACGTCTTGCTCTGAGCCGTTTAAAAAGGCCGCTACAGGGCAGGGACGTGCTGGTCCGTACAGACAACACTGCGACCGTTGCGTACATAAACTGACAAGGTGGTCTACGCTCCCGTCGTATGACGCAACTCGCCCGCCATCTCCTCCTCTGCAGTCAGAAGCATATGAGGTCTAACTAAACCAGCTAAACCTGTTTGCCTCCTCAGAGACCTCCCACTGCCAGCTACTCCCTGACCGAGGGAACACTCGGCACGGACACACTGGCACACAGCTGGCCCGGGGCCTCCGCAAATATGCGTTTCCCCCAGTGAGCCTACTTGCACAAACCCTGTGCAAATTCAGGGAGGACGAGGAGCAGGTCTTCTGGTGGCTCCCTATTGACCCACGCGGACTTGGTTCTCTCCATGAAGACTTTACTGCTGGTTGCTGGGACCTGCAGGCATTTTCGGTCGACGAATCATGCCTAGAGTTCGGACCGGGTGACAACCATGTTGCATCTGTACGTGGACAGAACTCAAAGTCTCAGGACCTCAGACCAGCTCTTTGTCTGTTACGGAGGCCAGCAGAAGGGAAAGGCTGTCTCCAAGCAGAGGATGGCCCACTGGATAGTGGATGCCATCGCCTTGGTTTACCTAGCACAAGGCGTGCCCTGCCCACTCAGGTTGCATGCTCACTCCATGAGAGTCGTAGCATCCTACTGGGCACTGGCATGTGGCTCCTCGCTAACAGATATATGTACAGCTGCGGGCTGGGCGACACCTAACACGTTCACAAGATATACAAGATATTATAGCCTACGTGTAGAGCTGGTCACCTCCCGTGAAAAAACCTGTTGAGTCCTCCAACACCCTCGGGCCGGACGTGGCGGAGCATCCGGCGCCAGGCCCATATCCGTTGAATCCTTGAGAACCAGGTCTGGGCTGGGTCCCATATGTGTGACCCTGTGGGGATCCCATATGTGTATTTCTTTCACGGCTACTCCTAAACGGAAGCCTGTGTCTTTTCCTTGGGCTAAGTCACCCAGTATTCATATGCAGTACAACCTTCGGGTTAGTCCATATGTATATCTCCACTTAACTCCTTCAGGGAAGAATGTGGGTTCCGCAGCGTTCTCCTTCCTAACAGAAAGTACATATCCGTTCCCTCCTTCAGGGAATGAGGGTTACCATATGTAACCGAGACGTTCCTTTACAGAGTGGCATCGCCAACTACTGGCCTGGTATGAATAATACAGCTTTTTTAGTCATTTCCGCGGATAATTCTTTTGCAGCATTTTCATCTGTATGCAAAAAACGCACGTTTTAGGACATCGTTGTCTTGTAAATGTACCTCAGATTAACAAATGCTTTACAAGTATTTTTCATCATTATAGTTCATCATATATAACTACTTGAACATTATTGTAAAGTGTTACCAATTTGCCAATCTGTCAATCTAGCATGGTCCTAACAGCAGTCTAGCTGGTCTAGCAAAGTCTATATAGGTCTACAACATTTTCCCTGGCAAAGGTTTTTTTTTTTTTCTTCTCCTCAGTGCTCTCTTTTCTCTCCAGTCTTTTCAGAAAGCCTGGGAGCTCACCCACATGTTTCAGGTCTCAGAAGGGTCTCTCGGGGAGTGTTGATGGGCATGTCTGAGTGTGTGCGCAGGGAAAGGAGGGGGGTCAGCGGCATAAAAGCCCTTTTCTTCTCCTCCTCCTCGCCTTTTTCTTTCGGATGAGAGACAAGGGGTTGCCAAGGCGATGAGGTTGGTGGTTCTCCCACTGCGTGGTCTGGGAAGAGCAGCAGCTTGTTCTGACATTTACTGAGGGCGTTCACGCCAGACAACCTTCAGTGGGAGAGAAAAAGAGAGCGAGAATAAAAGGAGTGGGTCTGCACCTGTAACATCAGGAGAGTGCAGCTTCCTTCTGTTGGGAGACAGCTGTGAGCTTTCCCTTCATCTGGCTCTTTCCCGACGTCTGTGCGATCCTATCCCCTGTCCTCGGTTTGTCGGTGAAGAGCTTTCTTTCACTCATTCTGTCGGTTAGCAGAAAGTCAGCCAAGTCAAAACACAGTCTTGTTCTCACTTTAGCTCTTTTTCACGGTTTCTCATCTTCGCTCTCTTTCAGGCCCCCTTCACGTTCTGTCAGTCTCACAACCATCAGTAGATCTTCACATTATCTAAACCCCAGGGAGCAGATTCAGCGCAGTGTCAACAGCTCACTGGCCGTCATTCAGACAATTCTATATAAAGATGCTTGCGCTACATGAATAACACTGTTTTTATACACTTCTTCAACAAGTGTGTTTGTTATCTGAAGGCACTCGGTAAGGGAGGTCATTTCGTGATTGAGAATAACCGTCTGCTTTGATCTCTCTCATGCTGGTAGTGGGAAAAAAAGTATTTATTTTTTCTCTTTTTTCTCTTTCCCTTTTCTACAGAGACGCTAAGTTGAACTAGCAGTGAATCTAATGAAAACACATTTCACCTGAAAATTAAAACTATATTTTGCCATAAAAAAAATAAGCCTATTTTTAGGACCATAAAATTTTTTAACTCACAGTTTGTACAGAAGTAACATTGCACAGCCAGCCCTCCTTATCTTTACATGATCATTTCAAATGTATTATTATAAGTGCTGCTGTCCCGTGAGCGGTACACACACATAAATATAGGTATATATGGTATAAATAATACTAAAATAATATTGTAAGCAGCACAACTGGTTTCAACTTTGATAAGGAATGAGTTATGAAGGAAAAACTTGTAAAACAAATCTTACCAACACCAAATCTTTGAACTTATACCCCACATACAATCATTTTGAAACTAATGTTTTTTTTTGTTTTTTACATTACAGTAATGATAATGATGCAATTGTTTTGAAATATAATCTGGTAATCTGGACATGTTCTTTACAGGAAAAAAGGGTAAATCTGATTTCGATCTTCCATGAAAGATTCAGATAGCCATGTATAAAACACTAAAACGTCTATGGTAACCCTACAGGACATGATGAATAACAATCACACTTGTGAACCATCCATGTTAGATGTACTTGACAGACTTGGAAATGCTTTTGAAATATATACAAATTTCTATTTTCTTTCTAATGGGAACTTTTCTTTCCCATTATGGGCTGCAATTGGTGATACCCTGTCAATTATATAATCATTCATTATATTATCAGCACAATTTGGAACGTTTGACTATGAGACCTGCAATGCTACACGCTGAAAAAGAAACACACACGACATAGAAATGCATTAGTCTAGGGTGTGTTTCTCTTTTTCCCATTTTTGCAAGTGCTGAGAAAGAAAGAGGCAACACAAGCCTCCCCCAAGCAGCATCTTGCCACTCGCATCACAACAGTGGCATAAAAAAGAGGCCTGTGACGTGGAAAGCCAATGGAAGTCACAACGCGGCACGGCGGCGCTATCACACTGTATTCAAATGGAATCTGTATTCGCAGTTAAAAAGAGCCAGACACATCTCTCAGGCCTTCATATCAGCCAATGCAAACCGCAGAGAAAAAAAAAGCTACAGAATGTGTTACAATGTTGTCGCACAGTCCATTCTGCACAATCGATTCAGAAGCACCAAAAACATCTTTATTCTTCCTTTCATTCATCTTCTCAAATAATAAACTGCTTTGTGTGTGCTTTGACGATGTGATGTCTGGAGACCATACAGTACAGTGTGTCACACACACATACTTTTGGTCTGATATCAGAGATAGACAGTTCCGCTCATTAAATGGACAGCATTCTGCACGCCAAGTCCATATGTGCTTCTTTGTGAACTTGAGACGGAGAATATGCTAATAGGGGGATTTTATGAGGAGTGTGTGAGAGAGAAAGTGACTGAGAGAGTGATTAAGAGAGAGGATGAGGGGAGAGTTTTAAGTACACAACTTCACCAGCATTTGCAAATGAGCCTTGTGGTTTTTTTTTTCTTCTCCCTCTCGCCACAACCATCAACGGAGCTCCGATCTCTGTTAGCAGTCAGTGATTACCAAGGGAGCGGAATGAAGATGAGGACGTTTAAAGGAATGCAAATGCTCTCTGTGACGGCATCCCTCTATTTCAGCCATTCTACGAAATTCAACTATACAACTGTATCCGTATTCCTGTAGAAGCTCCATGCTGAAAACAAAAATGGTTTGAAACTAAAAGTTCTCCACATCTTCCCATGGGACACTGACATTTTTCATGTCTTCATGAAACATCTGTCTCCATGTCTTCCTTGGTCTGCCCTGTCTCCTGCATCCTCCTGGTGGTGTCCACTTCATAACTGTGGGGTGGTGTGGCGCAATGGATAAGACACATGCCTTTGGTGTGAGAGACCCGGGTTCGAATCCACTGTGTGACACCAATGTGTCCCTGAGCAAGACACTTAACCCCTAGTTGCTCCAGAGGCGTGCGACCTCTGACATATATAGCAATTGTAAGTCGCTTTGGATAAAAGCATGAATAAATGTAAATGTAACTGTCTTTGTGTGTTGTTGTCTGGGCATGCGTAGGATGTGTCCAGTGAGGTGCACCCTTTGCTCTGTCACAGTTTCTGAAAGTCTTCATGTGAAGTCCCACTCCTCCTCGTGATCTCTTTGATATATGCAGAACCAATATTGAAAATAATCATTTATCTTTTTCCATGTTGTTAAAGCATTTTGTTTTCTCATTTCAGCTTCATAAACTGTACTTGATGTCTGCATCCATTAGCTTCATTAAACCTTTTATTACAGTGGTCACTATAGTAAATGTCCACCATAACTACATCTATGGTTATCATTATATCACTACCTGGTTAATGTAAATGTAATATAGGCCTACCCGTGAATGTATTTTATAGAAGCATTTTCTTGCAGACATTTATAATCATTAACTATTTTAAGTTGCCTTTCATTTAGTTACAATAATCACAATGATATAGAATTAAAGTTGAGAATGTAAAATGTTGTGCTTAAGTTTTTGCCGATTTGTTGTTTAAAGGGAAGAAACATAGATTTTCACATAACAAAGTTATGGTGATATTATGATTATGTTATGGTAAAACTCTTGGTTTGTAAAAATATTATTACTTCATCATAGTGATTTTTTTTTAACGTTACTGTATGTGTCACTATAATAGATTGTCTCTGTATCTGGCTAATTTGTTTTTTTTATAATTAACAGATTTTTATACTGTTGTGCAGTAGTTTTGGCATTATCTTTGTCTTTAAACAGTTTGACATTAAATATTTGAATATGCTTTCAAAATTGTGTGCATTCATTATGCTTTTGTTACATTTATTTGAACATAACTGATATACCTTTGACATACTATAGATACACTGTAAATGTTAGAAGCACTTTAGAACATGTAATTATCTTTAATTAAAATACTGCAAAACTACCACTGCTGTAGGCCATTGCTTAGAAAAAAATGTCTCTTTCAAATGTATTTATGCATCAGTCTAATCAAAAAAGCTAATTTGTGTCATTGATCATGTGAACTCTTTTTTGGATGGTAACCACACAGAGGAGTCTTTTGTTTTTAAATGTGAATAATTTTAATTAGAAGGAATACATGTTTAACAGCCCAAATATTAAATATTAAATATTTTTTAATAAATGGGCAAGTAAGTGTGACGCATCTGTTCAGCTGGATTGTCATTGGCTGTGACATTATCGCAGAACTCGCTGTGATTGGACTATCTTTTAACCCATATAAAAGGGCGTTATTAAACTAACTATAAAGTGTTTTTTTGTTGTTTTTTTGCTCTTCCGGGGACCGTTGCTGAGCCCCTGGGGGTGGAAGGGCAGTACAATCTACACATATCTATTCTCCTCATCATGGACAACAAACTTTGTTGAGTCACATTTAAATACACCTGATGTAGATGACGTGGTATGTTTGGACAGAATACGATTAAATTCATAAAAGATAAAAGAATTACAGGAATACTGGATTCTAAACCTCAAAGAAATGGCAACTATCAAGACCTCGAAGCAGA
The DNA here is from genome assembly GCF_951802725.1 of Rutilus rutilus. NCBI lineage: Eukaryota > Metazoa > Chordata > Actinopteri > Cypriniformes > Leuciscidae > Rutilus > Rutilus rutilus. The sequence goes on from NC_140223.1 coordinate 27,861,648, forward strand.
TTTGAGGGAGAAACATCCAGAAACATCAACCGCTCCAAGTATAAGGGTCCTTACCATTAATGCATGGATAACACGCATACGTCTCCTTCCATTAATAATAATGGCCAGTGCAGTGGCTGGGATATATGTAAACCTACCAACATCGTCGCCATGATCGCGAGAGGAAAAAATGACGTTTTAGTCGCATAACATCGGTTAATGGAAACGCCATTTCGCAATATAGTTTTTTGTCGACATTTAGAAAAAAATCTGTAATGGAAACACGCCTTCTATCATGTTCATGTTCTTCTTCCTCATCTAAACAGTTTGTGGATGAGTTTCAGTTATGGATGTGATCACTGATGTGGTGTAGATTTTTCTCAACCAGAGGAAGAAGTCTCAACATCCCATTGTCAGGCGTTCTCCAGTCCTGGTCTGAAAGAAAAACAAAAAACACAAACGATTCAAATAAAGTTATTTAATGGACAGGTAGGTCAGCTTATGTTCTGCATGATTTAAAGCAGTGATGGGCTACTCTGGCCCTCAGCGTCCACTGTCCTGCAGATTTAGCTCCAACCTCAAACCCACCTGCCTATTGTCGATAAGTAAACCTGAAGACTTTGGTTAAAATTTTCAGGTGTGCTCAATTAGGGTTGGAGGTAAACTCTCCACCTCAAAAAGAATGCAAAAGGGCCAGAGTTGCCCGTTCCTGATTTAAATTTATAAGCAGCAGTCAGTACATTATATAATATACACATTGAAGTATATAATATTGCAGCACATAATTCCTTTTTACATGAGTTTAAATTTAAAGGAGTCATGACCTCGTGTTACCTTGGATACCCAACGCTCTATTATAGTCTTTCAGGCACTTCTAAAAAAAAAAAGTGGAAAAAAAATAAACACAGAGCTCCTCAGACCCTTATTTCTAAAGGCATTATTGTCTCGCGAGATCTGATGCGATGTTTTGGCTGTCGTGGACGGTCATTATAATAATGCAAATGAGGGGCGCGTTGATTGGTTGCAGGAAGGAGGGGGGTTGACAGCGCAGGTAACTCTTTAGCATATCATTACAAACTGACATCATGGCGCAAGTTGTCAATGAACCAGACCCATACACAGCGCGGGCGCCTCCGCATTTACGCGTGTATTGAGTGTGCGCTCCGAGCACAGGATAACGGCTGACAGGACAAGAAAGTCAGTTTTTCTGAAGTGAAAGACTTTATTTCAGCGTACACTAATGTCACTGTCTGGTAGTTCCTATTGTGCTGGGGTTTCTGAAGTAGTCATAATTCATCTCTCATAACATAACATGCTCTAAACACGCACACAGAGTGAAAAAGGAAGAGCGGAGGCGCGGGGAGCAGAGCGCAAATTTGAACTATATCGATATATGCGATATGGTCTAGCAAACAGTTTTAGCCACTGACCATGGACTCCTGTACCATCACTAATGTTGTGTAAAACAAAGTGGAAAGATGTGGATAGCATTCGTAGAGTCCATTCACCGTGTTTATCTCGAAGCTAACGTTACATACAATAGCCGCATTAGCAGTTAGCTGATGTTTGTTAACGTACACACAGTAGAGCAATAAAAACACAGTCTTACCGTTTCAATTTCAGGCAGGTCTCTGATGGTGGGGATGGCACCTTTTCCCAAACGGAGCTTCGAGGCCAACTTCGCCTGATATTGTCCCAAATTACTAAATGAATCCTGTGTAAAATGTTTAGCGCAGACACCAAACGTTAGGCCAGTTGAAAGGGTTGTTGGGACAGCGTCATTAAAAATGAATTTCATCCACTGATCCCTGATAGTTTCGTCCGTTTTGGGTAGAGAAAACACATTAGAATGCTGTTTATGGCAGTCAACCACAGAGCAACGCAGGTATGCACTTGGTTTCTCCATCTTTCTTTGCCGAATGAATATGAGGGGGAGAGGGGTAGGGCGTGGCTTCCTGCTGCGCTGTCCATATATGGCATATCCTCCACCGTCGTGACGTCAAGCCAGGGTAGAAATCAAAATCTCGTATTTGAGTGCGCGTGCACGTGGGATATTTTACAAACCCTGAGGTAAACAAACGCTTCACTTTTAAATATCGGCTTCCCGGCCAGTGTATAATCGTTAGGCAATCATAACATACATTGATTCTCGTGGAAAAATGCAAAATGTGGGTCATGACACCTTTAAACTAAAGTTTTATCTTTTTGACCGGGCATTTCACTAAATCTCAATTATGGTTTTATTACATTATGTGTTAATGGTTTATTTTGCTCCTTCTTTCATGTTTCCTGGACTTTTACCTTGTAAAAGTTTGATTAAGGGTTAAAACCAACAAATACACACCATTGCGAATATTTGCTTTTGTAGCTGTCCTTCTCCTCCAAGTTTTGTGGTTACTATCCTTTTACTACACCTATCACAGTACAACTAAAGTTACTGTGGTAAAAGCATGGTAAGTGTTGTGGTTGCTGTGAGTTTACAACAAATATCACATTAAAACTACCAATAATGTGGTAAAAGCATGGTAAGTTTTATGATTACTGTCCTTTACTACACCCATCACATTAAAACTGAGGTTACTGTGGTAAAAGCATGGTAAGTGTTGTTTTTACTGTGCTCTTACTACAAATACCATTTTGGAACTAATTTTACTACTTTGAACCTGATATGAATATGATTAACTGATTGAAGGCCTATAGCACGTCACGTGACAGACAGTGTTTACTCACCGTATTATTAAGGTGTTGAAAGAAAGCAATGAAACGCAAAGCCTCCGTGGAATGACAGATATAATGCAGTGACTGAACATGAGCTAATCTGATTAATATCGACAAACAGAAAAGACATTATAACAAACATTATTAGGACAGCATATTTACGATCTGGTACACTTGAACTGATGCCAAATATCGCGATGTGTTTGGAATGAGACTTCTTCAGCGCGAATTTGCGTCTGCTGTTGACGCCACATGTTTCCCATTGAAAGCAATGGAGTTCCAAATTCGTCCATATAGTGACGCCGAGGGGTGCCTTTGGTGTGCCTTTGGTGTCTTCATTGTGAGGCCGCTTGACCATGCTTCAGTTTTTGACGCCTTGGGAGTGAGAATGGGTTGCATGGACAAACAAAGGAAGTCAATGGGAACTAAAACTGTTTGGTTGCCAAAATATCTTCTTTCATGTTCCACAGAACAAAGTCATAGAGGTTTAGAATGACATGAGCGTGGACAAACCCTTTAAGATTTTTTTTTTTTTTTTGCAAGACAATACCTTCATGCTTTAAAAAAGCAGTCCATCCGTAGCATAAAATAACCTGCTATTCTGATTTACTGGTCTTTGCTGGTGTTTTAAACTGGTCTAGATGGTGGGGTCTTCAGCTGTGCTTTAGATGGTCAACCAGCTAGCCTCCCCGACTAACAAGTGTCTCAAAACTCCTCTAAAACCAGCAAACTAGACCACACTAGGAGACCAGACCAGTTTACAAACCAGTTTAGCCTGGTTCAGGCTGTTTTTTCAGCAGGATAAGATTACTGGCTAGATGTAAAATAATGAAAAATCAAGCATTTTAACAAATGTTTTTGCAGCTTAATGTTGTCGCCCTGTCAAGTTTTGTTTGCTTTTTTAACAGCGATACGTCATGCCCCCTGAGGGCCACCATAGAAACAGCTACTATGGCACATTTGCCAACTCAATGACAGCATGTCTGAATGGTAGTTAGTGAAATATATTCCGCCACTAACTTCTTCTTGCTGCTTCTACACAGTTGACAAAGCAATGAACTAATTCCTACCTTGCATCTTGTTGGTAAGTCTTAAAGGGAACCACAGGGCTTGGGTTCTGCAATCCTTCTTTTTCTAGGAGGGTCAGGGTTTAAACTGAGTGACAGGCCAGAAAGAAACAAGCCCTTGGGGAGACCTCGCACTCTTAGAGTGGTGATTACTTCCAGAGCTCTAAGTTATGTTAATGTATTCATCTCCAAAAGCATAATGATTATTTAGAGTTCCTCAGCAACTGTTTTAGATTTCTTTAACTTACCATTTTATGCAAAAGGGGCTTCTTTTTTCTTTCCATTTCTTTTTTTGATAACTCTATCCCCCCTTTTCAGAAGCAAGCAAAGTGCGGTCGTTGTAGATAAGGGGTTCAGAGTGAAAGTCATAAAGAGAGTATAAAATCTTTTAATATTTTGCCAGTTATGTTAATGTGACCTTGATGTACGAATGAATGCAAATGAAAACGTATGGAAGAAAAGAAAAGAAAAAAGGGAACAAAATATGATGGAATTCTCATGTTGAAATTTCACTAAATTACAGGAGAGGAGAAATCAGCGTGCATAAATTCCCTCATACTTTCTCTGTTTCAATTTAAATAACTGTGGTGTCAAGATGAGATATTCGTTTTGAGAAGACTCTTCATTCCCCCCCCCCAGACCATCAAATTAGAATGGGCTCACATTTGTCTTTCCTGGTAAAAGAATGACAGAATAAATCATGTGTGTAATTTCTTTATTTAGTTGGACTCCTGTAGCTGGGTATTAATCCGGTAACATGCAGTAAAGCTTAACCAGATTTGAGGTATGTGTTATTGGACACCATTGATCTAGATGAAAAGATAAACTTGGCCAAAGAAGTGCTGAACTTATAATGTGTTTGGCAGGTATGGACCAGTGGCCAAGGAAATCTCAATCTAACTCCGTGTGAGGTCACGCTTTACACTAGTGTCCATTATACAGTGTAATTAACCCTCAGTTGACCTTGGCTACTGTTGCTAGAGCTGACAAGCTTTTCAGAAAATCCCACTGGACTGAACTAGAGATTTTCTGTGAACATGTTAAAAAATGCACTTGTTAAAATGCTTCTTTTGAACTTTCTAGTTATTATACTGGCTGTCAAAAGTCTTGAATAACTTTTTTTTTTTTCACCAATCCTGCATTTATTTTATGAAAAATACAGTAAACGGTAATATTGTGAAATATTATTACAATTTAAAATAAAGTTTTTCTATTTTAATATATTTTAAAATGTAGTTTATTCATGTGATATCAAAGCTGAATTTTCAGTCTGATTACTCCAGTCTTCATTGTCACATGATCCTTCAGAAATCATTCTCATTTGCTGATTTACTGCTCAAGAACATTTATGATTATGATTATGAGGAAACCTTGATACACTTGATACACACAATTAAAAAATTTTGGGAAAGTATAAGATCTTTAATACTTTTATTCACAAGTACACATTAAATTAATTAAACTCACAGTAAAGACTATTATAATGTAACAAAAGATTTCAATTTCAAATAAATGCTGTTCTTTTGAACTTTCTATTCAAAAAAAGAATCCTGGAAAAAAAGTCATCACAGTTTCTACAAAAATATTAAGCAGAAAAGCATTGATAATAAGAACCATTATTAATAACTGAGCACTAAATCAGCATATTAGAAATTATTTCTGAAGGATCATTCATATGGTTCCGAAGACTGAAGTAATGGCTGCTGAAATCCCAGGAATAAACTATATTTTAAAATATAGTGTATTTTTGATCAAATAAATTCAGCCTTGGTGAGCAAAAGAGACTTTTCTTAAAAAACAATTAAATTCCACACTTTGACCGGCAGTTTGCTTTCAGCGCACATTCATACGTGATTTCAATACTGCGCATATTGATAGCGGCTCCCTAATGCCCAAAAATTAAATGCAATGCCCACCCCACACACAACCCGGTCTTATTGGTATTATCAGTGTTGTCGATAGTTTATTAGCCAGGATGAAAATTTCCTTTACTGTGACATCTATAACACCGTGTCTACACCAGACGCAAGTAGTGCGATGGGATAAAAGACAATAGAACCCATTATAATCTGTGATGCTGTCTACACTGGATGCAACATGACAAGACAAATCCTCAACAGTAAACTGATACCTCGTTCTATTTATGACGTACTCCAAGCACTCGTGATACTTCGCATAGGAAGGAAAAAGGGATCTGCAACGGTCGCTTATAGCTGTTGTGGTGTGATGCTATGCATCAGCGGTTAGGTCCGGTGTAGACGCGGTGTAACACACACATGTGTATCTGTGGTTGACCAACTGAACACATTCTCTGGTTTAGCCAAACGTACACCGCTCGGCGGATCTCTGACCCCAACCCATTCTGAGCACATGTGGCCAGAAGACACGAACATGCAAGTTCCAGCACACACACGACGCGCTGCTGGTTTGAGGCTTGGCTGCGACTTTTACAAGAGACGGCGCGGAAAATCAGCCTGGGAGCAGATGGAACGGGCTGGAGCACGTACGCAGTAATCCCAAACATGGTGTAATCGGAGGAGACTGCTGCTGCTCTTAACGGCTTTGACAGCCTGGAGCCCAGAGACGTTCACCAGGAGGAAGAGAAGAAGGAGGAAGGGGGGGGCGAGAGTCACGGACGGACACACAGAAAGCCGGATAGATGAATGGAGTGAAGACAAGGGGGATGAGGATGGAGAGAAAAGAAAAGTGGACTAGGAGGATAGAAAACAGATTGATTGAGCAAACGATTGAATTGGAAGAGTACTCAGCGCAAAGACAAACGGCCGTCAAAGGCAAACAAAGACTATGGTCGGAGAGAACAGAAGGAAATTAAATAAGAAAAATGAAAAGGGGAAAGAAAAGAGAAGAGGAAAATGTGGAGGGAGATTTAGGCGGATTTAGGCTGCAGGGATTTGTAGAGAATTTGCCAAACGATTACGGAAACCTCTCACGCATGGTTATGACAGCGAGCTGTAATATTAATTATAGTAAAAACATGTGAAGGCACACTGACACCTTATACGCCTTTACATATAGAGTATATACACTGAACCAATCCTTCCATGCCTTTTATAACTCTTTATCTTTTCAGCAGTCAGAAGACTAGTAAGGTTTCCAGGAACAGGTTTTCACGTAATTGAACAGGAAGGAAGATAATAAAAGCAAACACGTCCTCACACACAGTCATTATTATCATGTGTCCACCTAAATAAATGATACTGGAGAGAGAGAGAGAGAGAGAGAGAGAGAGAGAGAGAGAGAGAGAGAGAGAGAGAGAGAGAGAGAGAGAGAGAGAGAGAGAGAGAGAGAGAGAGAGAGAGAGAGAGAGAGCAATTACAGAAGACTACAACTGTGAAGCTATAGTCATGATCAAATCAACTAGTTCTTTGTCACTTATGAAGTCGCTGATCTCATATCGCCTAAACAGATTTCTTTCAGGACAGCTTTACGTCCAGCTGACGGACCACCGAGGACAGTTTCCTCTGATATCATTGTGGTGATGCAACTCAACCCACTATTGGCCTACTTCAAAAGACTGATTGAAACTAATTTAGATCTAGAGACTGGGTTCATATGTTGAAATTCAAGGGTTCTGGACCAAAATATGATTAAATAATAATATCCATCTGACCACATAGTTTTACATAGTTAGAGTATCAAACAACCTTGCTTATCAATATTTTAAAAGAGAAACACTTCCAATATATTTATGTTGACGAGGATGTCAAATCATTTTTTTTTTTTTTTTTTTGGATGCAAAAAAACACCACCACAATACTACTGAAGGTCATAAAAAATTCAACCCAGTCTCCATTAAAAATGGGTTCCTTTTCAACAGTGATATATATGGTTTACGCTGATGAGACAAAACATTATGACCACTTGCATATTATGCTTTTGGTCTGCAAAGTGCTGCCAAAACAGCGCCGGCCCATGGGCTCTACAAGACCCCTGAATGTGTCCTGTGGTATTTGGCACAAAGACGTTAGCTGCAGATTCTTCAAGTCCTGTAGGTTGCGAGGTGGAGCCGCAGTGGATTGAACTTGTTGGTCCAGCACATTACAGATGCTCATTTGGATTGAGATCTGGGGAATTTGGAGGCCAGGGCAACACTCTGAACTCTTCATCATGTTTCTCAAACCATTCCTGAGCAATGTGTGCAGTGTGAAAGGGTGCATTATCCTGCTGAAAGAGCCACTTTCACCAGGGAACACTATTGTCATGAAGGGATGTACCCTGATCTGCAACAATGTTTAGGTAGGTGGCACGTGTCAAATGTATGTCCACATGAATGGGCAGACATGGGGTTTCCCAGCAGAACACTGCAGAGCGTTACACTCCCTGCACCGGCTTGTTGTCATCCCACAGTGCATCCTGGTACATCATTTCCCCAGGTAAACAGCATACACTCACACAGCCATCTGCGTGATGTAAAAGAAAACAGGACTCATCGGTCCAGGTGATCTTCTTTCACTGCTCCAAGGTCCAGTTCCCTTTGTAAATGCTTGTGACGGTGGGCATCATATAGGCACTCTGACTGGTCTGCACTCCTCAGCCCCTTACACAGCAGAGTGCGATTCACTGGGTGTTGTGACACATTCCTCCCATAACCATCATTAAAATTTTGTGTGACTTGTGCCACAGTAGACCTTCTGTTGGCTCGGACCAGAATTTGGTTGACCCTTGTCAAAGTTGCTCAGATCTTTATTCCTGCCCATTTCTCCTGCATCCAACAGGTTGGTTAAAATAACTGATTGTTTGCTTACCATCTAATCCACCTAGATTTTAATATGTAGCCTTGTTAGGAGATGATCAATGATATTCGCTTCACCTGTGACTGGTCATAATGTTTTGGCTCATCAGTATGTCAACTACAATGTGTTTTGTACTGCTGTGCAAGTATTGGCTGCTAAGAGCATGAAAACATCAACAATCAAGAGACATTTAGAAACTCAAGTTGCCAGTTTTCCTATTCAGCCTGTCATGTTAAAAATCCAGTTCAGTTTAATTGTATAGCGCTTTTCACAATACATATTGTTCCAAAGCAGCTTCACAAAGAACCGTGCCTTACAAAACCCTCAGGGAGCAAGCCAACAGTGATATTGGCATGGAAAACTCTCTAAGCTGTTAAATAAATCTTAGAAGCAAGCAGGACTGAGCTGAGGAAGGCCTTCTCTTCAGATTGCCACATATTTAATAATAATAATAATAATATACAGTGCAATGCATAAGTGAATACACCCATGCTAAAGTTGACTAAAAAGAGGAATAAAAAATCATATTTTGGAAATTGAACTTAATGCCTTAATTTAAAAAATTAGGAAAAATCCAACCTTTAAGGACACCAATTTTCTTTGTGAATGAATAATGTATCGTAAATAAATAAATGTTCTTCCTTAAAATACATGGTGCATAAGTGAGTACACCCCTATGTTAAATTCCCATAGAGGCAGGCAGATTTTTTTTTTTTTTTTTTTTTTTAGGATACTATGCATCCTGATAAAGTTCCCTTGGCCTTTGGAATTAAAATAGCCCCACATCATCACATAGCCTTCACCATACCTAGAGATTGGCATGGTTTTATTTCAGTTAGCCTAAAAGCTAGTTTGATTTGCATTGAGAGATGATCTTATGGAAAGTACCCCATGCCAATCTCTAGGTATGGTGAAGGCTATGTGATGATGTGGGGCTATTTTAATTCCAAAGGCCAAGGGAACTTTATCAGGATGCATAGTATCCTAAAAAAAAAAAAAAAAAAAAAAATAACTTAAAAAAAAAAATCTGCCTGCCTCTATGGGAATTTAACATAGGGGTGTACTCACTTATGCACCATGTATTTTAAGGAAGAACATTTATTTATTTACGATACATTATTCATTCACAAAGAAAATTGGTGTCCTTAAAGGTTGGATTTTTCCTAATTTTTTAAATTAAGGCATTAAGTTCAATTTCCAAAATATGATTTTTTATTCCTCTTTTTAGTCAACTTTAGCATGGGTGTATTCACTTATGCATTGCACTGTATATATATATATATATATATATATATATATATATATATATATATATATATATATATATATATATAGCACACTACCATTCAAAACATTGGGATCAGATTTTTTTTTTTAAAGAAATGAACAGGCCTACGTTTATTCAGAAAGGATACATTAAATTGATAAAGAATAACAGTAACAGCATTTATAACATTCCAAAATATTTCCATTTCAAATAAACGCCATTCTTTTGAACTTTCTATTGATAAAAGTATATCATGAATCATGATTTCCACAAAAATATTAATCAGCACAACTGTTTTCAACATTGATAATAATAAGAAATGTTTCTTGAGCAGCAAATCATCATATTAGAATGATTTCTGAAGGATCATGTGACTCTGAAGACTGGAGTAATGATGCTGAAAATTCAGCTTGCCATGACATGGATTTATATGTATATTAACATTTATATTATCAATTAAAATTATTTTAAATATTAAGTATTAATATTAAGTATTACTGTTTTAATCTGTATTTTGATCAAATAAATGCAGCCTTGGTGAGTATTCTTTCAAAAACATTGACAAGTTTTACCGGTGCAAATAATCCAAAACACACATATGCATCAATTGCAATTTGGACTAATTTAATGAAATTGTAATATTCTATTAAATTATATATTGAATAAATAAAAATAATATATAAAATAAATCATTGAATTTCCCAAAGTATGCTACTGGCATCAAATCTTTGAAAGCTATTCAGCTTTTTTTGAAGCACTAATAAGCAAATTAACTAGATATCCAGCAGTATAGGTTAATCACTCTCTTCACAACCACTTCCTGTCCAAATTGGTGGTTCTTGATCAGAATAAGGGTGCTTTCACAATGGGCTCTTTTGCAGCGGTCCGAGCCCGAGCGCGATTGTTTCCGGCACTCCCACGAATACACTGCAGGCTCACTCTCGCTCGTATCCAAGGTAAATCATCAACACTATCATCCCTTACATGTGTTTTATTTAACTAAATACATCATAATAATCAGCTAAAACACATGCGCAGGTCATATACTTCCTGAACAAGTGTGCACCCGAGTCCGTGTTGCTTTCACATTCATGCGATCCGCAGCACGGTTCGGGAGCAACCTTACTCAGACCACCTCCTCCAGGTAGTCTCGGGTTCGGTACCCCAGTGCGGATGACAGCGTTCACATTAATGATTTTTCGTGAGAACCGTGCCGCGTTCCGAACTAAACTGCCAGTGTGAAAGCACCCTAAGCTGCAATGTGGACCAGACCTCAAAGGTTTGGCTATGAGATACTAAATGTTAAGGTATTCAGTATTTTGTCACAGCTGCTGGCTAATGCTACAAGTGGAGGCCGCAGTTCTCCTGATATTCACAGGAAAGCTTAAAAAAGTGATTCAGAATGCTAATTGGATTCAACTTTTCAGCACATAGGCCAACTCTAACACCAAATTAGCTGTGAATTCGTCAAATCGCACCAAAAGAGCTCTGCAGGGAACAGCCATTCCCACGAAGCGCAACGAATGACGTAATCGAGTTGGTCTCCCTCACAAAATGTTTAAATACATATTTGAGGGTTATATAGCTTGGTTGTTTCAAACATGGACAAACTCAACCTTTGGTTTAAATTTTGAAACCAAATATATATACACTGTAAAAAAAGGTTGCAGCCTTAAAGGAGACATATCATGCTTTTAAATTGTTCCTTTTTACATATAAATCATACATTTGTAGTCTATATAAAGCGGAACTGCAATGCTTGGGTCTGAATTCTTCATTATTATAGCTCCACAGGCCCCTTTTCTACCCCTTTTCTACCCCTTTTCTGATGTGCGTCTGAGAGCAACTCGTTTTGGTGCGGTCTCTTTAAATACAATTGAGACACTTCATACCCCGCCCCCTCTCCAGGTTGCAGAGGTTCAACTCCACCCCGTTCGGCCATTTTTGTAGTTTGATAGCAGAGATACGATTATCTAGCGGCACAGAAACTTTTTATTCACACGTTATTAACAAAATGTCAACAACGGAAGACTTGTCCAGCCAGCCTTACATGTTCGAGCCAGAGTCGGAGCCGGAGCGAGATGAAAATGAAGACGACGAACCTGTAGAACAACGTCTTCATATGGATGTATCGCACTGGTGTGTACTGTATTTACACATGAAACTTTGGTCTTCCAACCTTTTACCACCGTGTCGATTTATTTTGATTAATATGTGCGAGGGAGAGAGAGCAAGACAGCGTCTAGTTTGGAGACGGTGATGTCTTGTTTACACTTTCGCCTGGCTCTGAAGAGAGAGAGAGAGCGCGCGCGCGACCGGGTCTCTCTCTCTGCTCGTTCTTTCAGTTAAACATGCGCCCTTGTCACAAGCGCGGCAGTTTATCTACATTAGACGGTGTAATGAAGCGTGTGGGTTACTACATCCAACAACCGAACATTTTAACTTACCCTCTCGTAACTTCTGCATCCTTTAGCGGCTTGGACTACAAAATTGCAGCGAGAAATAAAAATGGCGGATTGCTCGAAGTGTTGGGCCGGAAGTCGATGTCCTTATTTGGCAGTTCCGCTGCAAATACTGTGACGTAATAGTTCAAAAAACGTCATAGATAACAGAAAAATCGGAACAGGTTGAAAAATATGACCAAAACAGAATATAAAGATATCAACGAAGCACCTGAAGAGAATAATTTCATATTTTCTGTACTTCTAAACACTCCAAATATACAACAAAATGCATTTAAGGGTTAAAAAAGTGCATTTGGCATGATATGTCCCCTTTAAATTTTTAAGTACAATCAACTTAAATGTTTAAAGTGCCCCTATTATGATTTTTGGAATATTCCCTTTCATGCAGTGTGTAATATAGCTATTCGTGAATGTAAACGTTCTGCAAAGTTGTAAAGTCGAAAGTGCACGATAAATAAAGTTATTGCCTCCCAAAAGAAAGAATCGACTCTGAACCGCCAATACGAGTCTTTTGTGTTTCGAATCCTACTGCTTTATGGTTCTATGTCACTAGAAAATACATTCGCATAATGCCCATCTATGTTGTACGTTGTCCACTCGCGAACAACTTGACCCACCCACAAACAAGTCATTTTACTGACGACTGCTTCTCAAATCTCAGAGTTCAATGCGGGATTCACAAGACACTTGCTCTTGAAAGATGGGTCAGTTCCCAGTTTATTTGGACTAGCTTGCTCCTCCAGAATCACAACCTGTAAGTATGAATAATCATTGATGTATATCATTTCTACAGGGTGTTTTATATTGTTTAGGTCTCCGGCTAACTCACGTTATTACTGTCTTACTGAAATACTACTGAAAATTAGCTGCGTGCCCACTACCAAACTGTGTCTATTATTGCAGATTGTCTGTCATTCTTACAACTTTGAGTAATGATAAAGGATGGAGCAAGATTAGTTTAGCAAACTTTAATGTTACATCAGTCATTCAAGTTAGTGCTCGGCTAACGTATGCATCGTTATTGATACAGTTAATACAGTTCCCGCATGTGCACAGAAATTAGAAATATACACACACATCGTTGTGTTTGTTGATGGACGTACACTTGTTAATGCTGATAGCGAGGAATTACAGTTGAAACATCTCATAATGTACATCAAACTGAGTAGTGTATAACTGAGAAATGTCCTGCTCAAGTCGTCCTTGCGATGGAGTTGAATAACTAGTTCTTCCAATGTTTCATCATCGGACTCGCGCTCAGATTGATATGGTAAAAATCGACACCATTTTTACTGTCTTTACAGTGTGTACAATCGCTGAGGACTGAGGAAGCCTCCGGAGCTGAAGTGTATGGTATGGACGTTTAGCTTCCAACATGCGCTGCAAGCGGTAGACCAATCACAACAGACTGTCCCATCTGGCCAATCAGAGCAGAGCAGCTCGCGAAAAGGAGGGATTTAGAAAGACATTGAACAATGTGGTGATGTGCAATGTATATTATGAGAAAATGTACATTTTTTTTTTTACTTTTGATGCATGTAAACCTGTTGTAGGAGACTCCAAAACAAAATTAGGAAACTTTAAAATAGCATAATAGGGGCACTTTAAGTTATTTCAACTTAAATTGCATTAAACCGACTTAAAATAATGAGTTGAATCTTGCTTAACTCATAAAAAAAAAAGATAGCTTTTTGATGAGTTAAAGCAACGTAAAAACATATGTTGTCATAACTTATTGATTATACAATTCTTTACAGTAAATATATATATATACAATTTAAGCATTTTGAGAACATAGGAGTTATGTTGTGATTCACCTCATAGCTGGTTGACTTGGTTCATGGCTTATAACACTTTAATGAAGACTTTTTTTAAATACCTTAAAAAATGTATGTAAAAAAAAATACTTACAGAACCAAACGGCACTGAAAAACTGGGCAGGCACTAATGCACTCTATACGCAGGAATAAAGCAGTGATATTTGCATGATGATTGTATGTTCCTATACTGGATGTCATTCTGTAAGCACCATTATATACTGAAACCCGCCATGACAACAAAGCGACATCCGAACTAAGCCGGGGTGGTCGGGACTCGGGAGAATTGGTATTCTCCCATTCGTACAATGCTTCTCTAGCACCAAACTCCTGACCTCCCAGTGGGAGCTCCCGCGTTAATTCCCCCACTGATGTTGGGATCCAAAAAAGCTTTAGTGAATAAATAAGATTAGGCTCGTGGACATGCACTAAATCTTATCGTTTTGGAACAGAGAGGGTGCGAACGACAGAGCTATAGGGAAAGAAGAAAGGGTCAGTGTGGGCCGAAGCACCAGCCACTGCCTTCTTCATCTGAAACAATCCCGTTACCCTCCCCAATTGGAAATTATAAAAAAAAAACATTAAAAAACCCATCTCCGTCTGTCCTCCCTCTTGCCATTCTTTCTCTCTGCCGTTCTTTCTTCCGCGCTGGGGAGATAGCGGAGACAGCTTGTCCTCCTCGCCACCCAGTGAGACTGAGGTATAAGCACTTCTTGGAGCTTGGCAACAAAATCGTCAACTTTGCTGTTTTAAATATGCTTGTCCTCACAGTGAAGGGGGATTTTGAGGGCTGAGGAAGAAAAGGGTGGGCTCTTTTTGTGTGCAGTGTGGGGTAGTGTGGCACACTACACTGGGAAACTGAGCTATAATGGGTGTTCACTGCAGGGCAGATGATTATGGCGCATTACAATATATCATGGAAATGCAATGACACTTCGCTGGCCAGACTCTGACAGTTTATATCAGGTGACGCTGTTTAGCAAGTGAGAGCGCAAAAATTGTGTTAGCCGCCAAGATAAATATGATTTGGAATAGATGAATAAGCCAGTGAGGCGGAATAATCAAACAAGGTTATTAACTGTGCATATTGCTAGCATTTCATGTTGGGGAATCATTGACAGAGTATCATTACTACAGCTGAGAACAGTAAAATTATTTACTATTGGGTGGGTGGGGGGGGGGGGGGGGGGGTGGATCTACTACGCTGCTGCTGCTGCTGATTTTTGCTGCTGAGCAAGTACAGAGTTGTAAGAAATGCTGCTGCACATATAACATACATGAATTAACCCCCGTAGCAGATCTATACAGGTGGAGCTGGGGAAGATGGAGGGTTTCTGAAAGCATGGTGCAAACAATGCCAAGTATTTGAAAGTTGAGCAGCAAACTCGTTGGGTTCAGGGTTATTGAGTTAAGGACCTATCAGCCCACGCCATCTAGAGTATCATGACAGTACTTTGTATATTTAAATAAAACATGCATCAAAATAAATAAATCAATAAAAACATTTCATCTGATCTGCAATTTAATTTTGCACACACTACAGTGAAGCTAAAACGTAATTGGCTGCAAAACAAGCAACTTAATATTTCAATCACAAATATTAAGTTGTAGCATGTTAATGAATATGGCAATTAGGGGTGTAACGATTCATCAACTACATCGATGTATCGATTTATATTCCTACGATCCAACTACATCGATCTGTGCTCGGCAAGTTGGTCTTCCGGACCACATATATCGATCTAACATCGTTTTAAAAGGTTATGAATCGATTGTATCGATACTAGGAAATAACGCATTGGATTTAAGCACGTCAGACTTTATATGGATGTTTTTTCTTAGCACTTTTAATGATAAAGGCGTTAAACGTTACTCGATTCAGTCTGCCTATCTGTGACGTCGTCGCCATGCGTGAAGCGCCAGCAGCAGCACAAAGACAACAAGCAGCGCAAAGTCTCTCAGTCACCTCAGAAAAACGGACTTTCCTGTCCTCTCAGCCGCTAGTATACTGCAGTAGCGCGCACTCTTCAATTGCAAGCGCGCGCTGTATCACTTTACTAAAGTTCAAAAGACATGCGAGAATGCAACGTCGTAAATTAGTAAGTTAAGAAATAAAAGTAAAATACCAATAAATTACGTTATTGGTACGTCATGTGTGTTGCTATTTATCAGGAGCAGTTTCCATGTTTCTTTACCAGTTCTTCTAAGTATTGTGTATCACCATGGTAGCCTAATTGTTGTTTGTTTCCATAACAAAATGCCACTTACTGGTTATTTTGTATATTTTTATATGACTGTGGTGGCTCACACCAAGATTGTATTAACAAAAACTAGTTTGGGACTGCTATTTAATAGCTTAACCTCGCAGTGCCTACTGTTTATCAGTATTTGTCATATTCTTACAATTTTTTGTGTATGTTAAGTAAAGGGGGACAGAACTTGTGTGTCAACAATTTTTGTGTAAACAAATGTATTATAATAGGCCTATATAATTCCTAAAAAGGTGGGTCGCGGCTTGATGACCATGAGGAAATGTGGGTCCCATGGCCAAACTATTCAAAACATCATTCAATGTTGTGATCATCGTAATTAATAATCGCAATTACAATTTCAAGGGAATAATCGACAATTATCATTTTTGTCATAATCGTTCAGTCACACTTTATTCAAATAAAATGTGAATGCATTTGACATTAATTGTTGTTTACTTGTTTGTTTATATCCATAATTAATTGATACCTGATTCCCTTACAAGAATTTTTGGCTAAAAAGTCACTGAATCGATTTCAGGTCACTGAATCGGTTCGGATCGTATCGTATCGTTCTAAATGAACCAATATCGTCCTTGAATCGTATCGAATCGTTACACCCCTAATGGCAATGTTAATGTATTTGTCTTTGTAGACTAGTTCTGCTCTGCTGCTGCTGCTGCAGAGCAAGTACAGAGACTTGCTACTGCTACTGCTAATAGATACACAGACACGCTGCTGTGAGCATGTAAGATATTCTACTGCTGCATAAATAGATATTTAGAAGATCTAGGCAGGTGGAGCTTGAAGGAGGTGGAGGGTTATAGTCTACAGAAAACACTTAACCAGACTATTTAAATGTTGAGCAACTTAAATCTTTTCATTTAAAATGTTTAAATGCAGAGGCCAATCAGCTTGTGCCATGTGGTAATGATGTGAATTCTGGCCGATTGCATGTAAAGGATCTATCAGCCTACCCCCTCTAAAGTTTAATGACTGAACTATATAATGTAATATAATATAACATAACATAACATAATATAATATAATATAATATAATATAATATAATATAATATAATATAATATAATATAATATAATATAAAAACACAACTTGTAGTGCACCTACTATAAAATTGGAGTTGCTTGGGAAGTTACCGTTTCGAAGCAGCATTCCTAAAACTGGTCCAGGAACAGATTAACCAGGTTCACAAAAACTATGTATTATTATACTTTCTAGGACGACGACACATCTTCCACAGAGCGTTACAAGCTGAGGGCTTCAGGGCGACAATTACACTACACATTTGTCATTGTAAATATACGTTTAATGAGCAAAGCTCGGTTAAAATGTAGCCCAGAATTGTGGTTAAGAGCGAATTCCACACTAATTGCACTTTGGACTGTAAAAAGATATGTACGTCAGTGTGTGTGTGTGCGTGTTGAAAGCCAATAACCAGAATTTAGGGTTCACATATGGGATGGATATGACGCTGATGGGTGGGGAAGTCACTTATATTAGGAACAGACTTGAGACCGGAGGGTTTAATGCAACCGAATACAGTAAGAGCAGGGGGAAAAAGAACAATCAGGCTTATGTTTGAGAGGAAAAAGATCTAAACACAATAAACCAAAAATGTGTTAAATTAGGCAAAGAAAAAGGAAGTGCAATTACTTCAAAGGAGTTTGTGACGAATGCCAGACAAAGCTCAGTATCAACCAGCAGTTATGAGGTCAATCCATGATTGTGAGACCAAGTGATTAAGGACTGCCAATTTAGAGGTTTGAGATTTATTATCGTATTATCAGATGATATTAAATAAATCATCATCATCTATGGTTTTAATTAGGGGGGGGGAGACATGGATCCAAATGCTTATTAAGTATTCAACAAAATGATGGACATTATTATTGCAATTAAAATATATAAAACATTGCACATATGCATCTATATGGAGAATCTAGCCTATAGTGACATGGAAACATGCTGCATTATGTAAAGATGGCATCAAAACAAAGATAGACGGATGATGAAAAGAACAATAATAACAATTGGGATCTCTCCTATGACATAAACAACCCAAACAACCCAAAAAAAGGAAAGAAATGCTAAGCTATTTTTTCCTGTTTCTGTGTGTGTGACAGACGCTGATCTTCATAAATCCCAGTGTATCTCACGATAAATCCGCGTAATGTGGATTAAAAGCTGTTGAGATATATATAGTTATATCAGAGGAACAGATTGGACCAGACCTTGCCACCAAACAAATCCTCTGCACCGTGCCCAGAAAGACAGGGAAATTACTCCAAATTAAGGTCGAGACTAACTGCCACCCACCTACCATCCATACTCTCCCTTTCTGTCTGTTTTTCTGTCTCTTCAACTCACACACACACATACACACAAATATACTCTAGCTTGTAATCCAGGCTTGCTCTGGCCTCCATCAGCTCCTGTCCATTAGGATGTTTTTCTTTTTTTTCCCAGCATGCCCCCAAATCCCCTCCACTTTGCCTTCATCAGTGCATAAAGAGCCACAGCTGCTTGTCTCTGTACAACATTAACACACATTCAGACTCACAGCGCAACACAGTTACAGGTCTGATGGGTAAGGCACCTCAGTGCAAAACATCAAATTGTGACGTGTTCCTTTGGTTCCTTTACTGGACCTCTGCAACTGCAAAAGCGGAGCTATAAAGAGTAAAGTTAGTAATCTATCTACATTCTGCAGAAGAAAGCTAGTAGAATAGCTATTTCTACATCATGTCAATTTCAGTCAAAACTTGTTTTCTTCCCTGACAAATATTTTAACAATCAAATAGAATTGTCCTTCAGATGTTTAGAATCAGAAGAAGTGATACCTGAAGTGTCAACAAATCACACGTCTTAAAGGAGACATATCATGCTTTTAAATTGTTCCTTTTTACATATTAATCATACATTTGTAGTCTATATAAAACGGAACTGCAATGCTTGGGTCTGAATTCTTTATTATTATAGCTCCACAGGCCCCTTTTCTACCCCTTTTCTGATGTGCGTCTGAGAGCAACTCGTTTTGGTGCGGTCTCTTTAAATACAATTGAGACACTTCATACCCCGCCCCCTCTCCAGGTTGCAGAGGTTCAACTCCACCCCGTTCGGCCATTTTTGTAGTTTGATAGCAGAGATACGATTATCTAGCGGCACAGAAACTTTTTATTCACACGTTATTAACAAAATGTCAACAACGGAAGACTTGTCCAGCCAGCCTTACATGTTCGAGCCAGAGTCGGAGCGGGAGCGAGATGAAAATGAAGACGACGAACCTGTAGAACAACGTCTTCATATGGATGTATCGCACTGGTGTGTACTGTATTTACACATGAAACTTTGGTCATCCGACCTTTTACCACCGTGTCGATTTATTTCGATTAATATGTGCGAGGGAGAGAGAGCAAGACAGCGTCTAGTTTGGAGACGGTGATGTCTTGTTTACACTTTCGCCTGGCTCTGAAGAGAGAGAGAGAGCGCGCGCGCGACCGGGTCTCTCTCTCTCTGCTCGTTCTTTCAGTTAAACATGCGCCCTTGCCACAAGCGCGGCAGTTTATCTACATTAGACGGTGTAATGAAGCGTGTGGGTTACTACATCCAAAAACCGAACATTTTAACTTACCCTCTCGTAACTTCTGCATCCTTTAGCTTGGACTACAAAATTGCAGCGAGAAATAAAAATGGCGGATTGCTCGAAGTGTTGGGCAAGTCAATGTCCTTATTTGGCAGTTCCGCTGCAAATACTGTGACGTAATAGTTCAAAAAACGTCATAGATAACAGAAAAATCGGAACAGGTTGAAAAATATGACCAAAACAGAATATAAAGATATCAACGAAGCAACTGAAGAGAATAATTTCATATTTTCTGTACTTCTAAACACTCCAAATATACAACAAAATGCATTTAAGGGCTAAAAAAGTGCATTTGGCATGATATGTCCCCTTTAAATCACTTCTTCCCACACAAACTGGTCAAGCAAGATAACAGTCTGAACTGGTTTGCTACTCAGTCTGAATCATTCAGCCAGTGTTTTACTAAATGTGTTTTCTTACTCCATTAAAAGTGGATATTTACCTATAATCAACTGAAACCATACCTGCAAATGCATCTTATTATTTGGTAGTGCTGAAGGTCTACATATAATAGTCAATTGTTTTATTTGTGATAACTCAATGAAACATGTCAAATTGTGCAGACATCATTTTTGACCAGGCGGTCATAAAAAGAAATTATGAACGCATGCAAAAACAATAGAGAACCAACGAAATATTATATCATGTTCTAGTCAATGTATGCATTTTTTCCTGTGAGCTTTGCATAGTAAAATAAAACCTGCAGCAGTAGTTTGACTTTTTACCAAATCATTTTGTCAGATCAATATCTTAACCAAGTTTAGGATTTTGTTTTTCCCCTCATCTTTGAAATATATAAAAACATAAAATATTTGTCAAAATTTTCCTTAAAAATGTCAGGTTTAATTCAATGTGTTATTTGCTATTTCGTAATAAGTATGTGTAAGTGAAAATTGTTTCTACAACAATTTTTGTTCAGCGTAGCTTAGCTCACATTTTCGGAGTATCTTGTTCAACACCGCATAACTTTGCATGTTATAGAAATGTAAAAAGAAGTAGACAATATTGTTGGTTACACTAGACACCAGTTGCACCACAGCTGAACAACATAAAACAACATAGAAAATGAGAAAATATGTGACATTATACCACATGATATGTAAGAGTTGTAACGTTATACCATGTAATCAATGTCACTGTGAGAACAGTTAGTGATGTATAATCATGCTATAACCCTCAGCATGTACTTTCAGAGGGGCAGGTGAAATGACGGCATGTCAGCTCATTCAGAGAGATGAATGGCTGCGGATCAGCTCAGCGACTGACATTTATCTCAGACTGAATGTGAAACTTATATATTAGAAAACTACTTCACTGATTTATTGAGGGGACAGGCCCCCAAAGCACAAGTTATTAAATGCAGCTCATTACAACTGAGCAGTCTAGGTTGCTCAACCTTCAACCTCAGAACTTCCAGCCCAAATCCCACTTTGTCAATACGATAGGTCAATCATTTAATCCCTGGTTTCTCAAACACTGAGTGTGTCTCAGTCAGCTTCTTAGTTCAATGGATGGTGCACTGACCATTTCTAGAGCATTCTCATTGTCATTCAGTGCACTGAAACATTCACTCCCTTCTACAATGCACTCTAAAAACTAGTGCTCACTCTATTTACTAGCTGAAAATGTTACATTTATTCATTTGCATCTCTCTTAATCAATGCGTTTTCTTTAGCCTCAAGCAAACAAAATAAAGGATGAGTGAATATTTAATGATAGCAATGTTACGAACAAAAATCATTCCTATAAAGGATATCCATTCTAATGCAATTGTAAAAATCACTTTTCATGTGATTTTTTGCCATTTTCTCTAGCTAAATCTGATCAGTAGCTACCACATTTGATTTTGAAATTACCAAGCATAGTATGAATGAAATTTGGATGTACTATATCCGCCATGTTGTTACTGTCAGGTGACCTACCAGCGTCAGTTGTGTTGCTTTACTTTCATTTACAAATCCTCTCCCGTTGGTTCATGGGATAATAAAGTGTCCTAGGACTTTTTGCCTACTGTTTTTCGAACACTATGCATACGGATATACAAGTATGTATACTTGTATGTCTACATTGTATACAACAAGGCTCTCGTTGTCTGCAGAAAACACACAACATTCTGAAGGATCCGTATCACCCAACCCATCACTTATTTGAACTACTGCCATCCGGAAAACGCTACAGGTCTATCAAATCACGCACAACGAGACTCATGAACAGCTTCTATCCCAAAGCTATCACGATAATGAACCATGAACTGAAAATACATCCCCAAACCATCATCATCACAACAACACATTCTTGACACACAATATAACTTATGTGAAGCACTACGAGCACTTTATTTATTTATGAGCAATACGGCCTTGATTGCAATATGTATTCAACTACTCTTACCTGTATACGTTGGAGAGTCTAAAAATGTCGTTGTATGTGAAATTGTACAATGACAAATAAAGAAATCTAATCTAATACTAAGCCTACTATGTTGGCCTACTGTTTATTCAATTTCGGACGCAGCAATAGTTTTATCGAATCATTCATCATCAATAGCGGTTCACTTTCGCAATTTAGTATGATTGCGTTCATATCAGCAGCGAACTGTATACTGGAGTTCACATGAACCCCACTCCAGACCACCCATTTTATGCAGACTCGGTTACGGTCCGTGAGTGTACGGAAGCGTATTGCATTCACTGAGGAAAAAAAATCTACTCTGTTTTTCTGAATTAATGACTTAATTATCTCAGAATTACGAGATAATTTTCATGAAAAAAAATTTTTTTGCTCTGTTTTTCTGAATTAATGACTTAATTATCTCAGAATTCTGAGATAATTTTTTCTTGAAATAAAAATATTTGCTCTGTTTTTCTGAATTAATGACTTAATTATCTCAGAATTCTGAGATAATTAAGTCATTAATTCAGAAAAACAGAGCAATTTTTTTTTATGAAAAATGATCTCATAATTCTGAGATAATTAAGTCGTTAATTCAGAAAAACAGAACAAAATATTTTTTTATGAAAAATTATCTCAGAATTCTGAGATAATTAAGTCATTAATTCAGAAAAACAGAGCAAATATTTTTATTTCAAGAAAAAATTATCTCAGAATTCTGAGATAATTAAGTCATTAATTCAGAAAAACAGAGCAAAAAAAAAAAATTTCATGAAAATTATCTCGTAATTCTGAGATAATTAAGTCATTAATTCAGAAAAACAGAGTAGATTTTTTTTTCCTCAAGTGAATGCAATACGCTTCCGTATGAGTGCGCATTTGAGTTCGAAAAACAGCGTCAGCATCATCCAAACGAACAGAACTCTGATGTCAATCAAACCCGGGTGCACACCAAAAGTGCTAGTGTGAAAGAACCTTAAAAATGAATGACTTTCAGTGCATAGATCAGGGTTTCCCAAACAGGGGTTCGAGAGGGGGTTTGCGAGTTGATGAAAAGTTAAATATATGCGAGATAATCGTGATATTGCTTAGTGCAATTATGAATTTTAATGAAATAATTATAGTGTGATGCACTGCATATTTCAGAGTGATGTATGCAGAGCATTTCATTATATATATATATTTTTTTTATTATTATTTTATAGTACAATTTTCATTTACAATAGTAATATATTTCTGTCTTATTTTTTGTAATTAGAGTTAAAACATACTACTACTAAAAATTATTCAAAAATTTGAAGTTGGCCATAAATAAAATTTTTGGGGGTCAATGTAATTTGGATACATCTGCAATCTCGTTTTTAGCAAAGCAAGTTTTTGACCATAAGGCCACCATACCATTATAACGCATGAAGCCGCTTTTTCATCTTTTTGCCTTGAAGCAACCAGCGGTTTAATGACCGCTCTCACAGACAAGCGACTATTGAATTAACAGATTCTGTAAAGCTCAGCTGACACGTCTCGTAATGTATATCTCTGTCAACACAAAGCCTGTAAAACACGATGGTCTTGATTAAAAATGCTGCTTCTACTGTTACCGTCTTGTTGCCAGTAAATAGTCTGTGATACAGGAAAAACTGTCTGTTTTACTCACTCACCCTCACAAAAAGTGCATAAATAAATAAATAAAAGCATCCTACAAACATCCTGAATAAAATTTCTCCGATCAAAGTTTTTATTTTTATTTTTTTTCTGAAGAGCCCATATGTTCATCTACCACCCAAAACAGGTGTAGCAAAATAACAGATTAACACTCATTCCCAAGAGCCGGGGGCCGCTTGTTTTCACTTTACTTAAACGCCATAGCAGCTGTGAAAAAGAGACCATCAGCGGCGCTTGAAAAATCCCAGCTAACACCGAATGCACAAGATCAAGAGACCAAACCACACCTGGGGATACAGGCCTACTTGTCTATTCTATTTTATTTATTTATTTTATAACACAAGGCCTACATTAAGTTTGTTGAGCACACTCGCGTGATCTCTGGGGGTCTTTATTGGAGGTGGCCAACACCAGTGAAATCTAGTTCGTTCCCAAGGTTGGAACCATCTGCATGCAAACTCACCTCCGCAAAGCAGAAATACATATATTAAAAAATTCAGAAACCACGTGTGATGAACACCTGCTCAGTCTGGGGAATATCTGTGTACCAATCTGCGGTGATTTCTATCTCTATCTAAATAAACAGTAGGTTGGAAGGGGTGAGTTTTTCAGCTTTTCCCCCCTTCCGTCTGTCTGAACATCAGCCCAGCGCCGTCAAGGCCCGGCAGCTGGTGGGAGTCTGGTAACATAAGGGCCGGGCAGTAGGAGAATAACGAATGTAACAGATTTATGAGCTCCAAAAAACCCATTAGGATAATGCTATTAACGGTAGAGGAGGGGGTCTGTGACGCATGCGCCACAATTATCTATGGAAACCAATATTTGACACCTTTTGAACCTTAAATGATGATTGAGAGATTACTCCTTGGCGAACACTTCTGCAATGTTACCTTATATTTTATGAATGAAATGGTGAGATGCACATGCTAATGCTTGAGGCTTGCGGACGGAATAGAGAACGACTGGCGTTGGGATTCTGGGCGTGACGCACACAAGGCTATGTGAGACTAAAATAAACATGAGATCCGCTAAACTCGACGCCTCAAAGCATTCACTAAAACCACCGCTCACCTTCACCTCGTACTCATAAATACATCCTCCTCCATCCGTCTGCATTCGCAATCCTAACGGTGCGGAAGAGCAGGAAATGATGTTCTTGGAATTTGTTTTAGAGCAACGGTTTCTTGTTATTTAAATTCCTTAGACTAATTTAATTCAGCACGCTCAAGCATTCGCACGGATGTAAATTACAGCGAGACTATAATGGACTCGTTATCAGGGTGGGAAGCTCAATATCGTGGTTTACGTTTGGAAAACTCTCAAGACCACAGAAATGTCTTGTTGATGGAGTTTTGGTCTGCGTGGCCCTGGGCTGGTCGGAGCGCTGGCGTATATCCTCAGAGAAAATCCCTGTTGTGGAAAAACACAGCACAAAAGGGGCATTGAAGTTTTTTAGCATTGCACTTTAGAGCTGTAAAACCTTTTAGGAATTAGTTCTACTATTGGTTTTCAACTGAACTCAGCGATGCCTTCAAAATGTAATCTAGCAGCATTGCAGCATGTTGACCCAGACAACACTGACCCAGAACAAAAGTGTAGATAAGCATAATTCATAAGACTTGAGGGGTCGGGTCAGAACCTGGACCTAGACGACATCGGTTAGAGGCTCGATAACAAGTTCGGCGTGGAACCACAAAATACTGAACCTAATATAATGCACTTTTGCACCGCATCGAATCTTTCTGCTATGAGTGGTTTGCGCGCGAGCACAATAAGCTGGATGTGGTGGTCAGATTGAATGAGGCTCTTTGTCTGCACTTGAGAGGGCTGTGTTTATAAAAGCATCTTCTCAACACAGAGACGCATAGATGAAATATGAGGACTCTTAGATGGCTAAAGACTCTGAGTATAATATAGCAGCACTAGACTGATGAAAAATTCATGCTGATAAGCTAGGCAGGTGAAAGCGTCGCTCTTCGGGTTTTCATTTTCTCTGTTTGATTTCCTTATTGGCTGCCTGACTTCTCACCGCATTTTATTCCACTCCTGAAAGTAGAGGGCTCTTATTTGCCTGTGTACCAATAATGAATGTTTGTATGTTTGGGTGTTTGCGTGTGGTCATGCGTCACCTGCCACATGTACGGTTCACTTTGATGTTCCATGGCTTTTTAAAAGCGCAAATCCCTAGTTGTTATGAGACCTATTAGAAAATAGTTTGTCAAACTTATCTAACATTAAATGAATCTAGCATGAAACGTAGCTTGGAAATACACCACACATCTGTACATCTGTACCCGAACAGCGATTTTGGCTTATGAAATCAAATCAAATCAAATAAAAAAATAAAATAGTCATAAAATAAACAACTAATAGAATGTTAGATATGTCTCACATTTTGTGCAAAACCTTCTACCACATGAATTTCTCCATTACAATATATTGTAATATCAATCCATTTCAATCCAGCCATTAATTAAGCTCAACCAATTCGCCCTGCAAGTAACTAAAAAAGAAAATGTTTTTGATATTATTTATTCAGGAATAAGAAAATGTTAATCAGTAGCTACAAAACCAACTAGCCCCTATGAGAGATCAATATAACTTTGCAAATCTTTCACCATTTCTAGTGATTTAAAAAGATTCACATTTAAGTTATTAATTATCAATATATATTTTTTTAAATGCATACATTTTCTCTTTTTATTTTTATTGTTATTTTAATGTTTGCTGCTTGAAAACTGCACTAAAATAAATCAAATTCAATAATTAATAAATTAATTTATAAATGAATTGATACAAAATAAATCCCGTAAAATTGGGATGGGGTTCTGAAGCTTAGGCACCTTCTTTCACTGACATCCGTTACAGTTACAATTACTCAATGTAAGCACTAATCTCTATTCTAAGTGTCACACGCTTGAGTAAAGACATTTCTTTATTAGTAGATTTAGTAGATTCTTGATTAGTTGAGCATGTGTGCTAGTTTTCATCTACCCCCGCGTCGAAACCCTGTCAAGGCAAACGTGTTTGTAACGTGTGTGCGTTTGTGCATGTGTGTCCACGCAAAAGCGGAGGAATCGGATGCCTGCGGAATCCCGAACAGCGGGGCTGTCAGTCAGGCAAGTGTTGGAGAGCTTGTTGGGCTCTGATAAGTGCATTTATGGAAAAAGCCAGCCAGCCTTTATCTCCTCATTGCAGGTTAGATCACCAATAAAAAAAGGGCTAGGTGAAGAGAGAGGGAGGATGTCAGATAAGTGCGCTCCGTCGTGGTGAAGCGAACATCTGAACCCTTCACTACACAGATGAATTGGAAATGCCCATAAGCCGCACTCATCAACAGCTGCCAGACATGCGGGTCTCTCTCGCTCTGCGTCTGGCTTCAATCCGAGCACCATATCATCCTCGGACTGCATTTTTCCTGTAAACAAAGGTCTAGAAATCAGGTTAGGTTACCTCCTCACCCGAAAGCCATCTCTCTTTGTCTCTCTGTTCCAATTTTCTAACCCCCATCCTTGTTTATTTCACTTTTTCTGACCCTTACGACCTCTCCTACTTTTTGCCTTCCTATTTCCTTTCTTCCCCCATATCTGCGGCAAGCTGGAACCTGGAGCTTAGGGATGATGGAGTATGTTTAGCTCGCTCTGGGCTCCGTTCCTTTCAAAGCCGCATGCAGAACTGCGCTATCGGTTGCTAGCTAACGCCTCACCGTGCAGGACAGGGTACCGTGAGGAATCACTGTTTGCCCAGCCAAAGCCGAGCACCGATAGGTTCGCCCGATTCTCGCTTTTAAAGTATGAGATAGTAAAGAGGGAAAAAGGAAAAGCCGCCACGAGCTAAAAGCATGCTGGCACACATCCTCTCATAGCACCACATTTATTTGTGTTTCATGTTTTCCATCTGCAGAATTTAATTTATGGGCATGACAGCGAGTGTGTGTGTGTGTGTGTGTGCGAGAGACTGTCTTACCACCACGCACAAACACATTCACGAAAAACAAACATGTTATATAGTCAACTACTGGCTCAAATCCACAAGACATGCCCAAAGAAATCAAAAACTTGAGCAAATAAACACCATCACGCATGCAGGCATCACAAATTTGCTGTTAATTTTACCTGGCACGCATCTCAAGCGATTAACCATCAGGTAATTTCCCAGTTCTTTCTCTCTCCTGATAGTCTCTGTCTCTCTTAGAGACCCTGTCTTACACTGGAACCCATTTAAAAATCCAATTTATTGATTTCTACACTCACTTTTTTTTCCCTTTTTTTTTCTTGCGACTTGACCCCCACGGTTAAATATTCATAAGGCATTAAAAATAAAAGATGCACATTTTGTACGTCTGACCTATTGTAATATACGACGGCGGTGGTAATCCGCTCCATCCGGCAGAGCGAGGTGAACCTGGCAACATCAGAGACAAACAAACCCATCAGCGTCCCACATGCTCAGCGTTGATTAGTACGCCACCAAAGAGACGGTGCAATTTTCCCTTTTGCCAGTGCAGGGGCCTCCATGACTACCTTTATAACATTACGTTGTTGATGATTTTCTCATAAATGGCTTTTTTCACTCTCTCCCAAAGCCAAACTGGGGAAATTGGCTTTCATTGTGGCTTTTAAATAAAATAAGCACAAAGCAATAAGAACTGAAACTTAGGAAAGCCATAAAACCGCTAATTAAGATGCGCTGCGGCTCAGCTAGCGAGAGAGATACAGTAAAACGGAAAGTATATTTCTTGAAAATCCCCACAGAGAGAGGGAAAAAAAAGATGGTGGCAGTGGGGGAAGGGGGCTGGCGGAAAGAAAATAGAGAAACGAGCTTTATTCCCTGGGTGAGGCTTAGTCAATCTGTCCTGTCTGGATCCAATATAACGCATTAAAACAGAATTATACAGCAACGCTCGGCGCATTCACTTTAGTGGCAGAGGAAACCAGGGACAAGCGGGTGCGAGTTACTCTTTTTTTTCTTTTTTTTTTACCCGTGACTGTTCCTATATTTTCTTTTCTCCCTCCCTCTCTCTCTCGCTCTCATCATTATTTCTCAGAATGGTTTACAAGGCCTGTGATATGTAAAAAGGATGGCATGTTGGCTCAGTGTGGGCCCTTGCATCTTCTGAGAGGGAGGAAGAGGAGATCCAAAGCTCCCTTGTGCAGCCATATGGACGAGAAGGCAGTGTTGAGAGGTCCCTGACAGATAGGAAGAGGCTCCCCCTGCGTCGCAGAATCATCTCAAGGCAGGCTATAGAAAAAGGGCTTTAGGAACCGTAGGGGTCCCTCGACGGGAAGTAGGTGGTAAACGTTTTAACTACGACAAGACACTCCACAGGAGCCTAAGAAGCGAGGAAGATGAGGATGAAGGCATTCGGAAGAGACAGATTTCACACACGTAATATTAATACACTGTTTATTAGTCCAGCAATCCTTTTTTTTTTATGTATCCCAATTATCTATTCTTTTTTTAATCTAATCTACACTTTAAAATTAAATGAATAGCTCGATTCAGGTAGGACGCATTACATTAATCAAAACTGACAAAGACTTTTACAATGTTACGAACGAAGGATTTAAAATTTTAAAATAAAGTTTCTATTAATCAAAAATTCCTTTAAAAACAAAATGGATCACAGTCTTCATAACGATATTGAGCATTGTTTTCAACATTGATAATATTAAGATTTTTTATTTTATTTATTTTTTTAGCACCAAATCTAAATACTGGAGAAATGAATGCTGGAAATTCAGCTTTGCCATCACAGGAATAAATTATATTTTAAAATATAATAATACAGAAAACAGTTTTATATTTTAAAATCATAATAATAATTCATTATATAATTGTTTTACTGTATTTTTTTTATTAAATAAAGGCAGCCTGGATAAGCATAAGATACTTTTTTAATTATCATTATTATTTAAATAATTTCAACATAAATATTTGGGGACGGTAAGAATTTTTAGTCTCATGCTCATCCAGGCTGCATTTATTTGATCAAATATACGGTAAAACAATAACATTACGAAATATACTCGCAATATTATATATAATAATATATAATATTGTTATATATATAAAATAACTTTAGTTTCAACAAAATAAAAAAAATATCTAAAAAATGTAGCAACAGTAGGCTACATATATATTCAAGATATAAAAAAGTCTAAATATCTTATGCAGTATTGCATCTCAAGTAAATGTATTACTTGTTTTAAGGATTTTTAGACTTTTTTTCTCCTGAAAAACAGATATTGTACTATACAAATTATTATTTAAAAAAAGTATATATATATATTTTTTTTTTTTTTTTTTTTGCAGTGTAAAAGCAATATGTGAATCTCACAAAAGTTTTGCAAACCATGGATCATATACACAACATCAACACAGAAATTCATAACTCAGCAGCAATGTTTCTACTTCAAATAGTGTTTCCTTTACTGCTTAGATGAACAAATGCATACATACAAGCAGTATTACTTGGATTTTAAGAGTTTCATGGCATTTTGATCCAACGGGATAAATCCCAAACCAATGAAGAACCAGCAGTTCTTTATCAAATAGATTAGGAGATGAGCTTTACTATGCAGGCATTATGGAAGATTTGGTCACAAAGTGTCACAGTTCTAATGTGTTGCATCTCTATTCCATTTACTCTGGCTGGTGACTGTGGAGAGGTGGGTAAATAAATCCGCTCATGCTGGAATGGATGATAAAGTCATATGTAATTCCTTTCCTTCTTGTGGTAGCAAGTGCTTAAACTCCTGCTTGAAACTCCTGTGACTTACATATAAAGTCTAAAACTAGCATTGATGCAATTGTTTTTCCTTTTATCCAACAGAGACAAAAGACAGTGACCAGAAACGATTAGGGAGAGAGAAGGAATGTGATCTGGACTCAATCCTGCATGACAAGCACGTCAGAAGCATGTGTGTCAACCGCTGTGCTACGGCTACAACGAAGATACGATTTCATGGTTAAGATCTCGTTATATCAACCCCACCTTTTGTCGTTTTCATTCGTGTCATCCTGCTTGTTTAACCACTTCTGAATGTTAGGGGTCTCATCTATTGGAAAATCAGGCTGTTGGCTATTGACTGACATGCAACAGATGGATCAGTAGCAGATAACTGAGGGTCAGATTGAGAAGTCAAACCCAAACAGAGGCAGAGGAGGGGGATGATGTCTTATTAGGGATTTACTTTAAGATACACAAGTGATTACACCACAGACAACAAAAACACACAATACAAGCAGACTAGAATGAAACAACATCAACAACAACTGATATGTTTTTCTCAGGTGGGCCACCACATGGTAAACTGACAAAAATATTCAATGACAAAGTGTTTTTTTGATTTTGTCAATAGCCTGGTTTCCATTACAGATTTGCGCAAAACTTTTGCGATGTTTTCTAAATGTCGATAAAAAACGATTGCGAAATGACAGCATTTCCATTAACCGATGTTATGCAACTAAATCGTATTTCCTCTCGCGATAAGTCATTCCAAACATCATGGTGACGCACTAGCCCTATAGCCCACTGTACTATAGCCATTATTTCTAATCGAATGATGCCTGGTTCAGATTACAAGATTTTTGTGTCTGTTACAATAGTCATGGTGTCAAATTACACGATTTTGACTTGTAAAATCTTGTCCTGTCCTGGACAAGAAACATGTCAGACTACACGTTGCTTTCCGACCAGTCATCGCGTGCCGTCACACGCAAACATTCACTCGCACACATACACACACACTCACTGTCGCTTGCGCACTCTCTCACTCACTCGCGCGCACACACACACTCACTCACACACTCGCGCACACACATTCGCTCACTCGCACACACACGCTGTTGCTCGCACTCTCACTCACTCGCGCACACTCACTCTCGCTCACATACTCACTCTTGACGGAACCGTCGTGGAGGACCGTTAAAAAATTAAACATGCTAGTCTTTCTGTCCTGAAGCATCGCAGACGCGACGTAGGTTGTCGCCCACTATGACACACTATACGAGATGAAACGATCGAATCTTGCGTCCCGACGCCCATTGTCGTTTACGAATCCCCACGACGTCAAACGGATCGTGCCAAAATCGGGCTAAAATCTTGTAATCTGAACCAGGCATAAGACGTAGCCTTGTTATCCAAACATTAATGGAAAGGAAAGCTCCTTTTGAAGTGGCCACCTATGAGGTGTTTCTGGGTATTTCTCTGTTTTGCCTTTTATGAGTTTAATAAAGAACACTGTCCTGTCTTCGGTCCAAACATACCGCGCCTTCTTTAAAGAATGATCGAATGTTACGTACGGCAGGGGACCTTTAATTGCGATAAAACTGTTTCCATTGCAGTTTTGCGAAATATTCCATTTTCTAATTGCCTGACGAACCACCTCATGCGAGTGAAAAACGTTTTTGCGATATATGGGAGTTTTTTGTGCGAAATTGAAAATGTTTCCATTGGGTGTATTTTCAATTCACAATTTCAATTTGCGCAGTTTGAAGGGTAATGGAAACACAGCTAATGAAAATAAACACAAAAAAGTTGCACTCTGACACCAATTAAAAATTACTAGGAAACGTAACACTGCAAGATATTAAAAACAAAAAATGTAGAAAGAGTTGTAAATGCAAATAATTTAAAGTATGTGTCTGATTGCGTCACTTGAGCTCAAAGAGAAAAACTCTATTAATTTTATATATTATATGTGAAACGCACAAACACACACACACATGCATAGTTATGTCACCTAAATTAAAACAATTTTATAATTAAAACAATTTTACAATTAAAATAATTGTATTCAATTAAATTACCGCATTAATTTTGAAGGATTTTTTTACTAAAAGACAAAAGCTATGAAACTGACTTAAAGTTTAAAAAAAAAATACACTGCTGTCATGTTTTCATAGGTCCAAAGAAAAACAAAACAAAAAAGGACATATTCTTATGGTGAAAATACAGATTAAAGTAGCTCCATGTCATTTCTAACCCTAAATGCATAAGAAAATCCATTATCAGCCAAGTGAATTTTAAAGCATGCAATTTGATAAAAAAAAAAAAAATTGTTGGCAGACACAGCCCTATGCTAAATCTAATTAGCTTCTTGGCAGCTTGGTAGATTTTGAAAAGTGAACATGAGCTAAAATGTCATGCATTCGTTTTTATATTATCATTAGAATTTTGGAAGGTGCAGAAACTTGGGATTTCAAGCTTATTCTGACAACAGTCTGAAAGACTATAAACACTCTCCTCTCTTGATAAAGTACTATTGTTGATCCAGTTATCTTAGGTTGCACAGTATACATTGACTTTGAAATGATTGTGGCCTGCTTCCAGTTCTTATTCCGGACCCTTCACTGGGATGTACGAGTGTGTTTCTGCTGTGTTTATGGGGAGCGAAAATTTGCCATTGTGGCAACATGCTCCAAAACCCCAGCGTCGCCAGCAAATCTGCCCCTGATTCCCAGACCCCCGTCTAAAAAATAGGTCACTTCCAAGTGAAGTCAGTTGGCAAACAAAATAAAACAGACTTCCCAAGCTACAATAAACAACAACTGTAAAGAAAAAAAAAAAAGATGCCCGAAGAAGATGAGATTCAAAACCCTCTCTTTTATTTGTGACTTTGTTGTCTAAACCCCTAAATGCTGAAATTCCCAGGATGCGGCGGAAGGAATTTTGCTGGTGGGGAGCAAGAGCAGCATTGTCTTTAGGCAGGGTGTTAGAAAAGAAAGCCCGACATAGCCTACATACAGCCAGCCCACAGTGAGCGCATGTAATCCACCCAAGACATAAGCTGGAGGGAGGGATGTAATTGAAGCTGCCTTGACAGGAGTAAGGAAACACAAGATTGGAGATTTGGAAAGGATGAAGGGGGGACCTGGCTCCGGATGGGTGTGTATGTGCGTGTTATGTGGCCACAAGAAACAGCAGATGGTTCATTTCCTGTGTTGATTTGCGGGGCAAGACAGACAAAGCTAATGATGACTTGTTGGGCTATAACAAGGAAGTCCATGACGCCATACACACTCACAAGCCAAATACTTTTGCATGCTCGCATGGTTTCCACAGTGGGAGATGTCCTTTCTTTCAGCTGTAGGGGGAAAAAAACGGAAAGACAAAGATTCTGAAGCATCTTGGATGCACGTCTCCGGGGAAAAAGATGTAACCAGGAAGTGAGAATAAATCTACAGAGGAAATACTGCACTAAATTTGTCTTTGTCTTGTTTTCTAGTGAAAATATGTCAACATCCTAAAACAGGACACAATTACTTAAAAAGGACGTAGGATAATCTTGTTTTGAGAGGTCTACTTAAAACAAGAAAAAGTATAGAAGATTTTTTTTCCCTTTAAATCAAGTCTATTTTTTTTTCTCCAAATGGCAAATTCTTTTCTTTATTTGAAAATGTTATTGTCATTTTGCTTCATGTTTACTAGAAAATGGAAAATACATTTTACCATGAATGTCTTATTTTAAAGTCCCACTGTAGTCAATAATTGTATCCCTTAAAACTAATCTTTGATCACCAAAATTACACATTTAAACGTTTTTTTCCTTGGTTTCTATGAAGGAATGCAAATGCGATTCTATGAATATGGAAGTTAGCCCCGCCCCCACTCGATCACACGTTGACGAGATTCGTTACGAGGTAGTTTGTGACGTCAAAAACACCAGCGATTTCAAACCGCATTTTTGAAGCTGTCTTTGGTTCACTGCAGGTTTAAAGTCCGCGTGAACCGGAAGTTGCAAACGACTTTTCTCCAGTGTTGTGACGTATTTCCCAGTGAAAAGGTATATTGAACAGAGGGCAGGGTTTTACCAGAGCCCGTCTACGGAGAGCCTTGGCACTTCCTATTAGCCCCATTGTATCGATCTTGGTTGCAGTTCCATTAGAATTCCACTGGAGGTGATCGCGGGCGAGTGCAGACTGAATGGGAGTCTATGGGGCTATACAGCTAAATGTGTCTCTTTCACCCGATTGCCGTTGAGAAATCTCAGATTTTATTGTAGGTTTTGCAAGTTCAACATGGGTTATAGGTCGAAAGTTGAATGAACGAGTACTTATTTCTTTTCGATTTCTTACAGGTTGAGTTGTTGTTGCCCATAACACGCTAGCATTCTGCTAATGACGTCAGCATTCTGACGTCATTGACATTTTAAAAGACTTTTTAAACCAAATAAGTGACTCTAAAAAATCTAACACCCAGCAATGTGTAATTTCTTTGCATCTCCTTTCGAATACAACATTCAAATTACTAGACAAAAAATTATATCCTGAGAAAAGTGGATTTTCAGGGTTTTTCGCCATAGACCTCCATTCATTCTGCACTCGCCTGCGAGCACCCCCGCATGGACAGAGACGTGTTACTGCAGCCAGTCCAGAAACCGGAAGTAAGCAGAGAGTGCCAATTCTCTTCCTATTAGACATTCTCTGGTTTTACTCTAGCGCTCCTCCTCTCCATCTCTCGCTCATAGCAGACTAACGGTTTGAGGGGAGTGGTTAAGCGTTTCCCAAACCAAGCCGTCAAACATACGTCATCAGGGAAGGTCCTCCAATGCAGAGGGGAGGGGCATTTTCAGATTTTGATTAAAGATTACAAAGCCAAAAAAATGTTTTGTGTGGATTGACTTGCATGGATGAATTGTTCACCACAAAACTAACAATTTAGGCAAACAAAGTAAATATGGTCAATTTTGAATTCATGTGGACTTTAAGGAGAAAATACTCAGTAATTGTGTTGACATGAATTTGCACATGGTTTGTCTTAAAGCACACCACATAGACATATAAACAACATTAAAAACTTTATTTTCACCACAGGCGGACTGAAGCAAGACAAAGTCTTGTGTCAAAGCAGGTTTGATATTCACATGGTAGGCTACGATTTCAAATCAACAGCACTGATAGATGTAATCACAATATGCAAATTATATGCAACCTGATATTTGAAACCAAGGTAGTCAAAAACATGACTTGCTACCAAGGTTATTATAGTTTTGCAGTTTTGCAATTAGTTTTTATTTTAATTTCAGTTTAGTTTTAGTTAGTTTCATTAATGGTTTTGTTATAGTTTTTATTTTGTGAACGCATTTCTATTTAGTTTTTATTTAGTTTCAGTTTTAGTTTTAGTAATTATAGTTTAAGTTAACAGAATACTTCCAGTTAAAGACATTTAATTTCAGCAAAGTTTAATGTTTGCAGTTTACAGATAACTTGTGTGCAAACCTCTTAATAATAAAAATAAAATAATGATTTGAGATTGAATAAAGAACCAAACAAATGCAACTTAAAAGTACAAATTATTCATTCATATTCATTCATTCATTCATTACTCATTCATATTAAAAAATGAAAATTTGTTAAACATGGTGTATAAGAAAAGAAAAAAAATATTGTTTTATGGTTATTTCTATGATTAATCATTTCAAACATTATTCTTGTATTGATCCATTTATGCTTTTTGTCTATTGCATATTTTAATATCAAATACTCATATTCATGTGTTCTATTCAGACCAGACATTTAATTGTATTACTTCATTACTTTACTATTTGTGGTGTAGACATGCTAGGCTATTTGTTTTTTCCATTTTCTTCTCAGTGTGGTATCCTGTCTAATATGTGTGGTGACTTGTTTAGTTTCATATGAGATGGTAATCTTACTTGGAATTAAGATACAGCTGTATTTGCATAAGCCTAAGGTCTTGACATGATGGAAATAGGCCTATACGTATTTGGCCATTTCTGCATCTTAGGGCTGTTTCACACAGAAAG
This sequence comes from Rutilus rutilus, assembly GCF_951802725.1. Lineage (NCBI taxonomy): Eukaryota > Metazoa > Chordata > Actinopteri > Cypriniformes > Leuciscidae > Rutilus > Rutilus rutilus. The sequence goes on from NC_140223.1 coordinate 27,898,454, forward strand.
CGGGAAAAAGACACGGGCAGTGGAATGGGGAAAAAGTGCAAGGTCTCGAGCGTCTTTTAAAGGTTGAACATATTAAAGGTCTTTTAAAGATTGAACTTGAGTGCCGCGTTTTTAGAACGTTGTGTATCATTGCACGAGACGCTGCAAAAGACGCGAGACTCGAGCGCAACTGTCAAACATTGAAAAATAAAGTAGCGTAGTGGAATGGAAAAACGTGATTGTCCGGTACAGGATGAGACCTTATTAATTACGAAAACGATTATTTATTTTTGCTAATTATTATTTTATTTCAAGTTTCGTTTAGTTTTAGTTTTTCATTTTTGTTGAAATTTCTATTTTATTTCAGTTTACGAAAATGTTTCTTTACCAATAGTTTTAGTCTTAGTTTCCGTTTTTGTTTACGAAAATAACCTTGCTTGCTACATGTACAACACTGACAAAGTGAGAGATGGTGTGAGGAAACCAATATTCGATCACATATGGTCACAACATTTCAAATGCATGTTACTGCCAGGTGTAAACAGACATGTCTCGCCTGACCACCTGTGATCAGATCACCTGAGACAGATGTTACTACAAGGTGTAAACGGGGCCGGATCAGCATCTCTGGGAAGAATAATGAAAGTGATTCCCTGGTCATTTTGCCAAGTAGGATGTGTTCTTGGATCAACATCTTTGTTAGCCTTGGAACAACATTCCTATTAGTCAGTCATATTTCAGGGATAGGGGAGGTTTAGGGCTGAGGTTTGAACAACATTCTTATCAATCATTTCTAACTATCATTTCCCTCAAATTATAGTTTATGCCAGTTCATGGTTAAGGACAGGGTTAGCAATCCTTCTCTGATAGAAACGTTGTACCAGGACCAACAAAATGCATTGACCCAGGAACACATACTTTACAAAAATGACAGTGACCCTGACATACTCCTGTCCTCTTTATCACATTTAAATAGCAAAAGCACAAACCCAACAGCTTATAACTCTTTATTAGCTTTCCAGAAACATACCCAACAGTCTCTCTCTATGGTGCCGCTAGTGTTCAAAATGCTAGCATACTTTTGCATTTCTGTGGAAAAAAAAACAAACAAGGTGCATAATTACTAGAAATGGCAGGTCAAGATCAAGGAAATGCATTGTGGGATACAGTTTCTCTCACAGTGAGCTCTGGTTGTTTACTGCACTTTTATTTCATGCAGATAGAAAATGTAAGCAGTGCCAACAGTACATAGTATACATACTGCAAAAACATAGCATCAGAACATTCTCTCTCTCTCTCTCTCTCTCTCACACACACACACACACACACAGTCATTCTGATCTTGTTCAATCTCACTGTGGGATCCGTGTGAAAGTGGTCCACTGGGTCGTCTGTTTACACGCAAGTCCAAGAACATAATTGAAATCAAATTCCTTTCTATTCGTTGGCGAGATAATACATTAAAAGACATGCTTCACACTGCTACATGTGGTGGATTGTTTTGGTACATGTAAGTAAGCTGTAAGACAAACAACAGATCAAATCATCACAAAAGAAGCCCCATAGACACAGCATTCATGAACATCTGGAAATGCAGTTTGCTGATGTAACCGGCGCTGGAGAGGAGTATCATTCAGGGAGATAACGATCCTTCGTGATGGCCAGAGATATAATGGAGGTGGCGATGATGACAGTTATTGTTCTTTGTTGTCTTTTTTGCAGCTGTAAGGTGGCGATGAGAATCGATCCCCGAGCCTCAGCTTCCCGTCGGGGCTCTGAGGAGGACTGCGGCACTGAGAGAGAGATAAAGGAAAAGAGGGAAGATAAAAGATAACAGGAGATAGACTGATTCTTTTCTCCTCCTTCTGTCTCCTCCCTTCATTTGATGGCTGGCCTGCAGCTCTGATTGCTATCTGTCGCTAGTTTAATTGATCTCGGTCATGCTTCCGCGCGAGCCGGGATTAGCGCTTATCAGAGTGGACGGCGGGTTTCTTAGGGGAAGATCGCATTTGCTGATGATCAGACCCCGTCACCCTCCTCGAAACAGATCCGGCGTGTATGTGTGTCTAAGAGCGGGCCTCGAGCTCGGGGATTAGTCTCCTCCTGCGTCGATAGCGTGCGATAGACGTATACGCGTGCGTACGAGAGAATCCTCAGCCAGACCAGCGGCTATTTATGGGCCTCGGCGGAACTGTGGCTATGTCTTTAATCACCGGCTGTTATATTGACCTGATTTACAGGGCAAACACTTCATCTTGTGGACCAGAGCAACTCAAAGATGGACCACAAATGGAAAGGGGTCCCTCTGGGGCAGTGGTTTGAGAACAACTGGAACAGCAAAGGTTGATTGTCACTGCCTTACCTAAATTTTTTTTTTTTTTACTTCCTCGCATCCAGACTCAAACTTCTCACCAGACTCTCTAATGACGTTAATGAGGAGACTCCAGGACTGATAAGGTCACTCAAAGCACAGGTTCAAACGTACCGAGTCGGCATGCGACCCTGCACCTCCTGTGTCTCAGGCGCTGGAATTAAACTTTCAGCCAGGCCAATTTTCAAAGCCCTCATATTCCTTTGCCAAATGCCAGAGCCACTTCAAACACGTCTGATGGAGAGACAGTGAGAGAGGGGAGGAGGGAAAAAAACACGACAGCTGGCAAAACTGGTACAGCTTCAAACCGAATGAGGGGACAGTCTTTATGCCTAAGAGGGATGGCAAATCCCTGGCTTTACTGTGGAACAGGGGATGTTAGGGATTTCTCTATCAAACGGCAACAGTGCAGAGCCTGGCTGGGAACAAAGGTTTTTTTTATAACAGGGAAATGTTCAGTATCAAAGGGGGCACAGCAAGACACGGACCGCTTTTTGGACCAGCTAGACTGACAGATCTCTTTAGCGTAATGACCGTTTGTTCTGTCTTCTCTGTTTTATGTTTTTTTTTTTTTTTTTTCATGGCAAGTAAACCCTTTGGGTCCAATTTGCATGTGAGTCTGAGAAGACAGAAAGCAGACCCAGGAGGGCCGCAGACCAAGAACGGGTAGGGGGATACGGGGCAAATTGTGCGACCCCCTCAGATTCCTTGTCACCCCAGTGGTGTTTATCGCTCAGGACATGACAGACAGGAGACCTTAAGCTAAAGAGCTGCCTTAGTCATCATTCTTCTTACCTTTTCGTTTCAAGATGAGTCACTCCGTGTATAACAGATGAATCATTGAAATCCGACTACTCCATCGCGCCGTATGTCTGGGAAGGGAGGAGCCGGCATGCAAACAAGACTTGAGCAATGACAGTCATGTCTGACTTTACACATGGCCATAAAATGTAACATAATCGCTACCGACAGAACACGTCTTTTCCTGCCGGTGTGCTTTGAGTTGGAGCAATCAGGCTGTGTTTGATCACGGAGCCCTTGTTTGTGTGGCTAAATAACAATTGACTGGCTATTGATTCTCAGATGCTGAAACAAATTAAATTAAAACTGCTTTATGACTCCTTATATAAACCATTTCCACTTGTGGTCCAATATGTGTATACGTGTGCAGTCTTTACATTCACACACACAGCAGTTGCACAGTTCCACTATAAAAACACATTTATGGTCGTATGAAGCCACCCAGCCGTACATACAATTGCCTCTCCGTTCCATAGCTTGCATACACAAATCAAGAGTTAAAGTTGGGAGTGTTTCGGTTGGGCCCCACTTGTCAAGTACAGCTCAATGTGACCTGCTCAATCATTTGAGTCACTTTGACCTAAAAACACATTTTGAGTGCAAACACATTTCAAGTATTACACTGTAAAGTATAGTGATTTGTCAGTGGCATGCATTAGTGGCATGCCAAACTGTTACTGAACTATAAATATTTAAAACTGTCAGAAACTAAGAAAAGTATTAGAGGAAGAAAATAGTATGTACAATTGTAAATTCAATTTGAATTGAATTGAATAATAATTATTATTATTTTGTTTTTTACTTAACATTCCTTACAAAACAAAAATATATGGGAATATACTGCAAAATATAGTGTAATATATTACATAATACATTTCCATATATGGGAAACTAGTGCTTATATTTTTCAGTATACTGCAATGTATGCATTGGCCATGTATGGCTATATATTAGTACATATAAAATATTTATAAATGAAGACAAATATAGCATTACATGTAATAACCACAAAGTTTTATCCTTTATTGTGTACATATATTGCACATACATGTATGTTCACATATATATACACACACACACATTCACGGAATGAGTTACAACAGATTTCTAGTTCCCAGCATGCTTTGCTTCTGACTGTTAAAGGAGAGCAAATGTTAAAATTAAGTGTTATTTAATGTGTTTTGCTCAATATTAATAAAGGGGGTGATCTGTTAGTGTTTAATGTTCTATTATTTTGGAATTGAAAAGTTTTTCTGGTATGTCTGAGTTTTTGGGGTTACCATAGTGCTGAAGAGTAGAGCCTGTGGTTCGTTGATGATTGGCCAGGACCATTAAGACCATGATTACTATATTTTAAAAGTAATAGCTATGCCCTCCGCAGCGCAGTGTTAGTCTCTTGGCTAAATACCTTAATACATGCAGATGTGCTTGTGATTTTGATAACTAGCTTGAAAATATGAAACATTAATAATGTAAATAATTAAAAAATATAAGAAATATATTACATTATATATTTCTCTATATATGTGTGTTTATGCTGCATGAGTAAATATATCTGCAATATATTACACATGCAGTACCAGATCCGATGACTTGTACATCGATATATTATGAAGTGTATTACTGAATATAAAATTACATAATAGTAAATATAGTCACATTTTTCAATATATGAAAAGCGGCAATTCCTTATGTATTATTAAATATATTGTAATATATTAACACAATATATTATTCTGCACATTTTCACATACTGTTAAACCATTTAATATATTGATCATTCATATTTAGGGAAATATTTTTTCTTTTCATAAGGGATGCTTGTCCATAAATGGCTCAAAATGATGAATGTCATTTGTAAAATCTAGCTCCCTGTGTGAGTTCATACACTAAAATGCCCACTAAAAATGTCCTTCCCAAAAAAAAAAAAAAAAAAAAAAAATCATGCACGAATAGAGGAAGAGCTGATAGTCATTTTCTGCAAGAAAGCATGCATATAGGTTTACGCAACCCACCCCACTGAGAGCTGGGAATTTAGAGCTCTGGTTGCTAACAAAAAGCACCAGGCTGGCACATCGGACACTGCCAACTGAACAATCAGTGATCACTTTCCAGGCTGGCACTTTCCTCTCTCCATCTCTCCTAATGTCTGCACCATGCCAGCTGCTTTGCTAAATAAGCAGTGCAGAGGAACACACACACAGAGACTCGGATCCACGCTTTGTACCTGAGCCCAAAAGAGGATGCATGGGCATTGAGCTCTGTAATGATGAGTGGGGGAATCTGGGAATGAGCATCCAAGTGCCTCAAAATGTGAACAAATACACTGAGAGAATTTACAAAAGCATGTTGTTACACATACTTCTTATTTGGTGTTCATGTGTTTGTATATACAGTCAATCAAATAATCTAATCCACTAATGAGTGAAAATGTGTGTTGTCTAAGAATATGTGTGCACAAGCAGATCTCAGTTCTCATTCGAAAAAGTCTCGATAGACTGAGCAGCCATCGATGTGGCTCCACACACATAGTGGCGTGAGCAGATGGCAAAACAGATGATCTGCTCTCGATTGCCCCTCTACCATCCATATTTATTTTACACTGACTGGCTCCGGGTTTCCCTCCTCCTACATACACTCCCGACTGCACCAGCAAAGTCACAACGCTTTCCACAATCTCTGATTAGAAGACAAAAGAAGAAGTGTGAAGACGAGAGAGTGGAAAGAACTAGCTATACATGGGGCCAAAGCCAACACAAACACACTTGCACAAAAAAATAAATTCCTAGTTCGCCCAATGGTCAGCCATCAAAGTTCTTAAATAACTTAATATTGATCAAAGCAAGCAGCAAATCCATGAGTTGTTCTGAGCTACTGATCATGAGTAAAGTTCAGGTCGATGGCGTCCAGCGTGATTTATACAGCTTCCTGGAGTGCCGATAAATGAGTGGACTGATTGGCCAGTGGAAGGAGGAGGAAGAGGAGGAGGAGGAATGAACTTGACAGTTTACTCCTTTTGATCTTGCGGTACTTCCTCTGGAAATGAGAACGCTTGCTTCAGACAAATCCTCAGCAAGACATCTCATTTGGCTTGGGAATTCGCCAAAGCTTAGAGGCTGAAAATTGGTCTTCATCTCAGCAGCTTAATGGAACCCCTGCTTTTTTATGTCACCCAGGCAAAAGGAGAACATCAATTGTCACAGACTGAGCCAGACTGTGCAGTCTTCACTTTTGTTCGTTTTGCAGGAAAGTTAATGTCAGCTATTTTTTGGCTTATCTACCATCTAAACAGACACTACCCCCATACCAGTTTTTTTTTTTTTTTTGGTAGAATGTCTCTGAATATTTAGAGGATTGAGGCTTGAGAGGACCTGGCAGCATTCCTCTGCAGTGACCGAACTTGCGGTTGATCATCGGAAGTGACATGGCGGGTGTCCCTCAAGGCCTTTGGCTGAATGAGCAACTCAATTAAAAGCGGACTGTGGGGGCTCCGAGGGGGCCGCATTCCCCCGCCCCACCAAACCGACCTCGAGTGAGCCCGGTGTGCTCGTAGCCATCATCCCGAGCTCAGCTGACCATTTGCTCCGGTTCACTGACTGAAGATGACTCAATGCCTGACTAGGCCCTATGATCACATCGTATCATGCATGCTCAGATATCACTCACAAACACACATTGCGCATCCACAGTGCAGCAGATGTCTGTTTAGTCCTATTCAATGCTTGTCCCCCAGGGTGCATGTGCCAACATCCATGGAGTTTTCCAAAGGCAATCTGCTCTGTATGGAAGCCATCTTAATGATCACCAACAAAGTGCAGAAGACGTATCAGAGTCTTCACTTTGGTTCAAAGGTATATGGACTAAAATCAGCTATACACAGAAGATGGGCCACCATTAGAGAGCCACAACTATTTAGACTCGACAAAACAGTCCAGCACCATCATTAGAAGGCCTTGGATTGAGGAGGAAAGAGTCAACAACAAGTACTAAACAAGCAGCTGCCATGGTGCAAGGTTGGGAGCTTGTTAAAGCTGAGAAAAATAATGTGGCTTCATTTGTCGAAAGAAAACAGTAATGTGGTGGAGATACTGGAAACGAGGACAGGATTGAGTTTTACAAAACTGTGGTATGCTAGCATGCTCTCGCCTACAAAAACTATTAAACAATTACACTTCAGATACTGAAAATACTGAACTATTTTGTCCTTGTTGTGAAGCACAAATAATAATTTAGGTAATTATTCAGGGGATATAACAGTCAAAATTAGTTCACTCACTAGTCACACATTCATTGAGAGTGCAATTATGCAATGGTTCTAATGAGTACAATACAGAAGGAAGAAACAAAGTGTGTACAACTGTGGAAAAATAATTAGAGATATTGAGTAATTAGAAGTAATAAGATTTCATTTGGCAATAGGCCCTTTTATTATTAATGTCCCTGAGCTAGTAGCTTATTTCAAATTGAATTGTTATAATAAAAAGAAAAGGAATGTTAATAAAAGATCTAAGGCATATTCCTCAAACTTGTTAAACGTTTTGTTCAGCCCAGAGGCTTTTCACATACATTGTTACGCATCCATTTACTTTACCTCATGAATAATACGTAGACTTTGTTTACTGCCAGGTGAAACAGGGTGTCATGCATCTCTCAGCCATCAAGGTGTCCTATCAAAGAATTGAGTCTGGGCTACGTGTTTGATTGATGCATGCTGTCAAAAGCGTGGGGTGCTCGCAAGCGTCATTGTTCAAGTTGTTTTTGTCTGAGCCTCTCTGTCTCTGACCCTGAAGAAGACATAACAGGGCCGTGACCAGCAGGGGCAAGCACCTTTATAAAACCACGCGGACAATGACTCAGAATGTCCCCACCGACTCAACCACATCTATCAATCTCTGTCTGTCTGCCGTAGGGGCTGTCAGACTCGCTACTCTCTGTATCTCTGTCTCTGCGCGTCACTCCTTCTATCCTTTTCCTTCATTCGATCAAAGGGCTTTGTTCCTAGGAAGCCACAGGACTTCTTGTCCACCTCACTTACTGCAAACAACTGTAAAGAATATTGAGGTTGATGTAGATGCAAGGTTGTGGCCATTCAGAATTGAATTGAGAATACCTTATAAATTCCAATTCAATTCCCAAATTTGATGGGAAGTAGGAAACAACGCAGAATTGCAATTTGATTTTATGGAAGTAGATTTAAAATTAGTTAAGTTAAGTTTGCTTAAAAAAAAAAAAAAAAAAAACCTTGGATCCATCACCTTGGATGTTAAAATCATTTCAACTTAAATTACATTAAACTGACTTAAAAATGAGTTGACTCTTGTATAACTTAAAAATTGAAAGTCGCTTAACTTATTTTGATAGGTTAAAGCAATATAAAAACATTTGTTGTCATAACTTATTAATCATAATTTTTTACAGTGTTGTCTGAAAGGTTTGAAAATGACCCTATCCCTATAAGGTCTATAAAGGTTAGAGATAGAAAGAAATTGGCTAGATAGATAGATAGATAGATAGATAGATAGATAGATAGATAGATAGATAGATAGATAGATAGATAGATAGATAGATAGATAGATAGATAGATAGATAGATAGATAGATAGATAGATAGACATTAAATTGTAAATTTGTAATATTTTGTAGCTAACCGTTAAAGAAAACTTTATTTCCCAGAATGCATTACCAGTTTCTTCAGTCTGCAATTGGTCAATGGCACAGTGTAGATGGAAGAGTCGTCGCCGCAAAGAGAAACAACAGCTGCTGACGGATTGGGGTCATTGTTGTGTGCTTCTACCGTGACTCCGTCCCCTCAGCATACATGATGAGCTTCATTAGAGGAGAGGGATGAGAGATGCTTCAGTTGCCATGCGAAGTGACTGAAAACAGCACCGTAAACAAGACAACTGATTAAATGTCAACTGTGCGTCCGCAGGAATTAGGACCGTTCCCCAAAGTGAAACGACTTTGGAAAGTGACACACATGCACACGCAACTCACCCCTTCATACAGTAAGTGATGTTCATAAATATAAGATGGGCAGAGCTATGATTCAGCCATTACAAAGTTGTCACTCCTCTCAGTCGAGTGAGACAAAAAGGGGACCAAGGGAGACAAACGTTGCCCGGCAGTCTATTCCGTGAAAGGCAGGGGAAAGAATGTGATTGTGAATGTGTGTGATTGTCTGTAGACCTCTGTTCTTGTGTGGGTATGTGTTGGACAGGGATGGAAAGACGGTTGCCTCACAGCGGTGGGACTTGTCATGCCCAAATGCTGTCAAGCGTGGACTCCAGTGACAGGCGTGTCACACCCAGGGCAAGCAGGCTCGTCCCCTGCCAAGGTGAAGATTACAATGATCACTGTCTTCAGCTGCACGGAAACCACCCGGGACCCACGTCTCGGAGTTGGGAGTCTGTCGAAATACCTCTCTCAATCACCAGGCTCACTCTCCCTGCAGCACCTCATGAATACTAAGATTAAAGTGTTTACAGTTGGGATACATTATATGGAATTTAAGTTTGGCTGATTTGGGTAAACAGGTCAACTACCATCTAAAGCAGCAATCGGCCAAAAATGTAAAAATCTCACAATGTTTGACAAAGACAGCAACTCCAACCACGCATACACACCACACAAATAGTGCTCTTCATTGCAAGAGAAATTAAACACATTACTGATTCCAATAAACTATGATGTTGCTAAGCTAATAATTCAATTCTCCAGCAAAAATAGAAAAGAACAAAACTAACTACCATTAATTACCTTAATTACACCTAATTAAATGTCTTTTATTCAGAACAAGCCAGTTAAATTGAGACAACAAAACTGTAATTTGATTAGGTCAAATTAACATACTACAGCAGTTTTAACTCAACTTAATTTGATTTATCTCAATTTTCATCATTTTCTTGTGCAACACGCAAGCTCTTTTTAAAAATAAATGTGATGTATGGAAGTAGAAAGAACATACTATTCACTGCACTGACATTAGCACAGCACTGACTGAAGCAAACATACACCACTGTGTTCATGTAACCGCCCACATCCTGAGCACAAGCTCCACTCTACAGCACAACAAGTACAGTAACAAAAACTCCAATAAAACTGAAACATTCCTAGAAATACAACATAACTACACATTAATACTAACAAGTCTTTCCCATTATTCAAAAACACATTATATAACACTTAATTTCAACTTCCACACTTACATCCCAGAAACTAGAAATTCACTGTACAAATTTGAGTGTTAAAATTGACATCGAAAATTTACAAGAATTGTGATGCTGGTATTGATTAAGTTGTTTTTATTTTTTGAGTGTTGAATACAATTGTTGTGTGATTAATCAAAATTGAGTTTCGATTTAGATTTTGGCTTCCAACGATTATGAAATTAGGATAATCGAGATAAACCGATTGTTGTGCCGTATTCCTTTCGTTTCCAGCTTTCGCTCCTCCTTAAAAGACCAAATTTAGCGTGCATATCAGTAAAATCATTTAATGTGACCCGTTTTCGTCTGCAGGGGCGTAGTTTGCAGGTGGGGGTTGAGGAATGTAAAATGACTGAAGCCCAATTATTTCATTTTCCAGTGGTGCGCGAATCACCGTATATACTGTCCACGCGTTCACCAGTGCGCTCCAAAGGTGTGATAAGATTTGTGCGAAACATTCCTGTATTGCGAAACTGATGATAAAATGTGCAACCCATTTGGAATTTACCACTTTATATTGGTATAGAGAAATTCTAAAACAGCCACGTAAACTAAAAAGACTGATGAAAAGTGGAGAAAACCATCTTGCACCAACATCCTGCATAAATGAAAAAAACTTTTTAAACTACTCTTTATCACGTTTTATTGTACTTATTGTGGCAAATTTTGACTAACTTGTAGAATTTATAATAGATAATCTGTTAAGGGAATATATTTTTCACTTCTGATTTATACATTTCAATTAAGGCATGTTGTACTAGTTTCTAAATGTGTAGGGTGTTTTTTTTTCTATCAATGCTATAGACTTTATGTAGCCCCGCCCCTTTTCAGCGCTGCGCTCGTTGTATTTTGTCTTCCGGTCTGTATTTTCACAGTGATCTTATGAATGAACGGCTCGTTTTAAAATCTGGTCGACTGACATTTGTTAAGACATCTGCTTTAAAAATTACAGTCCTCATGATAACTTTCGTTAACTTTACATTAAGTAAATCCACTTCAAAAGCTAATTACTCCTGGACAGCAATGCCATAGAAATATACAGAGCGACCACAAAAACGTAAATTAAAGGTTATACCAGTGATTCAGGCCCCAATTTTTTTTTTATCACATTCATCTAATCTTTCCTAACGATCCGCTAGCTTCCCGCCCCATAAGCATGCCGTCAAAAAAAACGCGTCTCTGTAGGCAGCCTAGGCTCTGAGATCTGCACACAAAAACAATTGGTTTCACCAACCACTCAAAACCAAAACAAATAGTGTTCCAACCAATCACCGACAGGGGGAGGGTGTTGTGAGGTTTTGAGCAAGCTTCTTCTTCAGCTCCGACTTCACGTGCAGCCGTGCACAAGCACAAAACCTCACAACACCCACCCCGTCGGTGATTGGTGACGGCATGCATATGGGGCGGGCAGCTAGCGGATCGTTAGGCAGTGGCGTTTTCTTGCGGAGGCCAAGGGAAGCCAGGCTTCCTCACTTTTTCAGAATATAATCGTCATTTAATAAACACTTTTGTTTTCACAGTTTACGCAATCCTTCTGTCATCTCCTCATCGTCTCTCTTCGTTCATTACTGAGTGTTTTATGATGTGTAAAACAGCGCCCCTATAAAAGTGACATGGTGAATGAGCGTTGAAAACATGGTACTGCACCCTGTGTCTGTGAGGAGGCCAGGCTGAGTTGGCATCCCTTGATAGAAAAAAAAAAGAATGACTAACCAATCAGGTGACGCTATTGTCATGACACTGCTCCCCTGTGATTGGTCAGGACAGTGTCAAGGGAAGCCATGAACTTGTTGGCATCAAGCCAATCACATCACGTTATCATCGTCAATGAATGAATGAATGAAATAGGGAAGATTTGTGGTTTTGTGCCCATCTTTTTAATTCCTTTATTTATTGACCATACACTCAAAACAAAACAAAGACACATTTAAATGTAAGCCTTACAAACAACCTTTCCACACGTAAGTTTTTCAAGGCGACCGTTATTGATCGTAGTATCACTTTATGGTTCCCATGGAGACGCGTCTTTCATTGCTTGTCACACCGCAGGCACAATAGCGCTGAATGATCAGCTTTTATTTCCTTTTTTTATTCAAAATTTCACAAATTTATTAGCTATAGCAGGATATGATATTCCGTTTGTCAAATATGTGCAAGAGGATGTGTTTTGTTGTTCAAACACCTTTATAACAATCGCGTTAGTTGAGCTGTATGCGCAACATATTTTAGGTATCTACGTGCTCAAAGTGTTGGATTGTAACAAGCGTAAGTCCCGGTAAGATGATGCTGGGCGCTCTAATAGTTCATCCAAATAGCAACATATAAATGGTAACGTATGATTTTCTGCCCCCACCCCTTAAAACACACAGCTTAGAGATTGTGTCTTAATTGGCTTCCTCAGAAATTTTCCCCACGCCACGCCACTGTCGTTAGGAAAGATTAGATGAATGTAATAAAAAAAATTTGGCCCTGAAATCATTGATACAACCTTTAAAAGACAATATTCTAAAGATGGCTGTGCCCTCATTTCTCTGGCACATAAAGTCTATATTAAATTAATGACCAAACAATCAGTTTTCCCCATGTGTAAAATGTGTTCTGTTCTGATGATGATGATATTAAAACCTGGCCTTCAGATGTTCCAAGAGATGACATAACCAAAATATATTATTTATTATGATCTAATATTATATAAATCTATTTTTCTTATTTTCAATAATTTGAGGATTTTTTTTACTAACATTAGTTAGACTAGTATTCTACTTTGGTGTCGGAATTGGTACAGAGAATTGCAAAACATTATTGGTGTCTAAAGTGTCATACCTTTATTTCCAGCAAATATATGCTTGATATATATCGCTATTGTTAAATAAATTACTCCTATAAGGTTTTAATATATATGGCCCATACACTCATAATCATGATTACAATATTGATCGAAACAATCATGATTATGATTTTAGCCATAATCGAGCAGCCCTTAAATCACATTATGTTTTTCCCTTTGTTCAATACATTTTGAGATTGACTTCTCTGTGAAGGCTACATGTGATGCCTCTGGCCAAAACAAGGCATCTTATTTGGCAGCATAATTCTGCTGCCTACTGTTTGGATCGGCCTGTAGTATTGGTAGAGTGCCTATGATGCCTGAAAATGCTGTCTATACTCAATAGGGTTTGGAACAACGCCTAGAAGTGTCCTTTATCTTTGTGCAGTGCACTAGTCTTCTATAGTACTCACAAGGAAACAGATTAGTTTGGCAGGTAAATGAGCCATGACATGAGTAAACAGTATGTAAGGCTTAGAAGTCATATGGCCAATTACTGTATATATATATATTAAAAAAAAGCATACAGCTAATATCTCCACTCAGGAAGTAGGTGGGGTATCTAAAGGTTGAATAGATATATATAGCTTTATATATGAAGCCAGTTTCTGCCTTAGAGTAAAAGCTGTGAAATATTCAAGCAGTCACAGTCAGAGATATACACTACTGTTCAAAAGTTTAGGGTCATTAAGATTTTTCTTTTTTAAAGACAGTAATACTTTTATTGAGCTAGAATGCATTATATTGATCAAATGTGACAGTAAAGAAATTTAGATTGTTACATCCTGAATTCTAAAAAAAAAACATGTATCAGGGTTTCTCCAAAAATATTAAGCAGCACAATTGTCAATATATTGAAATTAATAAGAAATGTTTCTTAAGCACCAAATCATCGTATTAGAATGATTTATAAATGATCATGTGACACTGAAAACTGGATTAGCTTCTCCATCACAGGAATAAATTACATTTATTTTATTTTATTTTTTTAATAAAATAAAATAAAACAAAATAAAATATATAATCTGGTTTCTCTTCTTCAAAAATAAATAAATATATATCCTCAATAAGTTATGGCAACGTACGTTTTTACATTGCTTTAACTCATCAAAATAAGTTTGGCAATTTTCAACTTTTTCATAAGTTATACAAGATTCAACACATTTTTTAAAGTCAATTTAATATCATTTAAGTTTAAATGACTTAATTTAAGTTCAATCAACTTGGATGTATAAGGCAGCAACTTTTTATACAGGGAACTTCCAACCACAAATGTATGTAACACTTTCTCACACAAAAATTTCCTGACATATCTGTAATTTCCTTAATTTTATAATTTCCAGTCATATGTCAGAAACCTAAGAAAACTAGAGCTGAGCGACATTCTAAGCAGCTCTGTTTATTTATCTGGCATTTAGAAGGGCAACTGAAGAGGGTTCTGGGAAAAGGTGAGCCCTGATCAAATACAATTTTTGTAAAACAAAATAATTGTCTATCTCCATTGTGTCTGAGTAAAGGTTAACGATGTTAACAGCCACTGGCTGGGGCTGAAGGACATTAAATGAAATACACACAGCCAGATCTTGTTGATTGTCAGTATCAGCACCACCATGATAACATGCCATTAATTAGCATTACCATATCAGAGAGACACTAGCAGACGGGAAGTGCGCCGTCAAATGGCCCCTGAAATAACCATGATGGGTGACATTTGATGCACCACACTTTGCCACTTTCACTGCATTGTCCCTAAATTAGCCATGAAAGACGTGTATTCCAGGGGCTTGAAGAGCCTTATTCCTTTCACAAGTGCAATATAAATACCATATTCTCCTCATACCATAAGATTACTTCATGCATTATAATATATAATAAAATAGAAAACAGTCGACCCAACCGTATTGCAAATGCGATGCGTTTATTTTACGTTGCAGACATACAAATAATAATTCAGCTAAAAGTTTGCAACTCCCTATAACACACTGACATAGGCTATTTGTTGATATTGCATGCTAACTGAATAAAATATTAAGCAATGCAATACACCAAAAATGCCACATTAAGGGCCAGATTTACTAAACAAGGCAAATTAGCATGAGAGCGCAATTCCATAAAAGTGCAGATGGAAGTGGAAAGTTCTGCACGTGATCTACTGACGATGCGCAAATTAAAGAACACAGACGCAGATCGGATCATTTCCATAATGGCCAACACAATCTGCCAACAACAGTGCAGAATACCCTTTGGTTTAAGACTCAATGTGTTTTATGGTGCAAATACCAGTAAATTGACGAGTGCAAACCTTAGTAAATCACATGCATTTTTCGTCTGAGTTGGAAACTCCTACAAATGCATATGCAATAAGGTCAGCCACAAAAATAACCCTGTCCACGCCTTTTCAGTGCTCATTTTTCACTGCGAGTCTTTAGTAAATCCTGACAGTAGTTTTTAATGCCAAAAGAGGGTTTTGGACTGGTGCAAGCTGTTAGTAAATCTGTCCCAAAAAGGTTGCAAATTTTAGATCTCTCATTTAATATTTATATGATATCACATACTAAGTGCCAAGCCAAACTTAACTACATGCTAAAGTTTGTTTACATTGCAGTACACTTATCTATTGGAAAATATATTGTCAACTTTTAGCTAACTACTTATTTGTCTGTCTGCAACGTAAAACAAATGTGTCGTATAACGCTGTTGGGTAGACAGTTTCAGCAGTTGTTGCTCTAAATGTGAAATAACAAGAGCGTGACAAGCCCTTCTGTCTGGTTAAGCCTGAATGCTGATTTGATTGTTAAGACAATCAAATTTAAAAATACTAATGACTGCAGGACGAGGGGTGTGGTACAACCATTACCTACAGAGATCAGTGAAACCAAAGAAAGGATATAGCACCCCTCCCTCAAAAAACACACACACACTCGCTCAGCATCAGCCCTCTCAGGGGATGATAATAGGAAGCCACAGTGGGGCTGTGATTGCATCAGCGCTTTGATCTGACCGCTAATTGCTGGTGACAGACAGGGTAGCGACAGCGCCACTTCCCTGCTTGATGCACAGGCCTCTTATTCTCAGAGAAAGAGAGAGAGAAAGGCTGGGATGGGCTTTAGGAAGCTCGATTTAATCAGGGCCCTCACGGGAGTCCAGATAAAACCACATTAGCCTTGTGCAGGATTAACTAGAGAAAAGAAATCAGCTGTAAACCCGTTAAGTTGATAGTACCGTACGTAAGAAAGGCTAAGACTTCTGTGTTACCTTTACAGCGTGAAAGACGCATTAAAGAAGACAAACAGCAACATACTTATAGGTGACATCAAACATCACTGATAATGCATTTAATGATAACAAAGCCAATGTCATATGCAAAAAAAAATGAAGTAATCCACAGTCGCCTGGTCATAACTGCAAAGGGCCTTGCATCACCCCGAAGGGGTTTATTTTGTGATAATGACTGGCCGACTGCACATTTCCCGCTTTGTACACAGCCACTTGCTGTATAAATAATTAAAAGGACATGAACAACTAATCTGAGTTGAAATTCAGAGACCACAGTGTGCTGGAAGACACATGCAACTAGCACAGCTATGCAAGGGAACTGGTACAACGGTCAATTATATCATTTAAATTGCACAGTTTAAAAGAAATTACAGTGACGGCACACAATAGAAAAACTGCATAAACAATGAAACCTATGGGTTTCAGTAAATATAGGCTAATTAAAGCCATCTATAAAATCAGCATAAGCTTTTCAGTATTTTAATTGGTCAGTTGGCGAGTGAACATTTACATAGAAATAACACAACACCGCCAGCAAAGCCTGCGAAAGAGCATATAAAAGTGTGAAAAAAGCCAGCAGACGAGCAATATGCAAAGCCGACCAATTGAATAATATTTGATCTTGATGACTTAATGACATTTGTTTTTGATTATAGAGATACTTAAAGTGTACAATAAAATCCAAAATTGTCACCTGGTCTTAGCATTATACACATACATTTGTCACCACTAATCACCAATCAGTTGTGAATTTACTTGCCAAATCTCCAACAATCTTTTGTAAAACCAGACATGCCTTTTTTACTTTTTTTCCAGTCGGTTTGTAAACAGTAACTTTTTTTTATCACGATGGACCAATCAAAATGAAGTACTACAGAGATCCATATAACAAGCAACTGACCGCGTATAGTCACGAAAACAACATTTAAGCGCATTGCACCCACACTGATGCGTCACAGTAGGTTTTGCATCATGATGCAACCATGCTTTGTTCTTCCGCACTGGATTCATGATAATTAGCGCATACTTGGATATCTACATGTTGACAGCAGAAAAAGCCACCAAATTGCACAAGCACACGACCTCATGAAGCTCTTGCCACGATATATTCGCACCAAGCAGATGATTGAAATCATCAGATGCCACACTCATTTAAACTATGCAAAGGAGTATTTAAAGAAGCCTCGGAGTCTGTCCATCTCCATTATATTTCCTGTTACTCCACCCTCTTTTCCTCATCTTGCCCTGCAGGTTTCTTGTATCTCACTGCCAATCTGTGCGCAGTTACGGGCAGCCCAGTCAAACTGGGTGTTTTCTCGAAGTCACAACAGGTTTGAGTGGTTCTGTGCATATCGAGTTAACAGCTCTGTGCTTCGGCTGGGGCATGTCATCTCCCAGGCAAGCAAATCAATCATCTTTTTTCTTTTTGACTGATCAGGGCAAGCCTCCAATGTCATCCCTCCATCTATCCCCAAAGCACATGGTTATATGCTCTCTTTCACTTCCTACACTCTCACATCTTTCTCTTTCGGTCTCTCCATTCCCCTATTCCCTCTATTTCGCCATTTTTGTCACTCTCCCAATTTTTCTTGCTTTCCTCCCCTCCGGGTCCTCTGGTCAAACTGTACAGGGAGCTTACTAATGAATCAAATGAGCTGTCGACACAGGAAAACCTCTGGACCAAACTGCTGGTATGCAATAATTAGTGTGTTTGGGACCCGGGAATGAGAGCACTTGGGAAACACACACCGCAAACATACATCCACACACACATTCCAGCAGCAAAGGTCATTTGTTATAACTGTGCCTGCAACAATACTTTTTGGAGCACAGGTCATTACAAAGTGGCTGATTTCTCAAAGTCATTATGCAAGGCTACAAACGCTTGTGATTTAACATGAAGAAATACGATCTTGTGCAATGATAAGAAACAATAAAGCTAATTTAGGTTTTTCTGCGTCCCCTGACAGGGAGTGCTTTCTGAAATGGATCTCTCCTGTTGTAAAAGGGAGTTACATATCGCATATTGGCAGGCATAGCGAAAGTCATTCAGCCATTTTTTTATGCATTCATGTCTTTCATGATACATTTCATATCCCAGAACTCCTTCCCTTTCCCTTAGCACCATGACTGCTGATATGAATCAAATTTCTAATGCAAGTGGTCAATGTTCAGTTATTCCCGTCAGCATATTCTCAGCTGAGCATTTATCAACCTTTACGATCTATCTCACCTCTCTGTGCAAGTCCTATTCCAAACCTCTTTATTTGTGGACACTTTTTTAAGAAACAGTTCATCTAAAAATGAAAACTGTCAGCATTTTACTCACCTCAATATATTAACCATTAGGGATGCATGATATATCGGCCACCATATCGGTAGATATGTTCATTTTTAATGTAATCAAATTTGACTCAATAAGACATTTTGGCCGATATATTAAGGTTTTGAATTGTTTCAAATATGATTGGAATTACTTCGAAAAGGAAAATACAGTTTAGTGCAACATGTGCAGTGCAAGTCTGTCATATAGGCTACATAAAATTATTATGAGAACTACTGTAAAGGAATGTTGTGAATTTTACTTATTTGTAGGGTTGGGTACCGAAACCCGGTACTTTTATGGAACCGTTACCCAGGTAACGGTATGTAACCAGACCGAATCAAAACGCAGATTTCGGTGCCTCATTTCGGTGCCACTTAAATGCCTCAGCTCGTCAGCTGTCGGTTGAAATATTTGCCATCTGGTTTTCCGAAACGGACGTAAGAAGCATAATCAGTATGTAATCGCTAACCATTCGATGCATACGATCGTTCACACCGCTGTGATAAGAACGTTCAGATCGCGTGATCATCAACTTCTAAATTCAAATCTGCGTTCGCACGTTGGCTGGCGCTGAGCCAGAGACAGACGCGCTCAGCGCTGTCATATATCACAACTATTCAGTGTTTTCAACCACATAATATTTTTTAGGTTTCAGACATTTAAATACACATAAGTAGCCTACTAATAAAACAATACATTTATAGTTTGTAAAATAGATACACAAGCAGGCAATCAAAGTTCGTTTTGTTCCGCGCATCATGTTTAGTGTGAAAAGTCGATGTCCCAACAAACCGGCGTACATCTTCCGATGAGCGCTCCTTGTCACAGTTGTACACATGACGGCGTTCTTCTTCCACGTGGGTTTTCGCGTCACACCATTTAAGGTGATGCGTTCTAAAATAACGCTCACCTTGTGCAGGACATGCAATAAGTCAGGAGAGGTGTCATATTTTGCCAGAGAAGGCAAAAATGTCATATTTTTGCAAAAGAAATGCTGAAATGTAAAGCTGTTTTTTTTTTTAGCAAACCAATAATACAGACTACTTAGCTGTTATTAGTACTGTAAATGTTTTTTAGTGTTAAATTATTGTAGTTGGGTTAGGTGTCTTAGGTTTTATTGTGAATTTGTTGTGTTTTCTATTTAGGCTACTTATTTAAATATAAGTATACTTAAATTTGAAAATATTGTTCGATTTTAAGAATTTTCTATTTTATTATTTTTCAATACATTTTTGAAGTATCGATTCAGGCACAGGTACCGTTTTAAAAGTATCGATTTGGCACCGGTATAAAAAAAAAAAAAAAAACGATACCCAAACCCTACTTATTTGTAAGACGATTATTTTTTATATATATATATATATATTTTTTTTTTATAAAGAAAGTTGTAAAATTACTTTTAAAACGTAGTGGTTCAAACTAGGCTACTAGTACAGTATGTATTGTATTGTATGTATGTTTTGATTTATGTTGAAGTGCTTGGGACATGTCTTTTAATGGTGAGACTTTTTGCAATCAGGCTCTCAAATATTATATTAAAATTTGGAATTTGATTTAGATTTATCGCCCCATTATATCAGTTATCAGTTATCGTATCAGTCAAAATGTTCATATTGGTGCATCCCTTTTTCCATAAGGGAAACTGGATGGGTGTATACTGCCAAACTCAAAAAAGGCACCATAAAAGTATAGTTAAAACTTTACAATAATGTCCCATAAGTTAATCCATCAACTAGCAATACATCTGTTACAGTATTTATTCATCTTTGTTAACACAACTGTTCATTGTTAA
Organism: Rutilus rutilus; assembly: GCF_951802725.1. NCBI lineage: Eukaryota > Metazoa > Chordata > Actinopteri > Cypriniformes > Leuciscidae > Rutilus > Rutilus rutilus. Next base: position 27,919,033 of record NC_140223.1, read on the forward strand.
TTCATGTTAGCTCAGGTACATTAAATAATATTAACAGATTTGATTTTAATAATAATGCTGAGCTTAATATTAACTATGATTAATAAATGCTTTTGAATTATTTTCCATTGGTAGTTTATGTTAATTAATGTTAACCTTATTGTAAAATGTTACACGTGTACTTAACACAATGAATAAGTTCGATCAAGTGTAAACTTGAAAATATTAAGCAAATTTTACATTTGTACTCAGTTCATGCATGCAATAAATAGTAAAAGTACATGTAGAATGAGGCGACTGAATATTGTAAAACAAACCTTGAATATTCATAAGAATAGTTCTTTTCACTATGGCAGTTTTATTTAAACTATTTTTACTCTTGATGCTGTTAATTTAGCAACTTGTTTCATGATGCCTGAGGTTTTCTATTAAAATTATTTGTTTGTGTGCAAACATTATTTAGATTTATGCACTGGCAGACGCTTTTATCCATAGCAACTTACTCTGCATTTAAGGTATGCACAGCAAAACTTCCAATGTTTGCAACATTTTATCAGCTCTTGCTTTCCCTGAATCAAACCCACAATCTTAGTCTTGCTAGCTCCATGATCTACTGTTTGAGCTTCTGGAAGGTTCATACACTCAATGATCCATAGATAGTTACCAATGAAATCCAGAGCAAATAAATAAATAAAAAGTAATACAACCCATGCACTATACTCCAAGTGCTCTGATGGCATACGATAGTTTTGCGTGTAGAACAGCATGATAATGTCAAACCTAATGAGAATAGAGCCAGCATTTTTTTTTTTTTTTACTAAGGCGTAAATGAGATTTGAGAGCTCCAGAGGAGAAGATTAGTAGTGAATAGCTTAAATTTCAGTCTGTTCTTCACACAAAGCTATTGTAATTCTGCAAATTTTACGTAATTGTTTTATGTAATCCTTTTTGGAGCTTGCCAGTATACATCACCAACCACTTACACTGTGTGTAAAAGAGCAGCAATGACATTCTGTGAACTATTCCTTAATTACAACACACATTATGTAGAACACTTGCAGCCTCTGGAACCCTGTGCATCACTACCTGTGCTGCTTTGGCTAATGGTCTGGCAGAGCACACAGCCTACAAAACCAGGGCCTTAGCCAAACGCAACAATCAGAGTACCAATATTTACACTGGAGGCTGAATTCTCGAGGCGTGTTATCGCGGCAGGTTTGAAGAGAAGAAAAATGAGCGTGCCTGGCAGCCATTGCGGTGAGCTCTATCTTTCTTGAGGTCGGTTGCAGCGACGATGTGTAACGTACCTCAGCGGTGCAGAGTGTAATCAAGAGTGCACCATAAGTGGAGCGCGTCCCTGCGGAAAATGAGGCCACGGCTGCAGCCACTGGAGGTGATGACGGCTGCGTGACTACAGGGCGAGAGAGCGAGAGGGAGAGAAAGAGAGAGTGCTCTGTTCCAATCAGAATCTCAAAAACAAACATGCTAGTGAACCTGGAGGCCTATATTTAAAAGGCTGACAGACGAGAGCGGGGAGAAAAGGTGAGAGAGCAAATGATGAGATCTGCCTGCAAGGAAAAAAATAATAAATCTGATCAGGATATCCTTTAAGGAAACACGCTGAGCGAAGAGACAGACGGCAAGAAAGAAACGCTCTGCTATTATTAGTTTCTTGATAACGAAGCAAGAAATAGCATCCACCAGCTATTCCACGGAATGATCTGAGGGCGTGTACAGAAAAAAAATTCTGAAGTTCAGTGCACATTCCTGCACCCCCTGAGGGGTGGAAGAAACATTTTCAAAAGTTTCGTAAAATGTGCCAGTTTTTATTAGCAAAGTCCTGAAGCTTAATCAGAGTCAACAATCCAGTCTTTTAAAGGGATATTCCACCTAAAAAAATTAAATTCTGTCATTTACTCACCCCCATGCCATCCCAGATGTTTCTGACTTTCTTTGCAAATTTGTCAGTTCAAGCTTAGCATAAATGCACATCATGTCATAAGCGATAATTTATAGTTTAAAAACATTTAAAGTCAATCATTTTATCCCTTAAAACTCATCTTTGATCACCAAAATGACATACTTCAAAAAAATGTCCTTGAAAAAAAAATGTCTTCATGCCTTAAAGTCCAACTGAAATCAAAATGGACCCTATTTACTTTGTTAGCGCATATTACTAGTCTTGTGGTGAACAATTAATCCGTGCAAGTTAAAACACGGAAAAAAATGTTTTGGCTTCGTAATCTCTGAAAATGCCCCTCCCCTCTGCCTTGGAGGACCTTCTCTGATGACGTATGCTTGACGGCTTGGGTTGAGAAACGCTTAACCACTCCCCTCAAATCGTTAGTCTGTAATGAGCGAGAGATGGGGAGGAGGAGCACTAGAGTAAAACCCTGCCCTCTATTCAATATTCCTTTTCACTGGGAAATACGTCACAGCACTGGAGAAAAGTCGTTTGCAACTTCCGGTTCACGCGGACTTTAAAATAGCTTGAATGTAACTCTACACCCTTGCCTCATTTAGTATACGCGGTTCTATGAATATGCAAATTAGCCCCGCCTCCACTCACTCTCACCAGCTCAGAGATCCACTCGTTGACGATCACATGTTGACCTGATTGGTTACAATGTAGTTTGTGACTTCAGAAACACCAGTGATTTCAAACCACGTTTTTGAGACTGCCTTTGGTTCACTGCAGTTTTAAGGAGAAAATACTCAGCAATGGTGTTGACTTATGAATTTGCACATGGTTTGTCTTAAAGCATATTAAAAACACACATAGACAACATTAAAAGTTTGATTTTCACCACAGGGGGACTTTAAAGGTACAGTAAGCGATTTCTGAGAAACACTGTTGATATTTGAAATCAATCCAAAGAAACACATCCCTCCCTTCACTGCTCCGCCCCCAAAATGCACAAACATGCAATGCAAGAGTGGATATATTTTTGTCATAACTAAAGCGAAGCAAAACAATGCTTTGTGAAAAATAAAGTGGAGATAAGAACCGAACGACAAGGAATAACAAAAAGTTAACACACAGTACACAAGAGTTCATACAAGCAAGAGTTGGTTGTTATATGCCAGCTGCACACCAGCTCCAGTCAAACAATGACACTCAAAACTGTCCTGTTACTAAAGCTAACATTACAACAACAGCATATCTTGGTCTTGGTTTGGAGATGGCTTTCTTCAAATCTCCCTCTTGCTCACTCTCTCTCCTCCCCCATCATGAGTGGACACGCCCCCTACTGCTGACTGGCTACTAGTGTGTTGTGGTACTCGGTCCAATCCACTTCCAACAGCGTTTCTCAGAAATCGCTTACTGTACTTTTATTTTCCTTTGACCTAACATGATTGTATAGATTCCCATCATGTTCGAGATGGATTCTTTTTATTCAAATCTCCGCTTGTATTTATCTGAAGAAAGAAAGACGTGCAGATCTGGAACAGCATGAGGGTAAGTAAATAATGGGAACTTTCATTTTTGAGTGTTCCTCTTTAAAAGACAATGAAACCTTCTTGAAGAGGAACAATGCAACACGTATCCCCCCTCCCTCCAAACCTCCTTCACTCTTCCTCCCTAAAGTGATTGAAATCTGCTGGGCTACAAGGGGTCAAGCAACAGAGACGGAAGTCTTCCTTTTAAAATGAAAACATGCTCTGTGTTATCCTGAAGCAGAATTTTCTAGTATCCTCTGGCAGTACCCAGCCACAGATGCTCATCCTTTGCCTTGAAAACAAAGTCAAACTTAATTTTTTCCAACTCCTATGAAACCACTCATTCCAGATGTGTAGCTATGCCGGTGTTTAATGCCATTAGTGTGTTAACCCCTGACTGCTTTGAAAGTCCCGATCGGTTTCCTGCCCCCTCAAGGAAAAATCAACTAAAAATGCACCATGTGGTGTTCTCCAAATAGGAACCTTATCGAAGAGATCTTCAAAGGAGTTTGGACTACAGCAAGGTCTGACGCCAGTCTTTTTAACAACATGTGGGTGCCAATTATGGATAACGTACTTTGACATTTCACAACAGGTGATGAAACAACAACTTTTTTTTCTAGATCTACCTCTCTGCTCTTGGTCACACAGAAGGAAGAATAGTTGCCAAACACCCCCACATTTGGCAGCTGAACTGCAGCCATCCACGGAGATAGTATGTGTTTGCGAACGTGTGTGTATCCACCAAGTGCCAATACTCCGAGATCTGGCACATCACCTGTTGCCGTGTGTGCGCTCGTGCTGCCGAGGGGAACCGTCGCTTGGCCAGTGTTTATGTTTGTATCATTTTCCTGTCCCTGAAACAGACGGCCATTGCCTTCTCCAGAGGAAACGCAAGCCAAAACAAAGCCAAACAAGGAGACTAAAAGCCTTACTGACACAACATAAAGCAAAAACCTGAAAATGAAGGTTCACCTGGTATGTTTTTTGTGGTCGTAAAAATAAAAATAACTGCAAGATCATTTAGCCAACCTGTTCTCGGTTAGCCAATAAAAAATAATACGATTTCAAATTAAATAAATAATAAAAAAATAACTACGTCTCACTATTTTGGTCAACATCTTTTGATCTAGAATTACTGAAAAGGTGCATGTGTTGTACATCAAAGGTGGATTAGAACTTGGCCATGTTTGCTACTTCCAGAGATAAACTGAGAATGTTTACATGTTGTCTATATGTATGGGCTTAGTGTTAATCAGGGTTTTGCACAGAATAAGTACGCGTAAGCCGCTCCATATGTCGAGATGGTGGTGAATGTCATCTACTGAGATTGCTGAAAAGCTCTGCGACTTTTTCGTCCTTCCTCCAAGCACTTAAATCTCCCATATCACAAAAAGTGTGAGACAGTATTTCCTCTGTGTGTCTTTGTGTTTATGATCTGCAGTCAGGCTTTGGCTGAAGGCTCCTAAGGCCTTACGTAAACCCCCTGTCATATCCACCTTTTGCGCTGAGACGGCTTGACAAATAAGTGATGACCGCTCACATTTTTAATTTAGGAGACTGATGAAAAATTCACAGTGGCAACACGAGACCTTGATTTAAAAACAATCCACCCATGCCCCCAGACTGCAAGCCTCCACCATCCACATCTCCTTTTCTCTGTATCTAACCAATGTCTCGTCAACCTAAATCCCTTCACACATCTAGAGTGATTTAGACCACAGACAATGCCGACTGGCTACCTGTCCAGGTAAACTCCCCTTTTCTTCCCACTGTGTGAATGGTGGTCTGGCTTGTTATAACGGTTAGCTTGTCCTGCATCTCATTTTGATTGGTCGGATACACTACACTTTGAGTTATATATTGACTTTCAATAGCATGCGTGTGAACGTTGGAGAGCTGGAACAAAAAACATATGCGTAGATGTTTAATCTTTTGCTACAAACTAAAGTATTCACATTCAGTGAACTCTCATTTACAAATTCATAGCAAAATATATTTTTAGATCCTCCATTGGCCAAATGTCACAGGCTGACCCCTCTCATCATTCAAAAGAATACAAACTTTAAAGCTGCAAGGTTTGTAGTGTAACAGAAAAGTGGAGTAGATAAATGTCAGGGTTGTGTTTGATTTTGTACTTACTTTTTAAAGTACAATAAAAATCAAGTACTTTTAAGTATTAAAATTAAAAGTACCGATTGATGAATCATGTTTATTATTTCCTCTAGCCAGTACTAGTCAGACTAGTCATTAGTCAGCACTAATAAGAAAGATTGCGCAGACATTTACTGATCTGCAGATAAGGAAACTTTTTGTTTTATTACCAAAGTTTATATACGCTCAAAACATTAAAGGAGAAGTCCGGTCAATTTTAACATTGAGCTAATTTTTTTGTACATTTGGAGTGCTGTCAGTACAGAGAACAACGACAAAAATCGGTGTTGCCTACAACGTGTTATCCTCGTTTTAAAATTTGCACCCTGTTGACTTCAATGGGGCAAGTTTTAAACCTGCGTTTAGCCTCTTAACATCCTTGATGTGTCATTACAAGTGCACAGGTCATGTGAGTGATTCCTTCTGAGTGAACGCGGGTGAATCTGACTGCAGTAGATGTGAAAGAAATATATAAAAAATGATGTTTATTCAGCCAGCGCACATACCTGTATTTACATCCTGTTTTCGGTCGAAGTCCACAGTAATCGATTGTCGAGTTCACGCGCATAGGTTTAGTACCTATGATCACGCGCGTGAACTCGACAATCGACTACTGTGGACTTCGACCGAAAACAGGATGTAAATACAGGTACTTCGGCTAATATCTACATCAACACATCAACATCTAACTGATCGTGAAAAGTGTTGATTATAGCATTATATTTATATCTATTGCATTATACTTAGATCATGGTATGAAAGGTTGCAGTGATGAGCCGACCACAGACGTGTTGAGCAAATGAATGCTGTGATTTCGTCATTGCAACTCAAATTCTAAACTCTCATGAATGCTTTCATCATAACTAACAGTGCAAACACGATTTATAAGAGAGGGAGTGTTCTTTGATCGCTTTCTGTATGTAATTTAATCACAGTTTAAAGAAACAATGTGAAGTTGACTGTTTTGTCACTGGTTTGATTAACTGACACATAGACAACAGACATCTGACTGTACGTGAATCATTACATATTAATAAATCACTAAATCACTGGTCACAGATCAGGTATTAGAATTAGCACAGTTACTTACATGTTTTGGCATTTCTGTCAAGTCCATATCATAAAAGTCTGTTTGTAAAGCCTGCGCCGAAATTGCGACTGATTTACCAAAGAATCCACAGTGAAATGTAACGAATACAAAGAAATAATGCTGAACTGAGACATTCACATTGTTGAAAATAAAATAACCACATTCCCAGCATTAGGATCCTTTGGAAGGTAATGTTATTTTTAGACCAGTGATCCTGTATCACCCTTCTCTCCTGGTCATCTCACTAACACGCCAGTGGGCCCAAAGTTGCAATAATGAAGTAGGCGTTGATTTTCTTTCACCTATCATAGATGAGTTGTCACAATGAGTCATTCTCTGGGCTTGCTGACAATAAAAGTTATTTTTGGACTAACAAGAAAGTTTTCAGTTCTGAAACTTACAGGATATTCTTATAGTATGATGACCTCTTGGGTCATCGATTTCAGTTTAACGATCTGAAACACAAGTATCAAGCGCGAAATGCAAGTAACTTTGCGGGCGGGTCTTTGGCTCTGTTGCTATTATACCGGCGGGATAAATGATTCTTGTGCCCGACGCAAATCTAAAATGGGTTGGTCTGAAGTAGCTTCATTATTCATAGGTGTGGTTTGGGCGTAACGTGGAATAAACCAATCAGAGCGACATCTCACATTCCCTTTAAGAGCAGGCGCGCTTGTTCCAATGGCGGATTGCTATTATAACGGCGGATTTGCCAGGCGCACGCCAGGAGACCGACGTTCTCGTCAGGGCCGTAAAACACAGAGAAGTAACACTGTATGGGGATGGGAGAAACCCACCCAAAATAGCTTCGGTTAAACAGGCGTATAAAAATTTGGGTAAATGTTGTAAGCTCGATTTATGCCTATTTTTTCACATCTTCATGGACACAACAATGATTTCCCTCGTGTGTTAATATTTGTCCTTGTAATAATGTATGGTTTTCTAAAAATGAAAACTGCTGCGTCTGTGTGTAGATGAGATAAGGAAAGTGCATGCGTGTTGTGCACATGCTACATTGATTATGGCCAAGCATGCACCCTTAAAATAGCATATGAATAACATGCACAACCCGCCACTGACTTTAAACTAGGTTTTTCCTGGTCAGTGGCGGAATTGTTTTCTAAACCTGCAAAATAGCACCACGGAACGTTTGTGCCGAAACACGCCTCCTCTTTTCGCTGAACCGCCCCCGGAAGCGCAAGTTAATTTCCTAATTTACCAACGTGCGTCTGTGGAGGGAAAAGTCCGCTGTGCGCGGGTGCAAAATAGGAATGATACATGCGTCGGTGTACAAAGTAATTTTGCACTGGGTGCAAGATGTCAAAAGCTCAAGGAAAATTTGATTGATCAATTCATGACACCCTTAAATGTTAACATATTTACATTTTCTTATAATTAATTAAAAAGTATAATCCTGAACATCATATCATGTTGCCCATTTGTATCGTTGGGTGCAAAGTAATTATGCATACTCAAAGCCTTGTGTGAAAGCTTACTCTTGGTAAATACTTAGCATTTTCCACTTAATGATTTTAAAGGGTAGGAATTTATTAAAAAAGAGTGAGGAATATGACCAGAAAGCCACACAGGCTAGAGTCAAACCCACATCATCCACACAGTCACCACAATTTGATACATGTTGCATGTACATGCTGACCACTAGTTCCTTTCCTTTCCCACAGAACTTCTACCCTACAATACAGAGGTATAAGCCATAGTTTAAAGTTGGATTTTTGCTTTTAATGATTTGTTTCTGTGATTAAGGCAAACAGAAGCACTCTTTAGTAGCTTCCCAGCTGTTTTAAAGGTAGAGCAGCTTCTAGCCTTCACGCATCATGCTCCAGCCAGCTGTTCTTCATCATTTTTTCTCCTTATCACAGCTGCAAATGTGAATAATCCATGATCTCTCCTGTTCGAAAGGGTGGGCTCGAGCTTTCACTCTCTCTCTCTGCATCGCTCACTCTCCCTTCTCTTCTCCTCACTTATCCTCAGGACAGATTTTCATCAGGCCTGCTCAATGTTTAACATGACAGGGTTCCATGGACATCACATGCAGGGGCTGCAGCGAGGCGACTGGTTTAGCTTGATGGGGTCAGATTCTGAGTCATGGCCCCTCGAGCACTCTTACAGCACCTATCAAATGCAAGACTGGGATCGTGGCAGATGAAAATGTTTACCTTACTGCACACGTCTACCCACTCTCTCTCTCTCCTGTTTCTTTCTTCTTTAGGATGTTTTGATGTCAGCACTGGTCCGTATGGTTGGGGAGTCATGGAAGATCAAAGAAAGGTTTATTTTGCCATGTAAATCTTCGATTCCTGTGACAATCGGGAGAGAGACTGGCATTAGTATGACAGTCTTTGGTTCAGTCTTTGGTAAGGTAGACTGTTGGAGTGAGAGAGAAAAACAGAAGGGGAGACCCTAATAATGGCCAGGCCGTGGCTAGACGCAAGATTTAAAGTGACAGTGGACAAGTCATCCATTATTTATAGCCTCCGAGCCGGAGTATTTATTTTTTTCAGCGGGCGTGAACAGTGAGGGATCGTGGCACAAAACAAGCAGCCAGTCATGGCCCATTCCCGTGACTGTCAGCTGGCCCCGCCATCACTGCTAACGTTAGCAACAATGGCTCTTGGGAACCCATGTCATTGCAGTGCCTGTACCTCAATCAGAGAGCCAGGGGCAAAAGCCCCGAAACCCTGAGAAACAACATGCTCTATGGCCTGCTGCTTAAAAACACCTGTGGTTGGCAAAAGTACAAGGACTAAAATGTAGCTACACAGCTACCATGTCCATTGGAAATTATTATTATTTATGAAAAATGTATGAACATTTATTTATTTTTACTCTGCTCTTTTCATCAAAGCCAGCTTGTGATGATTCTGGTCTCTGATGTGTTAATTTAAATCTTTTGATTCTAAACATATGTATATGGGTTGATGCAAACAAGTCCATGAACTGTTTTAAATTAGCATCAAGGCTTTTAACATTTAACATTAACAGTTAATATTTATATGAATAAGGGCTGCAACTAACTTTTATTTTGATAATCGATTAATCTGACGATTATTTTTTCAATTAATTGGAGGAAAATGTAAAAAAAAAAAAGCCCAATATAAATACATTTTAATCCATTATTTTAAACAATGTTATTCCACATCCTGCCCAATACTGTCCTCCAAACAATGTTTAATATAAAGCCTATGAAACAAATATAGTTAATGTATCCATGTCAGCTATGCTGTACATTATAAGCAAAAAAAGGGGTTAAAAAACAAAGATTACATTTTAAAACCTAAAATCAACCGATAACTTACTATTTTAAAGCAGAAATTAAAACAACTAAATAAAAAATTATAATAAACAAAAAACCCAAAATGTTAACTATGTGCATGGTATGAAGAACAATTCACTCATCCGAACATAATTATATTACATTAATGGGCTATACCAACAATAGTGCCTTTACTGTTACTGCTTTCATAAACATGATTACTTGTGTTACATGTAGAACTTTAAACCTACACTTAATTTCTAACAAAAAAATATTTTAGCAAAAATGTGTATTTTAGTCAGAATTATTGCGCGACGTCTGTTTGATGCGCATGCGCCCACCAGCGCTTGTTCATTGAACTCTGTGAAGTTTAAGACTCGTATGTTGTCAGAATATTTTAAATGGAAATACTCGCGGGACTTTCTAAAATTTACAGATAAGGATATAACCATAAAATGTAAGTTATGCGTTGAGGAAAACACGTGTCAGAGGCAGTAAACAGCACCCGGATCTGTCACTACAGCGCTTAATTATAAATATAAAGCAATTATGTTTCGGACTTGGAGCATGTACCTTTCTCGAGCAGCTTACTGTGTCCTCCACTATTTTGCGTTTTGTCCATAGAAATAGGTTATTCACTACTGTAAAGCTACGTGACTGGCTTGGTTTCCTTATCGCAGTGCGCATACGCGACTAATCGATAATCAAATTCATTAACGATTATTTTTATTGTTGATAATAATCGATTTTATAGATTAGTTGTTGCAATATATATCAAGTTCTGCATCTGGTCATGTTTTTATTTGAACGATTTTAATCTGCTTTTTTGCCTAGTTACTTTTAAATGGTCCCACACTGATAAATATTCCATTTAGTAGGCTATGCTAAATAATAATATTTTGCATGCTTAATAATTATGAAAGAATTATCAAAATGCCTTTTAAAATAGTTGTAGGTGAACTATACCATGTCATGACTGCAGGCCATTTCAACCATAGATATATATATAAACACTAGATACCTCGTACGCGCTGTTGGCCAATGGAGGTCGACGTCCGCACACGGCGGCCATCTTGCGACAGGGTGCTCGCTCACTCGTTTAATGGTGCATGTACTTTAAAATAACCATAACTTGCTCAATTTTCTACCGATTTTCAAACGGTTTGGTTTGTTATAAACGTCAGAGATGTAGTTATGACACTGCATACATACACTGCATACATATGAAAAATTATAACATACATGTTCAAGCATTCGGAATTATAGCCATGTTAACGTTTGTAAGAAACCAAACCGTTTGTAAATCCGTCGAGATTTCATCGAGATATGAGGATTTGTGTACGTGCTGATCATTCACCTTAATGCACAGAGCACTGCCGTAAGATGGCCGAACGGTGATGCCGGAAGTGACTGCGCCATAAGACATCTAGCGTTTATATATGATATCTATGATTTCAACTAGCAAAAAAAAAAAAAAAAAAAACAACACTAAATGGTTTCCATTTAAAAAAATAAAGTAGTAGGCTATACAAAGAGAAAATGGTCATACAACTGAAGTGTACATTAGTCCAACTTAAATTCTTCCAATGTACCATAGATAGTCTTGTTGGGTCATTGGTTGCTTTGAGTAGATGCTTGAGTAGATGCTACAAAGTTCCATAACATAAACTATACATTTAGACCTTGTGCATTAGACTTTAAATCATTAACAGAAGTCCGAACAGCACTTTTTCCTGTTTTTCCTGTTCCTAAGAGAGAAAAAAACATTTAACACTTAGCACTTGAGTTGCCACATTAACTGCAGACCTCTCTAAAGGGTTATCTAAACCATTCTTGTCCATGTTTGGTTGAGTAATTAAGAAGCCATGAGCCAGGTTGGGAATTCCCAGATGTGGATGCTACTGTTGTGCCCTCCAGCATTCTCAATTACTACAGCAAACACCCTGCTGTGAAACCAAATGCCTGATGCAAGTCACTCTCAACAGGATTGGCTTTTGAATGAACAGGTGTTATGGCGACTCATGGAAACACTCGGTAATAACGGTATCCTCAGCAGTTTTGTTCCGAAACCAATTGGATATAGGGTGGTTTTACTGAATTGGTGTAATGTTGGGCTTGTAATTACGGGCACTGACATTAAAAGAACCCCAGTGTGCACAAATTCACTACAGCAGTTAAAATATGAGGGTGAAATTGAACAATATTCATGTTCCAACACATCGTCTCAAAAGAATCACTTGAAAGAGCATTTAACAACAGACATTCATTGGCCTACAGCCTGTTTTCCTTTTGTGGGATGCCGTGAAGTAATTTAGTAACTTAAATTATAAGTAAACCTAAATGCATTAAATAATTAATTGCATAATAAATAAAACAAATAACAGAGCAAGACTGTATTTAAGAGATTTTTTAAAACAAACAAGAAAAACAACTAATTTAAGGATCATCAGACGATAATGAAATGCAATGGAGAATAAACTCCAAGAACCAGAAGATAGAGGAGGAGTTTTTACACATTTTAAGAAGAACCATTTCCCATAATTCACTTGATTAAAGTCAACAGTGGCTCGCAGAAACCATTAGACCTTGCAATTTGCAACTGATCATCGTTCATGCGTAATACATAAATTTTAGGAATTTGCCAGCAATTTTTGAGGCTTTCCAGCGGTACAGCCGAGATGTGGGACTGCTGTCGAGACCGGTCAGTGCATGTCAGGGTGGCTGATCTAAATCTGTCGGCCCATCTGGGAGAGCTCGCCTCGCCCAGGGATTAGGTAAGCGCAGAGTCTCGATCTGGCAATGATGCCAGTCCCAGACCAACAGCTGGTATGGGTCATGGTTCTCTCTCCTATCTCTCTCTGACAAACTTTCACTCCGTTTACATGGTGTTTGAACTAATATATCCTGAAGCTGATATGCAACTGTTTTGATAATACAGTATATCAGTCAATTTCCTTATGAAAAACAAAACAAATCTCTAAAGAATGAGGGCGCAGGGGTGATGAACATTTATTATAGGAGAAGCTCTGAGGGTTAATCTCGAACAACTCAAAGTCTCATCGGATGAGATAAGAGCCTTAGTTTTAAAACTACAAAGCACCGTCTGATACTCAAGAAGACTTGATGATAAAGATCAGCTTTTAATTTGTAAAGTATAGACCTGCTGCATTTCCTGGAGATATTGCCAAAAACCCTTCTCATAATGAAGATAAAAACTGAACATGGTATTAGACGTAGACTGTCGGAACAACTTACTTGAATAATACATAAAATTTTGTGGCTTCATGAAGAGAGGTGTGCTATAACTTTTATCAGTAAGCAGATTTTCGCCTGATGGTGGATGGTAAAATGGGCCACAGAATCTCTTAGACTGACACTTAAGCAGCGACCTGAGCCATATTTAGGGACCAGAGTATCTTGATGGTAGGCCTTTTTGACCTAGTAGTAAGCAACCACTTAGCAACCAAGCAGAACCCAAAGAACCACCTAGAAATAGAGTTTTGCATGTACACTCTTAAAAATAAAGGCTCCAATATAGGGTTTTTTGCCATTGAAGACCCATTTTGGGTCATGTTAGCAGTTCTTAACCATTTTTATTCTTAACGAGGAACATTTTAATAATTCAAAGAATCTTTTGTTCACTATAAAGAACCTTTTGTGCAATGGAAAGGCTCTATGGATGTTAAAGATTCTCCATGGACCATATAAGCCAATAAAGAACCTTTATTTTTAAGAGTGTAGTTTGTCTTTTAACTAGACAAAAACATGTGTGTGTGTGTATACACACACACACACACACACACACACACACAATACATCAAAAACTGCACCATGATCAATGTGAATAATTGCAGACAAAAACACATGGAGTACATTGGTTTGATACATTTTAGGACAGTTTCTTTCCATTCTGTCAGTAAACATCTGTGATAACGGCTGGATAATTTTGATCTACATCCCTTAGGCATCCTTTCCCAACACAGTGGCCATCATCCAAAACTCGCCCTCAACCAACCTTGATATAACCCAAAGCCTGATACCGTCAACCAATCTGACATAATTCAAAATCATTTTGGATGAGAACATTTTTTTGTTACCCTAGTGCTTTACCTGCCAATTCGATCATCCGGAAAGTATCACTATCAGTTTTCTGATGCCTTTAGTGTTGTGTACTTTCACCCACCTTTTAATGTGCATTTTTATTGTAGGCTGATCTGGAAAGAAGACACTTGCTAAGAATATAAATCTAGGCATTTCCTAGGTGAATGCTTCTTTTGTGCAGACATCCTCAAATCAACTTTAATCACTACCAATTGGAAACACACAAGCAGACACTGACTGCCCCAAAGAGAATGTGTTATCATTGATCAGTTTGTTCAGTCTGGGCTTACTGATTAGCGCAGACTGAACAAATAGTGAAACAAACAAAAATGATTCTGAATTGCAGTATTCAGGCATTTCTGCAAGAGAAAGTATTAAAACTTTTTTGCCTGGTTCCACAGACATGGCTTAGATTAAGCCAGGATTAGGCCTTAGTTCAATAAGGACATTTAAGAATCTTTTATAAACATGCCTTTGCAAAAAAAATAAAAAACCTTACTGGTGTGCATCTTGAGACGAGACAAAGCAATGGCAGTGACATAGGATGTCAGTGCAAGTAGCTTTCAGTTAAAACAGCTCAAACTTGTTTTTTAGTCTGGGACTAGGTTTAAGCCTTGTCTGTGAAACCAGGGTTTCTATACAAAAACTATGATTGTCAATCTTAAAAATACAATTATGCAACAAGCAAACACAAATACAGTCATTTAAATGAACAAGCAGGAAAAATGTGCTTTTGGAAACTGCAATCTTAATGGCTCAAGCCTCAAAAGCGCAGTCATTCACAAATGACACATATCACACAGGCACTTGATATTCTTTGTAACTTTAAACCTGATTATAGAAACCTGTTCCCTAAGAATACCATATCACACAATAAGGGAACATGGAAACGAAGCAGCGTTTATCACACTCCTGTTTCCGTAACGCAGCCTTCTTCAGCAGCCTGTGGCCCAGCAAAAGGTCATACCCTTGACCCTTCAGCAACTTTATACCTCCTGAACTTCCCCTGAGGTACTTTCCTTTCAGCCGACTCTGCTTTCAATAATCGCCTGCCTGGTATTTTGATACTGAGATGAAGGACATGTTGTTGACTGTTCTTTAAATTATGGTATCTGTAGTTACAGTCGGATAAAGATGATACAGAGTACTCAATATTGAAGCAGTGCTAATATGCATCTCAACCAAATGCATGATATACACAATCATAGGAATGCTTGATATGCCTGGCATAGGTAAAGGCAGAAAGAGTTATTGCCATGTAGCAGTACTTAGAGTTATGGTTGACACAGATCAAGGCTGTACTCAATAACACAATTATAGTAAAAGCTGCTGTAATTTCTCCATATGGTTGATGTAAAGGGAGGAGAACTTTGACCATAGCAGACCGAGGACCGCTCAGCACTAAACTCTGAACTGATGTTTTTAACGATGAAAGGCGAAAATAATATGCTTGCCGTGCACTATGTTAAACGTGGAGAACAAAAAAGAGAAGACAACATGAAATGGAGTTTGCAACCCATTTTACTTAAAGGGATAGTTCCCCAAAAATAAAAATCTGTCATTGTTTACTCACCGTCAAGTTGTTCCAAACCTGTATGAATTTCTTTCTTCTGCTGAACACACATAGAAGATCATTTGAAGAATGTGGTTAACCAAACAGTTAATGGACCCCTTTGACTTCCATAGTATGGGGGAAAAATACTATGGAAGTCAATGGGGTCCATCCACTGTTTGGTTAAAAAAATTCATACAGGTTTGGAACAAAATGAGGGTGAGTAAATAATGACAGAGTTTTCATTTTTGGGTGAACTGACAGGACATTCAATGAAAAAAAAGTAGTATGGAAACTGATTTTATCCATTGGGAATTGATTGGATATAGGTTGGATATAGATATGGGTTGGAGGGAATAAGTTGAGAAAAAAAAAAAGGAATAGTTATATCTAACAAATGAAAAAAGGAACATTATTTCAGAAACAGAGAACATTAATTACATTTTGATGAAAGAAAGAAACCATTTTTATTTCATGCTGACTTCAAAGTAACAATAGAATTCTACATGCCATCACTTAATTTACACTGCGGAGTCATTTTAGATGATAAAAAGAGACATTTGAAACTCAAGACTGACATTAATATGCCCGAGACTATTAATAGCATATATCCTGTGACATTTGGATGAAACAGACATAAACCAGCTCTGATTTATACATTTAGAAGGAGCGCTGACCTTTAAGTGATACAATATTTACTTAAGGGATGTAGAGGAGACAATTTTAAGACTGACAAAAAGACATTTTAACCTTTGTGCAACAGCACAATAACAGTTTGTCCAAGTCAGCAAGAAAATGCTCTCCATGGAGGGAACGCCATTTTAGTTTGTCTACAAACGCACAGGAAGCCGTGTTTGTTCCTCAGAGCGAGATCGTAATCGACTTTAGCGCCTCGTCGAATTAAACCGCAATCTCACGACAATATAGTCGTTTCAGTTCAACTTTGCATCAGCCTTGCAAATTAGACGGGAGGGGGAAAAGCTTCAATGTTAATTTCAGCCTTGCGTCCTCGTCGACACTGACGTTTCTTTTCTAATTGACCCCGGGTCAAATGGGCCTGAGATAATATTTTGTTAAAATATTCTCATTTCCTGGGGAGTCACATTTCCATATAACTTCACCTCATGCTTTATTTATGACTTTCTTTACAATTCCCATGCAAACGATATCTTAACTGTCCCCTTATCTCCCACCCCCCCAACCAAGAACAGTTTAGTAAATATCAAGCTGTATTCATTATTAATAAATCTACAGTTTAAAAACCCCTCTAATAAGTACATGAATTATTTAAGTGTTCAGAGGCCTGGGGTGGGTTATAGCACCCTCAGTGTGAGGTTACACAATTGCTGTATATTGCAGTTAGAACACTACTAAGTAGATACGTCCCCCTTGACTGCAGAAAGTAGCTGTTAATTTACACGTCTGGCTAACACCTTGTCAAGACTTGGTAAACTTCACACAGTAGATGTTGATGTTTACTCTGAACCCACAGCAGGTGTGAGACCCTGTTGTTTAGAGATCATCTATTGCTCCTTTACTCAACCTCGTCTCTTTCAACTCACAGGAATCCCATCATCTGCGCGTCCAGCAAGCTGTTTCTCTCATCAGCATGTGCTTGTGAGAGGCAGTCTCACATTTGATCCCCTCACCTACAATAAATCTTAACGGGGTGGAGACCAAAACCATCCGCATGCCTGGTTTTACAGTTCTCGTCTCTCTGACACGATTTCTAAGTTTCCAGCCTTTTTTCCCACGTGAGAAATTATAAAGGTGGAATTCTAAGAAATACTTCTAAAACTAAAGGTGGCGAGCAACGTGCGCAAATAATCATTTTTCAAAGCAGTAGCCTATGAAAGTGTAGCCTATAGTGCCGTACTTTTTTGAACAAGTGTGAATCCAACTGATCATCAAACGGCGTATCCCAATCAACTTGTCGGCTCTATTGACATAGAAGACTGCAACATATTGTGGCGTTACATTTGGCGATATCCGATTCCTGCAATGAATCGTTCTGAGTGTTATGAATCGGCTCACAGAAGAGTTCTGGATTATTCGCTGTGTCCAAATTCACTCACAGGTTCACATATTCATTATTCAGAGTCAGTCAACAAAACTTCTATTGCATGGATATGCGTTTGCAGTATTGATGAGGTATACCTTGATGTGTTAAAACAGTCCATTCTGGAAATAAATATGCTCAAGTAAATTCACTACAGTGATTATTGCACTATATGGGGCGAACGAAAATGAGTGAATGGATCCGGACGCTGCCGTAAAATAGCTTAGGCTACCACGCGCTGGAGAGCGCCACACTGTGTGTAGGCTACGTCGCAGAAACCTCGTCACTTATAGCCTTCGTTTTTTTATTAGGGAAATACGTACGGATTTATTCCAACGTAGGCTAAACATCGCTGATTAGAGTTGGAAATCGGGCTTTATTTTGCAACACCACGCCAATATGCGAAAATGACACCAAATCGCAGTGAACCATAGCCTACTATTAAATATTTAGTTGAAGTGTAGCCTAATCAAAAGACTGCATAGCACAATTATGAGACATGATTGAAATTAGTGCTTTACTTTTGCCTGTTTTCCATTTGTTTATGTGTGATACAAAGCCCAAATAACGCAATTTTGATTGACACGTCAGGGAAATTACCCATTGGTTCTTTTGCAGTTTATTTCGGTATGCAGCTGAGTCAGCTGTTTAACCAATCACTATCAAGCAGCACGTGAATATGATGACGCTATGACATTTCGTTTTGAGACCATACAACCAGAAGGCATGGTTACATAAGCTATTTTTCGCCTTGGGAAATAATAACAATTAACCTTATTTTGTGCATACTCACTTTTTCAGCTTTGTGGTTTCATAAACAGTATACGATAAATCTTTTTGTTTAGTTAAATTTTTTTTATCAAATAAGATGGAACATATTTGTAAGTCTCCCTTACATGCTGTGCATGTGTGGCATATAGACCGAATCCATAAAGTATAAATAAACTGATAAATAAGATTATTAGCTATGCATACGTTCCATTGATATATATAAATTTTTTTTTTTTTTTTTTAAATCACATTGCACATAGGCTATATTGAGTCATTATTTAAAGAAACGCCATTAAGATCATCTGTTCCGTAGACTCTTGTTTGCTCCGGGACACACCTGTTTACTTTCCCCAGCAGTTTATTCATTCAGAGGCGCGCATAACCAAGCACCCCCTGTTGTTTAACAACCAAACACCCCCCCAACTGCAAGTCACCCCCAGTTTAAACCCTTAACCAATCGCAGGACCCGGGGGCGTAGGCCAACGGCTGTCCCTGTGGACTGAGAATTACTTCATTCTCAAACTCGATGTTCCCCGGTCAAAAAAAAAAAAAAAAAAAAAACGCCTGTCTTATTCATCGCGCCATCATCCAGTCAGTAGCACGGCAGTCAGTGCGGATCGCATCCTCGCCTTGCCGCTGCATAACAAGAGAGTGCGGAGCGAGCAGAGCAGTGCGGAGGGGACAGTGCGTAAGAAGAGCCTGCGTTCATGTGCGCTACAGGGCTTGTGGTGCTGAAACGCGCTCAGTTGCACAGGCGAGCGGAGGAGCCCCGCTGATCACGAGAAACGGAGATTTTTCTATCACCTATACGGAGGATTTACTCCAAGTACTTGGATTGATGCAAGACCTACCCATTAAATCAACTTGATCTGAACCAAAAAATAGTAGGGAAATACATGGAAACGATCTAAAGAAAGTTCTAAACTTTAAAGAGCCAACAAGCATTGATGCTTAGACTGTGTTCGGATGGCAGTAGAGACTTTCAGCTCTCCGAGCTGAGGTTAACATAATCTGCCGTTGATTTTTACTTTTTTTTTTTTTTTTTTTTTACCGTATTCAAGAGGAGGGCGAGGACCAGAAAAAGCTTCCACAGTCAGTCCAATCGGAGCTTTTGTGCGCACACGTTTAGTCTGGACTGCAGGACAAGTGTTGAAGACTCCGGAAAGATGCTGGTGTTTTACATCGCATTGTGCCTTTTAGGAACAGGTAAGACATTTTGTTATAGTTCAGTAGCCTAACTATTGTAATGATCAAATCGGTTGTTTGCGTACTCTGTATCGCTGCGTCAACCTAATCATAACGCGATTATCTATATCTCAGCGCGCTCCGCTTTGAAGTTAACGCAGTCGTTTTAGTTGTGTCATAATTGCATTTTGTGACATATGAGGTCGTAGTAAGACCCTGGCGATATGTTGGGCGAGTGGCACTGCGCCAAAT
Source organism: Rutilus rutilus (assembly GCF_951802725.1). Taxonomy (NCBI): domain Eukaryota; kingdom Metazoa; phylum Chordata; class Actinopteri; order Cypriniformes; family Leuciscidae; genus Rutilus; species Rutilus rutilus. The sequence continues at coordinate 27,938,891 of NC_140223.1, forward strand.
GGAAACAAGGCTCATTTGGAAATTAAACTTGTCCAATACAGGCGTGTACCCCAGCATAATGCAGCTGTAGGCTACAGCTCTCTGTATTCTTACAGAAGATTACTTCAGCAGTGCCGTGGCACAGTGATGGCATTATGGTACATAGCATAGGCTACATAATACTGAAATACGCGTATTTGCTTGATACTGCAAAGTACTTAATAATGGTAGGCTACATGTCCAAAACGAATAAGTGTATTTTTTATTATTATTATTATTATTTTAACTAACCTAAGTGTTGCAGTTTATGTTTTGCACATTCTAGTTAGGCTATAGCTACACCTGTTGTCTGTGGATATGAAGAAAAACTCTGCCACATAAAGAACTTGATCGTTCAATAGTGTTTGTATAGCCTATGTAAGTGATAGAATAGATGCGCTTAGGGAACTTTTTTGTTCGCTGCAATCGCTAAAAACATCATTCAGTACAATGGAACAAGTGGCTGCGTTTCTGACTAATGCATTACTGTACAAGGGCTTGATGCTGTTTTGTACATGACAGATGTTGACTTGAGGTTGATATATTCAGTGCCCCATTTACTGAGATCGTCTAGCCGACTTGCCATAAGAGAAAAGTTGAAGAAAGAACGAACCAGGTGTGACCACGATAATGGCTATCAGCTAACACCCTTCTGGGTTTTGGAAAGTGTGTTAAAAGCCACAGAGGTCTAATGCACTGGAGATGTGCTGATGACAGTCTCCAAAACAGAAACACCTCTTAATAATTTCACAGCCAACGCCATCAGGAAGGCACAATCTCCTCTCTCAAACAGAATAATTTAATAGCATTAAATAAATATAAATGGTGGCGGGCAGAGGTGCGACATTTCTCAATACAGTCTAAGGGGAGCCGGGAATGCGCGCGATCTGAAAGATTATGCTCGTCGCTGTGTTGATTTATTCATTATTTTGTACTTAATGTTGTAGTGGCCGCGGGCATCTGACGCTATCCTGATATGTTGTGAGCGTGAATGAGCTGACTATCGCTTGCTGCACTCAGTGCGCTGCCTCTTTGTTTCTGTTAGCAGCGCTGCAGATAGGGTTTGGAACGGTACTGGTTCCATTCTTTAAAAATACTGGAATCGAATGTTTTTTTTTAATGACTTTCGAATCTATTAACGTTCTCGAACATGCTTTTAACGCCGATACGGACGGAATGTCTTACTATACACTGACAGCGCGATGAGTGCAGTCCGATTCCCAAACGAATGACTCTCATGAATAGGTTCTTTTTAGTGAGTCATAAACGTGTAGTTCGATTCCCGAGATGATTCTTACGAACCGGTTCGTTTTAGCGAATCACAAGCATGCAGCATTACCAGTACAGTTGGGTTTTCAATTTAACGACTCTTATGAGGCGGTTCATTTGTGTGAATTACAAAAATACAGCGTGACAAATGTTTCTTGATTTTCGAACAAATAACTGAATTGAGCCGGTTCTTTAGTGAATCAAGTGAATCAGTCTGGCTAATCTGTTTATTGTCATTAGTCTACTTGTCGTGTCATACTCGATGTTGTTATTTTGTTATTTTAACATGTTCTTAGGTCCGTAGGATTTAAAATAATAGTTCACTGAAAATTCTGTCATCATTTAGGCTACTCACCCTCAAGTTGTTTCAAATTTGTATGATTTTATTTCCTCCTGCTGAACACAAAGGAAGAATTTCGGTAACCAAACAGTTGATGTAGGCTACCCCATTGACTTCCATAGTATTGTGTTTCCTTCTATGGAAGTCATTGGGGTCCATCAACTGTCTGGTTACCAACATTCTTCAAAATATCTTCCTTTGTGTTCAGCAGAAGAAAGAAATTCATACAGGTTTGAAACAAAATGCATTTATTTCTATTATAATTTTTTTTTTCTGAGTTGTTAAATTTGGTTAAAATCTGAGATTACATTTACCCTCAAATACTTATTTTCTCAAAAGTATTTGTTTAGAGAATCATTAAAGTCTGCAAAGTGCAAAAACTTGTCACTGCACCACAACATGGAAATTGAATTCTTTGCAAACTAGAGCACAATCTACAAGGTTTGTTTTAAGAGCTAAGCACTCTGTCCACATAAGTAGCATAGTTGTTGTGAGCCGTATTCAAGTTTGTGCTGTTTATTTTACACCAAAGGCGGCGCTGTATTTAGCATATTCTGTGTGCTTTGATTGGGAGAGGTTGATTCATTTGCGGAGAAGTACAGCATCCTCGAGCCTGGCCTATTTTTACCACGAGTCTGTTGTTTCCACGCCTTTTAACAAATATTTTATTCATTGGGTGTATTATTAACGCCGGCTTTGATTCAGCTCGAGATAAAGGCTTCAAAATCCCCCGGCCCTCTCAGATCCAAAAGTGTTTCTTCTCCCAATTAACGGCGTAACTGCAAGCGAGGCAAAGCGCTTTCGGTCGGCGCTCCAGTAAACGGAATTAAAAACAAATGTTTATTGGTGGTTAAGCTGTGCTTTCTGTCTGTCTCTTTGATAAATGAGGCCGCCGTATTGACACGGATGGAGGCGGTTATTAAATTTAAATGTTGAATATAAATGCCTAGCACCTTCACAAATTTGGAGGGAAAATATATATTAGACAGAAATATGCATGCCTGGTTCGCAAATAGGCTCTAAATTTGTAATTATTATACACGGCATAAGAGTAGAATATGCTTCAGTCGAGTTTTGTTTTTATTTGAATTTTGCTCAATAACAGGTTAACTTTAGGATATGTTGTCAGTTAGTTGAGTAGCATACTGAGCTTTTTATGTGGACTTTCTAGCCCGTTAAAGGGGGAAATGTGACCCTGGCTGCACTCTAGGCACTATGTTTTTCTCATTATTAAGTGGGTGTGTAAGTAAGACAGAAGGAGGGGGAGAGGGAAGAATAGGATGTAGCAGAGCAATTCTTTGACAGACTGGTGGCAGCTGCTTTGGGAGGAGCAGAGAGGCTCCCGGACGGCCTGAACCACTCATCTCACCTGACATCTATACAAGCAGCACGCCACACTCTGAAAAACCACCACCAGCTCGCATCTGACTCACCGGCTCCGTCTCTGAATAATGGCTCATGGATAGATAGCGCAGCAAGAGAAAGATTGTCCTGCTTCGCATAAACACACATGCTCCCTTACACACTCACCCAGATATATACACACCCCAACGTAGGTGCAAACACACATCTCCTTTATCTCTTGGTCTCTCTCTTGTTTGTCCTATCTGTCTTTCTTTCTCTTTCTCCCTCTCTTTCACACACACACATGGTTTTTAGAGTGTCTGACAACACGAAGGCTCAGAACTAGTAGAAAAGAGCAGGGGATTGAAGCAGAGAACATGACAGAGTCTTGAAGAGACCAGCCCCTAGTGCCAGATATTCATGTGCATGCCCTTAACAAAGCTCCGCCGCTTCTTTCTCCCAGCCATAATTTGCTTTCTCGGAATGCCCCTCAGTCTCCCAGTGGAATTATGCTGCACTGTGCCATCAGTATTCCAAGTATTCTCCAGCACTTTAAAAAAAAAAAAAACCTTTGGCGTGGGGTTGGCAAGTCCCAGAAGGCAGCGTTCAAAGGAAGTGTGTTAAGATCATAAAACTTTTGCCTACTGCTTCCTTCCTCCCTAGTCATTTTGCCTTGTAAAGAGCAAAAGAAATACATAACTGACTGCCCCCTCCGTGCATTATTATTTTATTAATTTTAAATCCCCAACACACACTCTCATTCACATACTTTATATCTTTCCCACTCTGTAGGGTTGATCATCAGTATCAGTATATGATTTAATAAATTGACTATTTAATTTATAATGGTGGTATTGGCATCAAGACATATTAAATCTAGTAATTGTGTAACATAACTTCAGAAGCTCAGTTTTTAAAGGCAGTACTTTGATATCTGTGATATCCCACAATCCTATGTCTGTGTGGTGTTGAAAAAGTCTATTCATAAATGTCTACTGAGAAATAATTACAATCTTTAAATACTTAGTCTAAGACTCACTCGAATTTGTTCTAGATCATTAGGCGTCATTATGGTGCTTCGGAAGCCTGTCTGAAACCAGTTTCTGTAGTCGGTGCCTTCATACAAATCTGCTGTCTGTTAAGTTATTGACTGACTGGGCAGCAAGGCATCTAGCTGGCTTGGGTTTCAGACTCAGCCGCACACATGTAAACACTTCAACCAACAGCACTGCATGTCTGCAGTCTTGTCTTGATGTTTTAGCTTTCTCCATTAGAGGGACAGATAGTTTGACCTGCACAAAGGGCCTCCCATTAGTGATGGGGACTGCTGGGCGCTTAGATTGAGTGGGGTTGTGAGGTGGTATTTCTGGCCTTCTGGGTTTGTTTTAGGAGCTTTTTGTATTATGCATGAGCTGAATGTCTTAGGAGACCTTATAGGGACTGAAAATGACTTTTTTATGCATGTGTCTGTATTGTTAAGAGGCTTAATGTTTGTATTGTACTGTATGTAAAGGGGTGTAATATGAGGTTGTGTGTCTGTGTTAGGGAAGGTGTCGGATAAGCTGCATCTAGTGTAAAGATTGGAAAAGCAGAACATAAAATGTAGAGGTAATAATACAGAGAATTAATCTCGTATTTTTTCTGTTTTCTTCTCACTTCACTTGCTTTTTCTTTCCTGTGGAAGCCTGTTTTCACCTCAGATTAAAAAATAACAAAGAGTAAATGTGACAAAGTTTAAAAATAAGAAATGATATAAAGTCACAATTATGAGAAACAATGTGACAGTTCTTAGAAAAAAAGATGCAATTGTGAAATATATAAAGTCACAATTCCAAGAAATAAAGTGGAAGTTGTAAGATAAAAAGAAAAATTACGAGTCACATTGTGACTTTTTTGAAACTCTGAGACAGAAATGGGCTTCCATTCTTCACCTGTTTGTCCTTATTGAAAAGGACTAGCAAAGTTGGAAGGCGAGGAAGTTCAGTGATAAGTGTGTGTGCGCTCGAGTTAGAGGGAGTAAGTGACACACGATTCACAATAGCGCCGATGCAGCAGAATCTGTCTGGTGCGGGAAGACTGCTGCATTATTTAGGAGACGCTCGTATGGCATAGATATGGATGAGTTTTGGCCTGCTTTGATGCGCTTGCACTCTGCAGAACGGAGTGAGATGGACTGGCTGCGAGCGGCTGAGTGCTCTGGGCTCTTTTACAGGGAGATGTTGGCGCTCGGAGACAAATTCAACATAAAGGTCAGTTTTGTTTACAGCAGAGAGCAAATCGCGAGATTTTCTCCCCAGACAACATTCTAGCGTACGAATTTTATATGTGTTGCTGGGACTGAATGACATTCAAGCTTGTGAATAGGACTTAGGGGACCAGGATAATGCTATACCTTCTCTTTACAGTAAAACATGAAAAGAAAAGAAAACCCTTGTTGCAGGTAAACAGAAATCCGTAAGTTAACTTTTTTAGTACCTCCTGTGGAGAAAAGACCACAACTCCTTGGTTTTCATTTTTTCCCGCGCCCCCATTTGCCCATCATAACGTTCAAACCGTGCTCCTGATGACACGTACAGCTGTTAGGTTGGGGGGTGGGGGGGGGCTCTGAAACAATGGCTCTCTCTGTTTTCTGCTACACACAGCCGTATTGTCTAATTATCTTTCACAGACACAAGACAGCGACCCTCACCCACGTTTTTCCGCAGCACCCCCCCCCCCCCCCCAACAGACAGAGGCACACACAGAAAGATATTTAGGAGAATTAGTGGAATAGAGAAAGCAAATGAGAAGGTTTTGGAGGGAAAGACTGTAATCTGCTTGCCCATGCAGGAGCACATAGATAAAGAACTTGGCATTGCGTTCAGGGGGGCATTTGTTATCAGCTCTCAGCGTCTCCAGCCCGCGCGGCTAATGGCAGAGCCTAGAGGATAGGTGGCCAGTTGTTCCTCACTCTGGGACAAGGCCATCTCCTCCATCTCCATTGTTTTTTCAGCCCCTCTCTTCCTCTAACCTCGTCTCCATCCACCCACATCCTCACCTCATTTTCCTTGGGCGGAAAGACGAGTGAGTGGACAAAGAGGAATTGTGCTGACTTCTTCCTCTGGAGGAGAAAATGAAAAAGAGAGCAATTATGTCATCGGGGGTCTTCAGTTACATTAAAATGGACAGTTTGTTTTTCAAGGCCGAGAGTGACTCTTAGATTGAAATTTTATCTCATGTATCCACATCTCTGGGGATGTTTATTCTGATGATGAGATACAGTAGGCAATAGGGTCAGATAACCACTGATATTTGCATACAGGGGAAAAAAGAGGGTGTTTACTGCTGAGATCACAAAGGGGTGAGGCTGGGGAGCCTGAGTTAATTTGGAGAAAATCATTAAAACAATGCCTAAGGAAAGACACAATTTCAGACACTCATTTCCTAATTTAAGAAGCACTTTGCTTGCAATTTTTTTTTTTCTCCCAAAATGCGAAAAGTGTCACTCGTTACTAGGGGAAATGTATCACAATTTGGTACGAACAGAAGCAAGGAAGTGTTTTGACACAGGCGTGTGTAGAATGAGCTGGGCTTTGGTAGAGCGCACATTGGCTTCTATTTTACGATCACCTCCAGTCCTCCAAGACAAAAATTTCATATCTCTTGCTGTGACACAGGAAGCAACAGTAAATTGAAATTTATCTTCCATGTTGCTGCAATATCTGGTCTCATATTATCCTCTCGGGCCGAGATCCCTAAGCCCGGCCTTAAAGATAGCCCTGATAGGAGAGGATGTTTTCTGCAGTGGGAGAATCCAATTCTGCTATAAAACTGTTCATTAATTTTATCTGTCTGTTTATTTATTGAATATTAGATTTTTGTGTTTACGTTTGGGGAAAAATGTTGTAGCTAGATTTGAAATTATGCTCCTTTATTACTTATCTGTTCTGGGATTTGCGTTTGTTATAGTTATGGATTCATGCATACATTAAAGAATGAGTCATGGAAGTTCAGATGGACTGACAGCTAACAGTAATTGATTGTTTTTCTGTCACAGACACACAGTTGAAGGTTGTGCCAGAGGGGTAGCTGAAATGAGTGTCTGGTGGTTAAAGCTACATGGCCTTTGTATGGTGATTAGTCAAAGTCTGACTATTTAATTAATGATTACTCCATCACAGAAGACATTGTGTGCCTGAGAGAGACAGAAAAGCTCTCAAAAAAGCCACAGTCTGATTATACTATTACATGTGATGCATCAGGATCTAACTTTACCCCTGATTCCATATATATTCAGTTAAAACTGTTTCATATACTCTAGTACACTGATATTGACAGTGTCACATTGATTGTGAAGGCCAGTTTTTATTTGTTAAAAAATTTTGAGCTAATAAAGTCTAGAATAAAGCACAAACTGACACTTTAAGATGTTCGCCATAGCATCCAGCACAACAAATTAAAGCTTTTCTGTCCTGTTTTAACTAAAACAGAATTATATTTCATACAATATAACAAGTGTAGTAAGTGTTTTTGACACCCCTGCACTAGTAGGTCACTGATTTCAGTTCCACTAATGCTGCCTAGATTCTGTATCAGGATAGGATCTTATACCTGCTTCCATTGTAAGATAGCATCATATTAAATCAGATCTCAGATCAGAACTCAGCCCTACTTGAGTCTTTGGCATAAAGACTGTCATGCAGACAGGAATACCCTCATTATCAGCTATTTGCAAGCTCATTCTCTCTATCCGTCTGTCTCTCTTTCTCTGTCGCGCACACACTCACATCCCTTAACCAAATAGTTCTTCCTCTGGAAACCCCAGTGGAATGTGCGCGCAAATATTGTGATTGTGAGCCCGACCGTTAACCATAATACTCCACACCGGAGAGAAGACCTTACTCAAGCTCCCCCACCACATCAGGGTGAAAGGCATCTCTGTTTAGTTTTCAGACAGCTGGGCAAGAAATTGAGAAAAGCATATATGTCTTTCCTTCTCTCTTTCCCAATCGTCTTATTTCTCTTGCTGTTTCTTGATTGCTGGGATATTACGGCATGGCTTTGAATGCCACAGTGGGAGGTCGAAGGAGAAGCTGGCCAATTTGCTATCAAGCGAGGGGTGTCAGTCAAGGCGCGTCAAACAAGCTTTCCGCCGTCACTCATGTGTCCAAACATGGTAATTTTATCGAGCGATCCAAAGTTATCTGAAACAAGCCAGTGCCTTTGGAAAAAAAGAACGGGCGATCAAATGATTCGGAAGGTAGAGAAGATGGCGGTAAAGAAAGTGAGAGAACCATTTAGCCAAGGTGCGGAAGGCTTAGGAGTTCATGCAGCTTGATAAAATGGTGTGCCAAGGCAGAAAGTGAAGAGAGGAAAGAGGGGGGTCAAACAGATTAACTTCCAGCATCTTAGCTCTGAAGGTAATGGATATCCTTGTACTGGTGTGAAGGAACCCCTTCATCTGTTCTCCCAGTTTAAAAGTAGGAAACATAGTAACAAAGACATACCAGATGAAAAAGTGAGTGTCTGACACAGGAGACTGGATAGGGCACTTGGACACCTGGGGGCAATGATGAAGCCGTAACAAAGCAGACAAGCTTTGAATGCACAGGTTGGCCAGAGCTGGGTGAATGAAAAGGAGGGGGGGGGGGGGGGGGGGGAATTTGGTGTTGATGGGTTGAATTTGATACACAGCCTCTTTCAGACGATGAGGTAATGTCAGGCAGTGCCCCTGGACCTTCCTGATTGATGCATTCCAGCCGCTCTACTGCTGTGGGAGGGCTGTAACGGATTACAGCGCCAAACCCTGCACGGAGAAAGACAGAGAAACCTCTAATGGTCTGTGACTATTGTCTGGGTGAGGCATCCAAACTCTACCGTTCTCTGCGGAGTTGAAGAGGAAGTTCACACACACACAGGGACAGGTACACGATACACACTGAAAAGAGCTACCTCAGCGTTGTTGTGCAGGATATTGGCTGTTTACTTTTGAAATTCTCTCCCTGGTTCTGGCTTGCTGTAAACACTGGTGTGGGGTGCTTGTCACTCACAGATAAGGACAGAGATAAATAGGAGAGGGAGGAAGTGAGATAGAAGACAAAGGGAACAAGGAACAAAGAGAGACAAAGAAAGAAAAGTTGCTAGCTAAACATAATGTCTCTTGGAGTGAATAATGAGTCTGTATGGACAAATGAAGTCTAAAAAAGTGATATGCTTACATTGGCTGAGCTTTTTAGAACTTTACCCAGCCGCAGCACAAAGTGATATTTTTTATGCATTTGCATGCATAATTATGCAGATTAGAACAAAATGGGCTACATAGTCCCACTGAAAAGACCAGCTTAGACTAGCAGGAGTTTCAGTGAATGTGGTGTGTATATATTTAACAATGTTGTTCACAAGCAAACTTGGCTAGCGATGCTGATCAACACATGATCTAAAATGCATCTTGGTAAGCAAATGTGCTAATCTTTTCAGGAAAGTATCCATGATGCAGTGTGAGCTGGAGCCTTATTTGTATCCTGTGTTGTCATCCATGTTTTTTTGTTCGTTTTTTTTCAGAGAAGGACACAGGGCAAAATTGCATGCCACCCTTAGGAACAGCATAATAGTATAAGACAAATACATAAATAAGAAAAGCCATCAAGCAGGCAAGGAAGTGTGGGCTGGTTCATGTGTGGAAGAGAGAAGGAGAAAGCAGGAAAAAAAGGTCTGACATTAATGCAATCCGTTTGGTACTTTACCTCAAGCCACTTGTTTAAGCTTTCTTCTCGAATGGATTGTGTATATTACTGGTGTGTGACAAAAACAGCTTCACCAGTATGCTGAGAAAAAGATGCATGGTTTTGGAGGACACAGCAGGTCTTCTAGCTCTGGGCTCCAGACTGGCTTTGTACGCAGCAGGCTGCTTGGTTTCAAGCATTCCCAAACAGAGCCACCTCAGAGCAGGTGAAAGAATGAGGAGCGTGTTCCTGCTGGAACTGCACTTCTATAGCTTCTTCTCACTTCCAGCAGCAGGCGAAGCGAGAAGATATGGGTTCAGCTTTCTCTATGAGCTGTATCCCACTGCGAGGAGATTTAGTGATGATTTATGAAGCCCCTAGAAAACAGGGCACAAATGTGTAAGGTTTTCATATGATACTGACATCTCGCTTCCAATGTCAATGTTTTGTTGAGTTTTGGTGGAGCTGCAGCTTTGAGAAAGCTTGTTTAGATATGAAAGGATTTCACAGGAATTTGTGGGAATATTTTTTCAGAGCCTCTTTTGAGCTCTTTGTTTAAAAAAAAAAGTGTGCTTTGGAGACGCTGTTCAATAAGTAGTTTTTAATCATATTAATATGAATGAACATGTTCTGGTATACGGTAATGTTGCTGGGCCAACTTTGTCTGTTTTACAATTTTTTGAATGAATCTGGAGTAGTATATACTGTGGATTGAACAATGCGCCAGCTCTAATTACCAATTAACCGTGTAGAATATCTATACGAACACCTCCATTTGCTCAGAGGTAAATTAATGATACTAATTTGCATTCTTTTCTTTTAACATAATTTTACATATTGATTCAGGTCATTGTGGTGTGATAGTAATTTAAGAGCTCACAGTACCGCAGTAAATGTGTTCTGTTCACTTACACTGATGTTATCAGTTGTAATCATGATCAAATGAGCCTTTTCTTCTTGGCTGACTGTAAGAAGCATTTGTCTCTGTTCTGATTTTTTATTTTTTTTTATTTTAAGTTTTCTTTAAAGAAAAAATAACCGAAAAAAGTTTTGCAATGTCACGGTTCCTAAATTGTGTAAAAACGTTTACCTCTTTATGAGCACATTCTACTGGAAGAATACAAAATTCACAAAACTCCCCAGTTTAATCATATGGGATTTTTTAGCAACCGTAACCAAGATGGGCAGAGCTTAACAAAGGGTCAATTTGAATTTGGAATTTGAACTATTCGTTTTATAAAAAGGTGAAAATGGCACTATTCTGATGAATGTGGACATGTGTAAGCTTAGATACTGGTGCAGGGGAGTGTCTGATGTCATCACTTTTCACTCAGCTTGTTGGGAGGAGGTGATGGATAGGCTTCTAATGGACCCCCTCAATCACAAGCTACTTAAGCAGACTGATCAGTAACATAGTGGCAAAGAGGCCAACACAAACCCCCTTTCAACAGAGCCACAGGGAGGTTCAGAGATCATCCATGCTAGTGATTAGCCCTGTAACAGTCCTTATGCTGCAAGCTTTCACTCATTTACCAGGCATTTGAAAAATCTATGGTACAAACTCACCATGAAAGAGTCTTGAATTGTCAAGCGGAACCTTAAAAGGCTCAACCTTTTGTCCCAGTATGACGCAGTAGCTTGGTGCGAAACCTCTTTTGTTTTGCTAATGTTATTAATGGACTCACTTAAGTATAAAAAGTGAATCAGATTCAACTCGGTAGGGAAAAAAATAGCATGGTTTTTCTTTTTATATTCAGTTTATATTGTACAAAGGTGTACTATAGGCATGTCAGCATGAAGGTGTGAAGTGTAGTGATTTGTCAGTGGAAATTTCCTGCGAGTTTGAATCTGATGCCATCACTGATTTTTAAAAAGCACTATAGTTTAAAGTAGGACAAATTAATTAGCCCTATTCCTTAGATCCAAGCAAAGAAATCACAAATATTAGCAGTTGGTGGGGTCTCTCCTCTCAAAAACACTCTCCGTTTTGACTCTATCTCTCCCTGTGATTCAGTGTATCCTGTTAACAAGTGCCAGCTTCATCGAATACCCACAACACAAGTCAGTGTGTGTGTTTTCACACCAATTAACAGCTCTCTTTTGGTGCCTGCTGAGGTGATGATGGCCTGCCTCTGGCCAGGCGCATGGTGTTTATGTGTATTTGGATTTTTTTCTATGTTCAATCTTTTTCTATTTTCATTAGTAAGCAGTATAATTAGTAGTTGTAGAACCTTATAGATCTCATAGATAGAACACCAGAAAGTCCAATGAATGTATAGGGATTTCTCAGTTTTCGTATAGAGTTCTCTCAGTCTTCACAAATCTAGCATGGGCTGACTTGCTCTCTGTCAAATTAACTGTCTACTCTGCACCGTTCACAATCTGCCCCTTAAGAGGTAAAAGCTCCTCCATTGGTCGAGAGGTGAGTGGTCATTAATATCAGGCTAGTCCTCATTGGCACAAATGGCAATGCTGGAGAAAAATTATTCTGTCCAACACTCTTCCTTTCTTTCCCTCTCTCCCTCACACTATATTTCTTTTGGCTCTCGGAGCCAAACTAGCATCCCCTCCTCTCTTGCACTCTCAATCTAGATAATTCAATCTGTCCAATATCAAATAATCGCCTCCATTTTTTCGGCCCATTTTAACCTTATCACTGGCACTGCCTCCTCAGGGGACCAAGTTTCGTTTCACCTTGTTAAGAGAGAGAGGGAGCCCAAGAGCGATAACCTGGGATCGTGGTGAAACGAGGCGGGTGACGAATAGTTCTCTAAGGAGCGGGAGTGAAGACCTGTTTGTTGTTCTCACAATGTGAACGAGCGGGCCAACAGGCTAAGGAGCTTTTTTTTTTGTCTGAAAAAGAAAAGGTGGGTAGTTGGAGCAAGGGTCACACAAAAAAGAAATAGTGCATGAAAAAATGTGAAGCATGAGAAATGTGCTGTATGGGTTTGTGAACACTGGAGCCCCTCTGCGTCCCATTGTCCTTTTTAACACTTTCTCCTGGCACTTAATTAAAATCCAATAAGGATCTCGCCTGGTGGCCATTGTTCCTAACCTATGTTTACCTTCTCTAGGAGCATCGCTAGCAGCTTAATCTTGCAAGAAAGTGGGGTCGATAGGTCAAGACTGGACTCTAGTCGCTAGCATGAGGAGGGGGGGGGGGGGGGGGGGTCTCTTTTACCTCATCTTCCTATTCTTTGTGTTGTGTCTCTCTCTTTCCTTTTCTTTTCCTCATTTCCCATGGAACCTAATCCGTAAGCTTGATTGTTCTAAGCTGATTTCAAGCTTGCCCCTGGGAGGAGATGGGCTTTTGGAGTTGGTTTTAATTAAGATTTAAAGGAGGCCTCCCTAAAGAAGTAAGATTGAGTGGTTTCTTTGGATGGGGGGATGAGAGTGGACAAGGGGAGGTGGAACAGACTGCCCAGCAAAAAGCAGAAAAAACAAACAAACAAAAAAACAGTGAAGTTATTCATCAGGGACAATTGAATTTTTTTTTTTATGTCTGTTAAATTATAATAGGTTATCTGGAGTATGCATTCATTCACATTTTCAGATAAAATTTTTCCCCCTCTATTTATCTCTACCTTCATCTCTTTTGGATTGACCCCCTTTCTTTTTCTATTTCATTCAGTCTCCAAGAGCTAAATTATTATTTTCTTTAAAAAACAAAAACAGAATCTATAGAAATTGATTTGAGCTTCCTAAGATCCAAACCCATATCCTGTAAAGACGTCATTGGAACACTGCCGAGCTGCAGGCAAGCAATCTCCAGATTATCTAGATGTTGTAATGATCGATAGCGACACCTTATGTACCCTTTTGTACCTGAAATGGTGCTGATGCTGGAGCCAGTCCTTGGGGAACCTGTTAAACTATCATAGAACTGGCTTAAATTTACACTAGTTTCAGAAATCATAATAAAAATTGTAGTTTGAATATTTGAATTTGGTTGTTCAACCAGAAGTGAGGGGGCACAGGGACCAAAGTGGCCAGACCAACAATAAGTGTAATTTTAACTAGAAAAAGTACTTGTCTTGCAGTACTCCAGAACAGGAGTAATGAATTAAGGACACATACCTCGCTTGTTTACCAGCCTCTGAAGTAGCCCAGAAACTGACCCTTATCTGCTAATAAAGCTTTGTTTATGTAAGCGGTCATGGCATCTGGTGCTTAAATCATGATTTGGATCTGTTGGTGTCCTAATCATGAACGTACAGGGAATTAGATTCCTACAGAGTGGAAAGTCAGTATGTATGTGTGTGGCTTTGTTCATCTCTCTCTGAATTTCTCTTCTTTTGCCTATCTTTCGTTCTCTCTCACAAACAGACTCTTTCTTCTCTTTCTCTCCCTCTGTCTCTCTGGATAATGGTCTTGTACACAGGTGGCCATGTCCCTTCGATGGACACCCCCAGACGTCCTTGTTAGACACTTAATTAAAAGCCTTATCACAGGAAAACACGCTGAGACATTCCAATATGGGCCTGGGCATTAGAGATACTGCCACAACCAGACAGCGTCCATCTATTACTGCTGTCTGCTTAACTGTCCAGCCAAACAGAGTGTGTGTTTGTATGTGTTAAAACATAAAAGAGTAAGGAGTGCGTATGCAAAATAAGAAATGGTGCGAGTTGTTTTAGAATAGATAAAGAGTGAACAACGAAGCGAGAGAAAATGTAAGGCCCAGTTTACCTGGCATTAGCATCCCCTTTGGGGGATCCGTTTGAAACAGGACAGTGCTAAATAGAGGTGTAAATGGGATCCAAAAACATTTTGAGATTTGGCTTTGAAAAGATATCTGACTGATGATCTATCCACAACTTTCTTTTGTTTCTCTTTGCATTTTGGATGCAAGTTATCACCAGGTGTAGACAGCAATGTGTCTCAGCTGACCACTTGTGATAGGATCCCCCAAATGGATCTTAACATCAGGTGTAAACAGAGCTTAAGGCTTTTATGTTGGTGCATGGCTGGCGCAACACATGTGGGTGGGTTATTAGCAGGAGAATTTGTGAAAACATCCACATCTGTCCTTCTGTGTATTGCTTCCCGCCCACCGCTATCAGCACTCCTCCCATGGTCAGTTAACTTTTAGAGCTGATGACAGGAGGGAAAAAAATCCCTAACGAAAGAAAAGCACACAATGAAGTGTTTAAGTTCATCACGCCACTAGCTGGGTTAGGCATTCTAGGTGTTAAATGAAGAGTGGGGAGGTCAAGTGTCCCTCCCACTACATTCTTCAGCAATGCTAGGCAGGGACCAGCACACAGGGACCATATGTCCCAAGCTCTGGTCAATGATCCTCCCCAAATGGAAGGACAAAGCCCTTTTCACTCAATTGAGACTGGGGAAATCTGCAATTCCACACTGGCAGCATAGCACCAGTCAACAAGAAGATAGTGAAAAGGAGGAGGACAGAGAAAGAAGGAGAAAGAGAGAGCATGAGAGGGACTTGGCATTTTCCATCACATTAACTAGGAACAATCCTGCCAAACAGCCTTGAGGCTCCTTCCCTTTTTTCCCCGAGTTCTTCTGTAGGTTGCCCAGTTCCAAAGCCCCCAGGAGACTCTCTTCAAAAGCTCGGTGTCTATTCCTTTTGCTCAGATGCTCAGCTAATAATGCCACAGCCAAAGCATAGAGATCTATATCTCTGGCTATCACAAAGCAAGTTCTCTTATGTTTAAGCTGGGTCTTGTGCACGGGGGAGTTGAAGGTTTACAGGGGCATGTCACATTTTTTAAAAGGCCACAACAAACCTATCCAATCATAAAATAACAGTTAGGTGGCGCATCCTGGTGAGGTGCATTTCAACAGGGGGTAGTCTTAGCGAAAGAAAGAAGGAAGTGAGATAAAGAAAGCTTAGCAAAGACATGGAGAGGCCAGAGCGGCACTGTAAAGTGCACAGGGTTCCTGGGGGAGAAATAGATCAGGCATGTATTCTGGCGCTGCAGCGATTAATATCAGCGGAGGAAAAAAGGTCAAACTTGACTGGAAAACGCTACAGTATATCATTGTTACTGGCATGGCCCACATTTCATACATCACGCCATGCTGTGTTGCCTCAACTCTCCCGTCGCTGGTCTCGCAGCCACAGCCCACGCCAAGTATTATCAAAGATTGATAGAGTGTCCTAGTTAAGTGGGGAGGGTGTAGGAAGTTGGAAGGAGGGATGAAGTGGGGAAAGAAGATTTGCCACCTCTGTGCTTCAGGGTTACAACTTGTTGTCTTGTTGTAACACGATGTCACCAATCAGTAAAAACGAATGTGAGTATGTCACATTTCTGGCTAAAACTAACACTTGTTGTCTGGAATCCACAGTTATGCCCAGCTAAAGGTTCTTCAGACAATGTGTGTGTGGCTTCCGTAACAACGCTCCCTTCACACTCTCTTCCAACTACTCATCCTCCCTTTTCTCTTGTTCAGAGTGCTTGCTTAATAATTAATTGATTTATTAGTTCCCTCATTAATCATTCATTCATTAATCAGGGCCAGATTTTTCCAGAGGAAGTGGTTCAATCCGTAAAGACAAAAAAAAAAAAAAAAAAAAATCCTGACTTCACATTTCAGCCTAATTACGCTTCTTTGCTAATCACCACCAAAGAAATGGAGTTTCAGGAAATTACTTTTTTTCTTCCCTTCTTCCCTCCCTCCCTCCCTCCCTCTCTTCTTTTGCGCTAAGCAAGCCAGGATGTATTGAGGTCGGCAGGTAAGATTTTTTCAATCCTTTTTCTATCCTCCTTTGCCAAGCCATAATTTTTTGTTCTGGAAGGTTTTAGTCATCAGTCATGTTAAAAGAACACTTTTGAGACCAGGCTAATCTGATGAACAAGACAGTACGGCCTTTAATTAAACTACCCAACTTCCAACCACCTTAACTTGATAGAGGAAGGAAATGCAAAATGTGGTGACTGTGAAAACCAAAGACATCGATTAATCACGGTGGATTTGAAGACCGTCCGTGAGCATGGGTCAGCTCTTTCAACGGCGAAGAGGCGGCTCATTGTTTCAGCTGATGCCACCCTTCCTAGAGAGATGAAGGAGCTGTTTGTTTAATTGTATACTATTACGTGATGCGGATAGAAGTCACCGCCACATAGGTGTCGAAAGAAACAAAGCATAACAGGCAGGATGAGAAAATTCTTATGGAAAAGGGAAATTCTAATTGAACAGAAATGAAATCTCTTGTACATCAAACAAACTGGTGGTCTTCAAAAACAACCCTTAGCCATGGTCAGACTCTCTTTCGAGGAGAGAGGAAAAAACATAAAATTAGAGAAAGCTTCAATAGAATTGCCAGCGCCACATTAACCTCCAAGCGGTAAAAAAAAAACACACACATTGAACAACCCTAACAAGGTATTCATTGAACCCATCTCTCTTTATTTTCCAACACGCATAATCCCATGCATGCAGAGACTTCAATATGTCACTAACAACTGAGGTTACAGCTATTTTCCCTTTCCTCTCCACATTTAGACCAATAAAGTGCATGGCCCTCTTTGCTCTAATGAGATGCATACATTTACAACATCACTTCCTCATTAAAGAAAAATAATAATAAAGACAGTATGAGAAAAAGAAAAAAAAAACATATTAATTATAGAACGCACTTCCTCCTATCACAGAGAGCCACAGGGGCCTCCACTGGGCTCAATTAGGAAGTATAGGCCACAAATCCCCAGACTAAATTAATTGACACCCCAGGGCATTGAGCCTAGCATCCCAATAGCTCAGTATAAGTGCTAGATTTCTTAGTTTTCATTTCATTTGCCTTTTGAAAGTGAGTGCAGGGCAGAGTGATCAACAAAGACGAATAAGGGGGGCACGTTTAAAAGTGATCTTTTCATTGACTTTATGGATTTTTAATCATCTTGCCATATTTACAGTGTTGCTTTTTCTCAGTGTTGTTTACCCGGACTTCGCAGCCAGAGGAATGAAATGAGAGTGCATATAAAAGCGTTGTTTATTTATTTATTAATTTGTCTTTATTGTATTTATTTATTTTCCCCACAGTGAATTAGGCCCATCGGAGGCGTACCAATTGTAGATGTTTCCATTATTGTGGGGGTGTTGGTGCATACAGCAACCCACACATTTATGCAAAGAGCTCACAACGCTAATGATTTAAAAGCATTCTAGATCTTAGATCATACTGTACACCAAGCAAAAGAGAACAAGTAAGAGAGAGATAAAGAGAGATTGTTGCATGCTGTATAGGAGAGAGAGAGAATTAGACAAAGGCGCCATGAAAAGTAGATAAAGTGTAGATAGAGAGAGAAGGAAGAGAAGCAGCAATAACCATCTCCAGAAAATACCAGGAGACCTGCAGGAATGAAATGACAAGACTGGCTCAATCAACATCTTGTCAAGACAGTTGGCTGATGTGTAGAGACAATCTCATCCTCCCCCTCTTCCTTCCCTCTCTAGTTTTTTTTTCCTCCCAGCGTCTTGTGTTCCTAACGGAGAGCTTTCCGTCTGTGAGTAGAAGAGTTCTTAGACTCTGAAGTGGGGGAGTGAGAATGGGAACGCTGGAATAATGACACTTGGAAAAGTTCTGACGCTCAACAGAGATGCTGCACAGCATAGAGGAGTGTGTGACAGATAAAGCCTCTGCTGCATGCAGAGGTCCTGAGCGGCACACACACATGCATATTTCAGTATCATTCTCATTTCAAGATTTAGCTATCGGACTTCCTATGACGCAATCTGACAATGTGGTCATTGTTACCGCTGTTTTCAGGCCAAGAATAAGAAAAGTAATAGCACAACAATCCTCAACAAGGCACATGATTCGAGGAATCACTTTGCTTTGAATAAAATCATCTACAAAACGAATAAATGTAAATATAAATCATTCATGTCCACAGTCGGTTTAATACTTGTTCAATTCCCTAACCCTAAGTATGAAAAATTCTGCAAGCACCTTAGCAAGCACCACTAACAAGAGAATAAGACTGAGAAATAACTGCAGGGTGAGAAGCTTGATTATAGATTTCCTTCATTCCCTCTGAAAAGCATAGGCTTGTTTGAGTCCTCTTTTCTGTCAGAAGCTTGTTCTTCCCTTCTCCACCCCTGCTGGAAGCTCTTATGTCCTATTCTCAGTTTCTCTTGCCGCTGCAGACCCCCCATCATCCCCGTTTCACTCTCTCTGTCGACAGGCTGACTTGAACCCCTGCAATTTTCATGCTGATAAATAGAGAAAGGGCAGGGATAGGGAGGGTGCGAGCAAGGGACAGGGTGTCTGGAATGCGGAGAGAGGAGCAGAAACAGGCATGGAGAAGGCAAATCAACAATTTGTCACACCTTATGTAACTGTGAAAAGGGCCCTGCTCAGCATTGATGCCGGGGATCAGGCCTGGCTGACAGGAGAAAAGAGAGAGGGATGGAGGGAAAAGAGAAAGTGGGGGTTTACTAAAGGGATTGGAGGGGCTAGAAAAAGAGAGGGAAGGACAGAGGAAGAAGGTGTGATGGATGGATGAGCTGTATGGTCGTCCTGAAAAGGGTCTCGTACTGTGCCAGGATGCTTACAATAGACTGCAGACTGAATAAGAGGCTAGGAGGATTAAACCCCTGCAAACAGCTCTTAAAAAGCTGTTAGGCTGCAATTTAGACAGAAAACAACACTGAAAGTGAAAAAGGAAAGGGGGAGAAAGATGCGACTGGAATGTTAGGCAGTAGATAAGGTGCAGAAGATGAGACCAGGCAAATAGGAAGGCAAGAACGAAGGAGAAGAGAAAGGAATGAATTGTGGCAGGTTCTGAAACCGCAGAAACAAATACCAGTGGCCCTTGGCTCAGTTTGTTTGGACATTAGGTAGAGGAGACGGCTATGTTTACAAGGGAGACTTTTCGAGATGCAGCCTAGAGAATGTTACAGGGACTTTGGTTTAACACATCTTCACATCTGCGTAAACTATTTCACACACACGCACACAAACACACTCACCCTCCACAATGAGAATGAAACAATAGAGAGTCTACCCACACCAAACAAAAGGATAATTCCATGGCGCAGAATGGAGCTCAGCTCTTTCCAGCTTGGGTTTAGTGGCCTTATCTGAAGCAGGCACAATGGATCACTCTTAGCCAGCCCTGTTTATTTCCAGCAAGTTACTTTTTCACGCTAGTTTTCTCTTTTTCCTCTGCACTCATCCACGCCTTTACCTTTCTTTGTCTTGTATTCCAATCTGTCCTCTGGACAAGTCATGAGCACAATGCTTAAGGTGGTGTTTGTACTTAATAGAAGAGCAGGCTACGGTAAGGGTGAATTGAACATTTCAGTGATTTTTTTTTGTGGATTTTATATTATTTACAGGACAGGAAAATGGAATTAATTGGATTGAGATATAACATCTGAATTCAAATGTGTCTCACATGCATTTGTTGAATTATCTATCTATCTATCTACATAGATTTTTAGCATGATCATGAATCCATGTGAGCTGTATTACCCTCCTGCAACATATTCACTGTTTATAATCAGGGTTGTCAGAACAAACAGTGAAGAGGTTGAGGGAGGGCTAAATATGGCTTGACATGGGATAAATATTCTGATTTATCTGCAACTGTGCCAGGGGCGAAACCAAGTGCCACACACACACGAACATAGACTTTCGCTAATACCATCAAGACTCCCCGCTGTCCCTAGTGAGGGTAGACCAGAGAGGGATCATTGCTAACATCTGTTCGTCCGTTCGTCCCAGTGAGGCAGAGTGCATAGCTCTCTCCTCAGACACATCCTGGGCTCTAAAAACAGCCTGGAGAAACTAGGGGAGAGTGAGAGAAAAAAGCAAAGCTCTTTAATATGTCATGATCAAGTCAGGCACAGCTGCAGTTGCACTTAACATGTGACAAAAAAAGACAAAGTCACTGTGTCAAAGTAGCAACTAAATGTGAGCCACAATCCCCACAGTACGCCTGCCCTATTTACGCCACCACATGAACACACACTCCTCTCTGCTTCCATCCAGTGCCGTGAAATGATATTCCATTTTGAAAAAAATCCGGATTAAAGTGTATCAGGCCAAGTGTGTTATGACCTTGTTACTAGGGGAAGGGGGAACGCGTAAACACACAGGCACACACAGATGCCACACACTGTGGAGCAAATCACAACGTAGGTTTTAGAGACGGCTTTCTCTGTCTTATCCCACGCACCTCTTTATTTGTTATGGTACCTTGTAATGACATTGCACGAGCCAGACAGCCATGTTAATACCAAGCCTTTTGTCTGACCTGCTCATGTGAGTACCGTATTTATTATCCTGTTTTATATTTTATATATGAACTTTTGTTAATGTAAAATCAGTTTTTGTTCTTTCCATGAGTGCATTCTAAGCAGGACCAGCTTAGAAATCCTCAAAAGGGTCCACCTATAAAAATGTTCAATTCTCTCCAACGATTGCTTCTCTTCATCTCAACACCTCCTCCTTTTTATTCATCTTTTCCTGCTTTCATCCCTCTCTTCTCTGTCAGGAATGAACTCATGTAATTAAGCCGCTAACATGCCGTTAAAGAATTGGCTAATTCAGCAAGGAGGAATTATTCCAATTTGAAATGACTCATTAACCAGATGTGATATTTTGTTGAGCTTCTCTTGGAGCAAGATTTGGAGAGCGCTGAATCACTCCCGTGGTGTGAACTCATTTCGTTATATGTGTGGGTTTGTGTGTGTGAATGTCTACATGCATTGCAAGGGTAATGAACATGCTTTTGGTTTTGCTCATAAGGCCAAGTGCGTGCATTGATACAGGTGCATAACTTGTAAATGGGCCTGAATGCAAGCTGTGAATGTCTTGTGTGTGAGAGAGTGATTAAAGACATGCACAGAGGCACAACTCAGTAAGGGGTCTAAAGAGGAACTATTGAATGTACAAAAGCCCTTAAACATCGGCTCATCCTGATGAATTATCACCGCTCGTAAACATTTAGATGCTGGGGCAAGATTCTTTAATTGCAATCGATGTTCATCCAGTACCTGATGCAAAAAGGAGAATCCCAGAAGCACAACACAATTACAGTATCTGTAAAAAGACTCAATATCTCATAAAAGTGGCGCTCCAGGGATGGCAGAAGTGTACAAAAAAAAAGAACAATTCTATATGAACATACACTTAAAGTCTTGGCTTAGAAATACTGCCGCTAATAATAATGTCAAGAAGAGTTTTGTTTTTGACAAAAGAGTCATATTTAGCACTTTTGATCTCATATTTAGCTAATCATGATGTAAAAAAACTAGGTAGCTCTTTGGAAGAGACACCACTAGTTCTTAGCATTTGGTATCCTCCTCTCAGTAACAGTTCCCATGGGAATGGGAACTTGTGGGATACAGGGTGATATTAGGGTAGCAGGTGGCAGAGTCAGGCCATGTTTTTCCCTTATATTTATTTAAATTTTGAAATGGCTATTTTGATTTGTGTTTTTACCTACTATTTAATGTGTCTGTCCAGTAAAAGGTTGGCGCAGTACAAGAAAAAGACAAGGGAGTACAGTAAGCATACTTCCATTTTATTGCTATTTCTTTTCCTGTCCATCCTCAAGAGAAGAAAAGAGGATTGTCAGCACTAGTGGGAGAAAAAAGCACGTTTGAAAATACCTGAAATCTGCACTGGCCTTTGCCTTGGAGGGAAAGAAAGCTTATGTTTTTGAGAGAGAATACTGGTGTGGGGTTGTGTAGGAGGTTAGGGGGTGGATGGTCTTTGCTGCACCCCTTGATGGAGTGGATAATTGAGTCTTGACCAAACTCTGTCAGCCAAGCTCGGAAGCCCCTTTTCAGCTCAAAGAAATGCAGTGAGAATGATGAAGTGAGAGAGAGAGAGTGAGAACAACAGAGAGTGAGAGAGGATGGAGGAGAAAGAAAATCCTGGGCTCCCTCAGGGGGGGAAAAGCCGCTATTGAAAAGCTATTAAACTTGCATTTAGCAGGATTGATTGGAAATGAAGAGGCCTATTAAAACCAAGGGACAAGGGGACAATAGTGTGTTTCTGGCCACCGTATGTTGCCCTCCTTTCACCATCTTGCTGGCCCCCCTGGGGTGGGGCCCCCTACCCTGTCTGTTTAAACACCCCTGGCCCAAAGAGAGAAGTTTCAGAGGGGTTTAGCACCAGCTGAATAGACCCCTCTTTATCCACCACTGGCACGCTATTCTCCTATTTAAACCACACAGAAATAAAAGGGCAAAGAAAAGGAAAGGCAGAAAAAATCGGGGGACGGTCCTTTTCTTTTTGAAGAACCAGTAACAACCCTCCCCTTCTAAAACCTCCATCAAATTGTGCTCTTTCTTCCCTCGCCCTTTCTGAAATCTCATGTGAATGGATTAGTTACTTCTGGCTGGTTGCCATCTTTCTACTTTCAAGAGGGCTCATGATGCACCAGATCCAATCATAAAGCTCTTGCAATGGAGAAACACATAAATGTGTGTAAGAAGACCATGTGTGTATATAAAAGTGATTGGAATAGTGAGAGAGAGATGGATGTTTGTTGTTTAGTCTGGACACATTTATCTTGAGAGCTTCTATGCAAATCAGGCAGGAAAAACAGAGTAAAAAGTGTTTGAAAAGGAGAAAGAAAGATAGCAGCAAAGCCAAAATAGAGGGAAGGCAGTGCGGTGGCAGGTGCCTTTCTTAGCCCACGACGGATGGCTCTCATGGGACGCTGAAAGCGCCTTTGATTGTTTAACCAACAATTTTACTAAAAAACAGCACTTCCCCCACCCTGGGAAGAAGTAACAGATTCTCTGGCTCAACGGGGCATTGCTTTCCATGTCATTCTATGCAGGTTGCCATATGGGCATAGGAAAGAGTTAAATAAGTCATGACCAGCTGACGCCTAGACCCCTTGCCAAGTTCAGAATATCAAACTGTTGTAAAATGTGTTATGGACTGTGCCTTTTTCCTTCCAACCGGAAGATGATGCAATATTAGTCTTTTCTGCATCAATCAGTTGCCACTCACTGGCCTTGGTAAAAAAAAAAAAAAACCCTGAGCACAGTGTGTGACCAGTCGTAAAACTTCAATTAAAAGAGTGTGTTGGGTAGGCAAAATGGTTTTAGATCAGTGTAAAAGAGTAATATGTTCCTAGAGCCCAGTGCATGGGTACTGCAAGGAAAATTGTGTTTCATTGTGTAACTGGAAGAGTATTACCAGCTGCAGAGAGATGGTGAATGCGAGCTGGAATGGCTCTTGCTGATTCAGCGCTAATATACTATCGCACTAATGTGTTCTGTGCTTTCCCATCTCTCTCCCTGTGCAAAATCACTGACCTGAAAGTGGACTGGTTAGAGCAAAATGACAGATAGGCTTCAGCATTAGGAGGGAGAGCCTTACTGTAGTTTACCATGGTAATCCAACTAGCTACTGGTCTATTTCCAGTCCAGCCTTGTAGGCAGACTGATGCAAAGAAAGGTGCCACTTCTGCATTTAAAGAAAAACTCAATATGACTGGAAGAGAATAAATGCTATGGGCATGCCTTTTTAACCAAAAAAAGTTGCAAACAGGATGTGATAGATTGAAGCCCATCAGTGAATTTGTATACTGCCATGAAGTCTTAAGGATGCTTCAGTTTTACAATGTGTGATATAAATTTCATTAACAGCAGGGTCCACTAGGTGGCAGCACTCACATTTATGGTGTTTCTTTCAAGAACAAGTCAAAGAAGATAATGGAATATGGCGTGCTTATTATACATATTTTACAATATCAAACAACAACCAACGTTTTTTTCTTCTTTTTTTTCTCTGCAGTGTCTCAAGCAGCCTACTTCTCCCAGCAGCCCCAGGACCAAGTAGTTGTTGCTGGCCAATCAGTAACCTTGCCCTGTGTGATTGTGGGATATCGGGGCATGGTGCAGTGGACCAAAGATGGCCTGGCATTAGGTGGTGAACGAGACCTACCTGGTAAGAGTTGTTCAAAAGCTAAACGAACAGTGAGGTTAAAAGTCATTCCATTTAACAGTGCTTTTCATCGAAGTCACTTTTAAAAATTGAGTTGAAAGGAAAGGAAAAAAACGAAGTCAACGTAATTAATTTTCAAGGTGTTTCTAAATGGTGCACTGGTTTGTAATTAGCTAGAAACCCAGTTTCCTATATGTCAACCAAATTTAGAGCAAGTAGCAAGGCAGAAATGATGCTGTTCCCCCAGGAGATACACAATGCTTATTGAAGTCCATTTACCAAGGCTTAGTGTCCTCTTATCTTCATCTTTTTCAAAGGGCAGTATCCCTCCTCTGCAGTGAATATGTGTTTGAGTAATGTCACAGTCTTACTTCCTAGGCTCTATTGAGTGAAGAAACGGGAAGGCAAACAAACACTGCGGCTAATGCAAACTAGCGTTTAATTTGTCTAATCATTTCAGCCGTCTGCTTGGGCTGAGGTGGAGAATCAATCACCGCTCATGTCACGCACTGACATTTAAAATGATTTCCCCAGCAGCTTTGAAATTAGCAACCTGGACAGTTAAGGCTATCTCTGTGTGCTATGCTGGCTGCATGAGCGAGGCATCTCACATGTTGCCGCTGACCAAGTGACACAAAGATGCTAATGCACAAAGAACTGGATCTCAAAACTAGCCCTACCTGTGATGGCAATATGTGTGTGCATATCTCTAACAGTGCTGTTTGTGTGGACCAGGTTGGGTACGTTACTCTCTGGTGGGAGACCCGCTATCAGGTGAGCACAGCTTGGTGATCGATTCAGCTGAGCTAGGCGATGATGCAGTCTACGAGTGTCAAGCCACGCAGGCTGGGCTCCGATCACACAGAGCCAAACTGACGGTGCTGGGTAAGAACTGTGTGTGTGTGTGTGTGTGTGATATGAGTGAGTGTGATTGAGAGTGAGAAGAAACCACTGCAATATAACTCTTCTGCAACTGATTAAAAGCGGGGGGAATAGAGCATTCCTCATAGTCCCCAATTTCATTAACAGTATTTAAAATACTGCCTCAAATTCGTAACACTGCAAATTTCTCTGCTCCGCATAAACACTTCAGAGATCCCACCCCCATGCAATCGTAAGTCATTCCTTCATTTTTTATTCACAATTTTAAATCACGCCACAGCAGGACTCTTTTTTTTTTATCAAACCAAGTCAACATAAACCCTGAAAAAATGTCCCACCCCTTCCTCACTGTTTCTTTACCCCTCTCTCTGTAGCCTTCTGACACTTAACACAGTGAAGGGCCAAGGAAATGTGATTGCAGCAGTCACAAATGACTTGCGTGAATGGTTAAAAGTCAAAGTCTGCACAGTTAGCACATTCTACAGTGACTCACAGAATTCATCAACCACAGGGCTGCTTTTACATTAACGCAATATGATTGATCTACATACTCTCCGGCATTTAGCGACAGGGGTAGAGGGGGGAGACTGAGGGAGTGTGTGGGGGGTGAGGGGGTGGGGGTGGGGGGGTCACTGGGGATTTCAGCTCAGTGCTGCATTGCTGACACCTGGTGGCCCAACTTGGACAAAGCTGGGTTGTATAGTATCTGAAAAAAACAGATCTCCCCCACAGCATAAGTATATCATGGGCTAAAAATATGGGACGTTAAAGAATTAGTGCTATGAGAATGATAAAGCCAAAGTTTGTTACTGCAAAATAACAACAATTCTGTCTCTAATTGAACAGAGTTGGCACACCCACACAGACTCACCAAAGAAAAGTAGGGCTACAACAATAGCCTTTGTGCACACTGCCGATGTTTGGCGTGCTGTTTGAATTCCCAGACTAGAGTGTAGCGAATATGCCAGCTCCTGCATGAAGGGAAAGAGGTGTGTGTGTACGTATATGTGAGCGATCATGTGTGTACGTGCATGTAGGGGCATGTGGGGAAATCAATGCAGCCGGATGAGACCAAAGCAATCCAACAGAGTCAAAAAAGTCAACGGCAGGAGTGCAGTCGAGGGAATCCGCATGGAAATTAGAATCACCTCGCACACGGATTCCATTAGCGCCTGGGCAAGACCAGCGAAAAGACCTCTGACAATTCTGATACAAAAACAGAAATTGGTTCAGAGAAAAGGAGCAGGACAGACGGAAGAGTGTACCACAGAAAGATTCTTTTTTTGCACGCGTTTCTGTGCGTACTGCGAGTGGGACACCTTCATCAAAGGTGGCAGACACTATTTGCCTAAGGCTTGCACACAGGCATGCAAACAAATGAACAAATCAGTAATTCAGATGAAACGGGCCTGCGGCAGAGTGCCTGTAAATAGACTCATAATAGCAAATCTCAGCCATGTTAAAAGGGCCATGAGTACTGTCTTAACCTTTTTCAGGGAGAGCCTATCTCGCTCAATCTCTCTGTCCATTTACCAGCCTGTTCTGTATAGGTCAAACCAGCTAAATTAAATGCTTCTGCACTGCAGTCAGGAAGAGGTTAGGGTATGGATTTATACATGTTTAAAAATACACTACATTTTGAACAATCTTTGATAGAGTTGAATTAAACTGAATAGTCTACTGGTCTTTAGGACACTTGAATTTAACATTGTTATGTTGATTAACCATGTTGGTTGCCAGCAAAATATTAATTTGAAAAACATTCCAGCCCTAGTGTATATGGAATTTCCATATAGGAAATATATCCACATGTGATGGCTTTAAATGGCCTTCATGTTTTTTCTCACAAATAATGTTATTTTGTATTTTTTCAGTGCCACCTTCAGATCCTGTAGTAGAAGGAGGGCCAGTTGTTCGACTGAAAGCTCACACCCCTCATAACCTGACATGCCGGGCATCTGGAGCCAAACCTGCCGCAGAAATAACATGGTACCGAGATGGAGAGATAATGCACGATGCCATCTACTCAAAGGTGAGGCTGTGGACACATCAGTCTTTACTGACAGGCATGACAGTCACTATGGCTGATTACAACTTAGGATATCTGTCTTGCCTCTTACCTGTCCTTCACATTAATTCTATCTCACAGTGCACAAGCAAAGTTGCGAAAACTCTCGAATTCAATCTCTGTATGTCTCATCCTCATCACCCCACCGCAAGCTGCCTCCTTTTGTGCCTCTATTTTCTCTCACTCTCGCTGTTGCTCTAATACTCGAGCATAACTGGAGCATGTCAAAGCTCAGACAGGCATAAGCGTTTGATACAGTTTCCGCTGAGAGAGAAAGAGCAAAGGAGAGAGAGAGAGAGAGAGAGAGAGAGAGAAAGGAAGAGGGTGGGAGAGGAGGGGAAATCAGCCACAACAATGCCGAAACACAATGGGAAGTGCGGTGGAGCATGAACCGGGTGCAACTGCGAAAGTGTCACATTTGTCATGCTCTCTGACCACGCTAAATGACACTAAATGACACGTTTAAAGGGGGAAAAGTGAGCAGTGAATCGAGGGAAGAGGAGGAAAGCAAGAGAGAAAGAAAGACAGATGAAACTCTGAAAGTAGATGAGGGAAAAATGAACACGGGAGAAGCTTGTTTAAGAGTGAGGTAGAAAACTCAAAGCCATTTTGATTTAAGCCGGAGAAAAAAAATGAAATGGAAAGCCACATGAAGACACAAAGAACAAAGTGAAGGAATGTGAAAAAGCTAGACAGAGTAGTTGGAGAGAGCAGATGAGCAATAATAAAAGGACAGTGAGTGGAAGGCTGATGACAGGCGGCATCGTGACTCGATCTAGCGTGAAAATGCATTCAGCGTGTCGGAGGTTAAGCGTGTGACCTGCCATCGATTCGCCCCAGGCTCTCCAGGGAGCTGTCTTCCCATAATGCTCCTGCCCCAGTACAGCACTGTGTCTTTCCCCCCTCCAAACGTCCCAAATCTAAAACTCCGCCTCATCCTCCATTAAGGCTGTCTTGTAGTTTCATCGGGCAGCAATTCACCTAGACTGTACACCTCTCCCTACTTAGGTGTATTGATTTAATGTATTGATTCACACAATAAATAGATTCCGAAGATGATGTGCAGCAGGAAGAGCTGATAGACAGATCTTTGGGAAAATGAGCTAACGGCAGAATGGTCCCGGCAGCGTTGTAAAATACAAACGCACACCTGCCTCGCTAAACTGATGGCAGCTTTAATTCTCTGCAATGCTCAACCTACAGTGCTGGCACAGACTTGAGCTCAAATGGGATTACTGGCATCATGGGAATTCCTTATTAAATTAGGACTTGCATCAGGAAATATAGGACAATTAGATTAGGATTATCATGTCTGTGTGATTTTAACAGTGATAACAAGATGAGAGAAACAGCTGTGTTTTGTATGTGAAGTACACCGACCATTAGGGCGAAATAACATTTCGGTAGCCATGCTGTCTGTCAAATGCCTCTTCTTATTTCAATTCAAAGGCTGTCGCACGTAATAGAAATTACAGTTAGTTTTGTTAAGAGCTGCCCATGACATTTTTTTCAGAACATTTCATTGATGCATTCTATTTTCAGAGAGCTAAAGCAATTTGTTCCACCAGTACTGATACGGTCTCAGTTTTTTAACTGTTTTCACACTGTATTACTGTCTTTTCAGACTTTGATGGAGGATGGAAAGAGAGAAACAGCGGTTAGCTTGCTACCCATGGTGCCTGAGGACAGCGATTCTGGACGTACCTACACCTGCAGGGTCCTAAACCCAGCCGCCCCTGCAGGTCGCCAAACTTCGGTTACCATCAATGTTCAGCGTGAGTATTACTTATATATTATTTTTTTTAAATAGTCTTGTCTGTGATGCAGAACGTGTGGTGCTTTAATTTTGCAGGTTGAGGCCACATGTTTTTTTATTTGTATACTGAATACTTGAAAACAACAGTGGCTACTTAGTGTTTTCTAAAGTGAAAAAGTTTAGCACGTAAAAAATGTTTTGTCACATTAAAAATATAATGGAGAGCAATATTTCAGAATAAGATTAGTGATTCTATAAATGTGTGAATTGGTTTGAATATGTTTGCAAGGAACTGTGCAATTGTCTCTAGATTAGCAGGGGGTTTTTATGGTAAAAAAAAATATGTGTAATTGGACGGGCAAATGGATTTTAAAAAAGGATTGTGACTTAGATTTACACACCTGGAGCTTGGCAGTAAAGTCATTGGGAAGGATTTGTAAAGCCTCTATTGCTGCAGTGAATCTAATCCTGCATGTTTCCTTCCAGATCCTCCGTCTGTGACTCTGTCTGTTCAGCCTCAGACGGTGATGGAGGGAGCAAAAGTGTTGTTCATCTGCTCTGCCTCTGCCAACCCTGAGATCACAGGTTACAGGTAAGCACATTTAATATCACAACAGACTCACTGCATAATACCAGATTATCCACTCCATCAGATTTGGGTTTGAGGGTAAACCCCAAATTGGATATAAATTACAGATCAAATGCTTTGTGCACAGTTGCTTCAATGTTTGGTGTTAATAATAGTTTGCATTGTAAAGGTAGCAACATCACTAAGAAGATTAATGGTGAATCTTATAAATGAATACATTTTCATCAAGGGCGTAGATTTGGTTTGAACATTGGGGGGGTTGAAGTTTGGGTCTGCATATTTTTCATGTGATCATGGTATAAATATTGGGGGGGTTGTAATGCATAGATTTAAATATTGGGGGGGTTATCTCCCCCCAACCCCCCCACAAATTACACCCCTGATTTTCATCATCATGTTTCAAACAGATGGTCCAAAGGTGGGATTCCTATCTCAGAGGCCAATGGCGACAGCCTCGAGGTGACCGTAGATCACTCTTACTTCACAGACCCAGTTTCCTGCGAGGTGTCCAACTCAGTAGGAAGTACTAATGTCAGCACCTTGGTGGATGTACAATGTAAGTACTTTTCTGCCAAAGAAAAAAAGCTGTATTGGTCAGCCTGCCTGTGTAATGACATTTAAATCTCTATTTCTGTCTTTTTTCCCTCAAATTACAGGAAGCAAATATATATATATATATATATATATATATATATATATATTTTAGAGATGTAGAGTTTGTTGTATTAAAAGTGCTAGATAAACTACCCACCTTTTTCTACCGACCATGTATTTTGGTCTTCATGTGGATGTTTTAAACATGAAGTATCTGTTAAATAAGATATATTTTCATTCAGTACAGTCTAACAGCAGTGTTAGGTATAATCAACCTCATTATACATTTTCATATACAAGAGGAAAACAATACACAGTCATATCTTTTCCTTCAAAAATATAGAAACATACGTACCTCCCACAATCTCTTCTTGAAATGACCTTTATTTCCTACTTGTATTCTAGCATATTTCTCTTAATAAGACTGAAGATGAGAACAGTGTAATGGGCTTCATTCTTGTTTTGTGCACACAAAAACACACTGTAATGAAATGTACAAGAACACAATATGAATCCACATCTTTCATTTGCAGTTGGTCCCAGGTTGCTGACAGAACCAAAACCCCAGACAGTGGACATAGGAATGGATGCTGCTTTCACTTGTTCTTGGACGGGCAACCCTCCCCTCACTCTGGCCTGGACCAAACAAGGATCCAGTGTGGTATGGTGACCTCTTCTCTTCTTCTTTCTAAATATGGCATACCATCTGTTCAACAGCTGCAACAGCAGTCCTGTTTGAATCATTCTACAAGTTTTAGATTTAATTTGATTTCTATTAGGATATGGAATGATTGGGTCGCAATGATTCAGAACACCTTTTGTTTTGTTTGACAATCCATTGTTTCTCCAGCCCAGTTTTTGTTTGACCCAGTACACATATTCCATCTCAATTTAGCAAGTTATTAACTCAAAAAAGGTTCATTACATTAACAAGTATATTAATGTTCAAGTCATATCTAATTGTTTATGGCACCAGAATCAACACCAGATTTTCCCCACCTCCAAAATCCCAATTTAACCCCTGTCTGTACAGAAAATATCAAATGATTTTCTGCTCAGAGCTGGGTGGCTAATGGATGGCATTTCTGTTTACGGTGCATTTACAAGAATATGGCAAATGGATAAAATGATTGCTAGCCTAAAATGAAAGTTTAGCTCCAGAAGGGGTGTGAAATGCATCAGCCTATTCTGCTCTAAGTGTTTCTCTGCTGCTGCTTAATCAGATTTCATAAAGAGCCTGAGAAAGCAAACAAAAAGCGAGAGAGGAAGGAAAGAGAGAGTGGGAGGCTAAGGCTGAAAAGCCAGAAGGTTCTGATGAGGCAATCAGTTAATTTTGCCATGACTACATCCCTCCACCCTGCCCTTCCTGAGTATGGGCCGATCTGATCCACAAGTAGAGCGTTTACTTCATCGCCACAAGATATGGATTAATTGGCTAATTCGATGAGTGCCGGCGAATGAAAAATCGAGGCGAGTGCTAAACGGATTAATCACAGTTTGGCGGCATCGAGAGGGGAAGGAGGGGAGGGGAGGGGGAAGAGGGTGCTCTAATGATCAATGGCTTCTAACAAGTGACCACAGTGTGTGCACTAGAGGCGAAGGAGCACAAGTATCTGCTCACACTCCGGAAATTTTTGCACTGCCATTGTCGTAGGTTTAATTAGAGCAGTGGGTTGACTCAGAGGACCCAGGCTGGAGCGCTTTAGACAGTAATTAAGATTGCTGCAGACGAAATTACAGGCGGAGTCAATGCTTTCCCGTTGGTATTGGTGGCATTGGTCTTTCTCTTGTGTGAGCCACAAACTACAAAATGGATGACTGGTGCTAATGGGGCCATCTCTGAGGGCCATGGCTTGATCTGTCTGGAACAAAAAAATCATGCTGTGTGTCTACACAATCTTCCCAATCATGCTGGGGAAATATTGACATGCTGTAATGATTTTCATTCCACAACTTGCTAGAAAGATAAGACTTTAACAGGAAGTGAAAAACATCAATATTACAAACAGGCACTGTCATACAGACATTTGATAGAAAGTGTATAGTTATATTTGGTGTGTGGTAATCTGTTGGTATAGATTATTGACATGTGGTTTGTGGCAAGCTCTTACCTAATGTTTATATCTGTGGTCACTTGATGATACATGTCTTGGTATAGCAACATATCTGAACATCTGGCTATTCTTGTTCATTTTATTTAACAGGTGCTCAGCAATAGTAACACCCTGCAGCTGAAGGCAGTCACCCAAGATGATTCTGGGACGTACACCTGTAAAGCCATCGTGCCACGTATTGGTGTGGCCGAGAGAGATGTAACTCTAACTGTCAATGGTAACCAAATGCTGTCTTTTTATTTCATTTGTTTGTTTTTTTCTCTCTCATAATTTCCAGATTTCATCCATGATATGCTCTGTTCCAAAACCATGAGTTGGATTCTTTTACTAGGGTTTGGAACAAAAGCTGTAATTTTTACTATTAATCAGTCTTGCATTTAGTCTTGAGTGCACAAAGACCATCATCTTTGCTTTCATTAGCACCCTTAGTAAGTACGATTTCTCTTCATCTCTGTTTCTCTTTCTCACACAAACACTACAGGCCCTCCCATCATCACGGCTGAGGCCACGCAGCAGGCCGTCAAGCATTCTAAGGGCAAACTGGAGTGTCTGGTGGGCAGCAGCCCTCCTCCTGACAAGATCGTAAGTATACTTTCTCCTATTTCTGTATGTGTGTGTTTGCTAGCTATCTGATGCTTAGTCTAGCATTATTCCTGACAAGCTTGTTTGTGAGCCTCTCCCTTGAGCAGGTGCTCTCTGTGTGTGCACATCACACGCTCAAGCTCCCTTCCACCAATATCTTCTCTTTCCTTGCTCCTGTTTCTCTTTCCCTGTCTTTCCATATCTGACACCCACACAAACATACACTTGCGCAGCTACACAGCCCCGTTCCCCTATTAGAGAGCGCTCGATGAGAGGGCTGATCCTGTATCTCACCTCTTCCACCCTCAAGCGTGCAGAGGCGAACTGCACTAATGCCAGGGTCTGCAGAGAAGACCTCCAGCCCTCTAGGCTCCTCTTCAACGACGAGCAATTAGTGCATAGCACTGCTGACCTCCCATGACCTCATAGTACGTGGGAAGGCATTTCAGTGGATAATTAGGGTCTAAGTTGGAGAAGCAGCGAGAAGAAGGGGGAAGCATAGAGATACACAGAGACAGATGGAAGCAAGGGTAACTAAAAGCAATGATGTAAAGAAGGAATCAGAGAGGAAGAAAAAAATCTAATCCTGGAAACAGTGACAGGTGGGGATTCAGGGTGTTATTGCCTGTTATTCCTTCACCTCAGGCCAGTCAAGGGAGGACTTCTCTGAGATGCTATTTCACCTCTTTGCCAGAAAGGTGAAGTGAAGAAACAATGGCTTGTTCTCTCTCTCTGAGTAGCTTTGAGATTTCAGACTGACCTTCTGCTAGACAGGAGCTACTTGTCTTCCCTGAACGCTTTTTCACAAAGCTCTTTTTCGCAAAGCGAGGCACAACGCTGTTGGTAAACCAACTCGACATGACAGCGAGCACAAGAAAAATTCTAATCTCTGACACTGAGTTTAAGACACTGAATGTCTAGTACTGGGTTGACAATTGTTTATATCCATGTCCTTAATTCTTTTATGCTCAAAATGCCACTTTTGTTGCTGTGCTGGTTGGACTAGGGTTGAATTTATAATGATGTTTTAAGTCAACCTGGAATCAAAATGGACCCCATTCACTTAATACTAGGAATCAGGTTTTTTCAGATCAGGTGCCCCTGATCCCATCCGAATATTGAATATCTGCCGATTTAGAGTTCCGATCTGATACTTGTATTTTCTTAGTGCTTGGAGCAAATTTCAAGTACATTAGAGGTATTAAAATCAATCCAATGTATACAGGGATGTGCAGAGAGTTTCTCAGGGCTCAAATGTAAATTGTAAAAGACTCAATTATCAAAATCAACTGAGTGATTCCAATATAACTACTACTACTACAGTAATTATATGTATAGGCCTATACACACACACACACAGACCTATAATTCTAATAATAAGATGCTCTCTTTCTCTCTTTCCAGTTGGAAAACACACTTGAAAATGCATATCGCCACCTACTGCACAACACCGCATTGACATCTGTTTTAAAATAAAGGATCGGGCTTAGGATAGCCGAAACCGATCAGTTAAAAAAAATTCTTAATCAGCCCTGATCCCGATCCTTGAGATCAGCACGGGACATCCCTACTTAATACATGTTCCTGGTCATATTGTAAATGATTCAATAGTGCATGTTATAAATAAAACTTATGAACTTTTTGCTTGACATCAAGAATCCCTCTTACCTTTTCATAATCAAATCAGTAAAATCAGTTGTAACTGTTGTAATCAGTTGTAAACATTTAATGCTTGCTTAAAGGGTTAGTTCACACAAAAATGAAAATTCTGTCAGTAATTACTCACCCTCATGTTGTTCCAACCCCGTAAGACTTTCGTTCATCTTCGGAACACAAATTAAGATATGTTTTTTATTAAATCTGAGAGCTGGATCACTCCTCCATAGGCCTCTACGGGATCGAAACTTGCCGGCCCAGAAAGTTAGAAAAGACAATGTTTAAAATAGTCCAAGTGACTACATTGGCTCAACCAAAAGTTTATCAAGCGACGAGAATACTTTTTGTGCGCAAAAAACCCCTAAAATAACGATTTTATTCAGCTATTCATTTTCTTCTGTGTGGGCCTCTGACGTGAGTTCACGTAATGTAACAGCGCAGTGCTTCTGTGTGCTACTTTTTGCGCACAAAAAGTATTTACGTCGCTTGATAAACTTATGGTTGAGCCACTGTATTCACTTGGATTATTTTAAACATTGTCTTTGCTCACTTTCTGGGCCGGCAAGTTTCGATCCCATTGAAGCCTATGGAGGAGTGATCCAGCTCTCAGATTTAATCAAAAATATCTTAATTTGTGTTCCGAAGATGAACGACAGTCTTACAGGGTTGGAACAACATGAGAGTGTGTAATTACTGACATAATTTTCATTTTTGGGTGAACTAACCCTTTAAAGTGTGAGAAAAAGATTGTTTCTGTGCCTTACACCTCGTTGTCTCTTCCTCCTCAGGTGTGGACATTTGGTGACATGATCTTGTCATCTGGCTCTTCTGGTCGTTTCTCCGTGCAGACAGTAAACAGTGACCAAGGGGTCCTCTCCTCGCTAATCCTCTCAGAGACCCTGGCCCAAGATTTCCAGCTTCGATACAACTGCACTGCTTGGAACCGCTTCGGTACAGGCACAGCACTGGTCACTCTTGAAGAGCAAGGTATGGGTCCTCATGCCAAATTATCCAGTGTAAAACATCCTTTCATCAAGCAATATAGTACCAGTCAAAAGTTTGGACACACCTAATTCCTTACTATTACTTTGTTCCACCTTTTAGAATGGTAGTGGTCATTAAATTATGAAATGACATGAAATTAAGTATGGAAATGATGTAATGATCAAACAAATGAATTATTTATGTGAAATAAATCAAAACTATTTTATATTTTAGCTTCTTTGAAGTGTACAGCCCATGCTTTTACATCTCTGAGCTGAGATGCTTTTAAAAAAACATTGAATTGAAATTAGTATTGATTGTATTTATGATTCTCACAGTCTTCAGAACTTTTTGAAGCTAAAATGCATAAACGAAGAAGCTTAAATGCATAAAATTACTTTTTAGACAAATATAAAGTGTGCCTATGTAAAACTTTCTTAACAAAAAAACAGTCAAGTGTGTCCATACGTTTGACTGGTAGTGCAGATCAGCGAGGAAATGTTTGGGGGAATTTTCTGAGAAGTGTTGGGTTGAGAGAGTCAAAATGGAGGGGTGAGAAGCAAACAACTGAAAGTAAAGTGAGAAAAGTGGCATGGGGTTTTAGATTTGGGTATGGGCCAAGCTCTGTTTGGCACCATTGCTTTAATAATTGAAGGACGGTTGATTTTAAAACACTGACAGTAAGTTGTAGGGTTTGTCCACCTTAGAGTTTGTGCCTTTTATTTAAGATTAGTCATGACAAGCTGTAATCCAGTTTGAGTCAGCTCTATGCAGGGAATGCATCTCAAAACACCCTGCAACTCTGTGCTAATCTTAATTATACACCACCAAATCAATATCATTTAATCAGGAGATGGTCGACTTAATGAATACATTCGTTCCATAACAAAGATATAGATTTTGAGCCTGAATGAATTAAATCAAGACCTAATGTACGACATGGGTATGTGACGCTTCACTGCCTGTTACATTTTGTATGCACAGTGCACCATCTTAAATTTGTTTAAATAAGACTAAGAGCGTGGTAGACGGCTTGAGCCTTTGTACTGGGAGACACCAAAAATAAGGTCTTCGCCAGCAATTTGCATCAAGGCAGCAGAGCCAAGTCTCTGGAGAGGCAGACAGTGCTATCTCCTGGAATCTCTAATTAGATTACTGTCGGCTGCCTCGCTGCATGTCAGGTCTGGTTACCCCTCTTCCACCAGAGATTAGAGACAATAGCTGGGTCCTGTGATGCCACTGCGGATCACACTAGATGAATTTCTATATGTTGCGCTTGAGTTTGGACGTGGCTTGGAAAAAGAGTTCCTGGTTGAACGCATTTGTCAAGCAGACAGCCTTTCTTGAATCACCTGGAGAACTGGCATACCTTTTGATAATATGAAATTTAAATCATCTCACAAATAACTGTCAAGAACATGTCTGAATCATACTTTAGCCCCAAAGTTTAAAGCAAAAAAAGAAAAGAAAAGAAAATGAACCCTATTTAGGATCTATAAAATTGATGGTGACATTTTTTTCAACCTCTAAATATGATTATGGCAGGACAAAAAGTGTAGAAGGACAAACTAAGCTATGTGACCAATATAATCGAAATATAAAATCATTAAACCCACTTGTTTTGTAACTGACCTTGTAATGCTGTGAAATGCATGTGCAGCCTGAATTTGGGTTGTCTTCAATCTCTGCAATTTGAGAGATAGTGGCTTAATAGAATACCTGTTTCCCTTATAGAGGCCCTCCCCTTGCTAATCATAATTGGAGCATCGGTGGGCGGAGGCTGCGTCTTCATCGTTTGTGTCATTACCCTGGTTTCCATCTGCTGCCGCCACACTGCTAAAGGTGAGGTCAAAGGTCAGATGTTATCTGAGAGTTCTTATTCCCTCCTCAAAAAACATGATACAGTAGAAATCAAACAAACTAACTAGACAGAGGTTAATTATGGGGCCACCTCTTTGCCTGGAGCAGTGTTGACCTTTTCACCTCTCTGGAAATCTTCTCACCGTTCACCTCATTAATCTCTATACACTGCGCTATTTCCTCACCCAGGCAAAAAGGGCACACGTCTGTCAAAGAGCGACATCCGCGTACAAATCGTACACAGTGACCACAACGCAGCAAGAGGAAATGACGATGAGGAGGATGTGAAGGAGCCTATGGTAAGCCCCTCTCAAAACAATGCAGAAATGCTCAGAATATTCTTATAGATAGGAATAGCTTTTACATCATGTTCCTTTCAAGTGCCATACTGTAGGAAAAACAAGAACAGGGTTCTCAGCCCATTTTAATTCTATAATATAGTTGCATATTTCCAAAGGAAATTGGATATGCAATAAGAAAACAAAATGTTAGGCTATATCTGTCTTGAAAACAATATGTCGAGAAAAATGAGAGGCCTTATAGTCATTTATTATATTTTACTTATTAAAAATGTCTACTGATAATTTGTTTACAATAAGACCAGGAGATAGGGACACTATTAATTATGAGTGTATGACATTTAACATACCATAGACAGTGAACAGTCTCTAACCCAAATTTCTGTTCGTTTCTCAGGCTCCCAACAGCAGTGAGTCTCCAGGAACCTCTCGCACAGAGCACAGCGACCTACTGGAGGAGGAGGAGGACGAGAGATCAGATATCAAGGTATTACATTTCACAAAGCATGAATCTGATGGTTAATCTGATAAAAGCAAAAGGTTGTTTCAAAGGATTGAGGAAACTATTGTACTTAATAACACTAACTTGCTGAAAACATATTTGTATTACACTACAAGTTTGGATAATGTTCAAGAAAGCCTACAGTTATTGGTCAGTTACAAACTTCTAGCTAGCACCTAACCAAAATAAATTGCATGTGTTTAATTCAGTACAAAATTTAAAATCTTTCTGACAAGTGTTTTTTTTCTTTCTTCCTAGGACCCCACCAATGGCTACTACAATGTGCGGGCTCACGAGGACCGCAACATCACGAGAACTGGCTTCTCCGAATATGTCCCTAATGCTCGCCCAGTCTACACTCCCTCTCAGCTTCCCTCGCCGAGCCCCTTATACGGCCAACAGTCCACTCAGCCTCGGATTTATGACTTCTCCCAACGTTACGCCACAACCCCTGCCACACGCACCACCTATGAGCAACAGCAGTCACAACAACCACAGCAACAACAGCAAACTCCCACCATCTACCCCCAGGAGCCAGTCTATGCAGGCTCTGCCTACCTGCCCGCCACCTACGGTCGCGCCTTTACAAGCTACGTCAAACCCGCCTCCTTCGAAAAGGTTGACGGATACGAGCATTCAGATCAGGCCAGCAAAGTATCTAGCTCCTCCCGTTTCTCATACGCATCCTCGCAGGTGTCGTCACAGCAGTCAGACTATGGGCGGCCCTCGCAGCAACGCATGCAGACTCATGTGTGAAGGCTCCCTAAAAGCCCCGCTGAGGGTCTGGCATGATCAGTGTCACAAGGACATTCTTCTGAATTGGCTTCAGGAGGGATTAAGCAAACTTTAAACTGAGATACAAGAGGCGGAAAAGCTTTATTGCTGTCTTGAAGTGAATGTTGGATCGATGAGAAACTTCTTTCGAAAGAACTACGACGTGCCACTTAAGCTTAGAAGTCACCTTCAAAGCTACTGATTTTCTTCGCCCAAATGCTGAACTTTAGGGGAAATGAACACTGTCCGTCAATTCATTGCACTGTATTTCTGCAAAATTTCTCCAGCACTAACTCTTCTAGATCTTGGAGAGAGAGCAGTGCTGTGGAGAAGTGCCCTCATGAACTAACCTTTGTAAATGGGGACAAGCCCATGACACTATGCTGAAACAATCAAAATTACATGAAATAAAAAGTAAAAAAAAAAAAAAGTAAAAAAAAAATGTGTTTGTTGGCATGCTGATGGAATTGTAAGCACATTTGTGTATCAATGACAACATGTCTTGCCTACACAAAG
The DNA here is from genome assembly GCF_951802725.1 of Rutilus rutilus. Classification (NCBI taxonomy): domain Eukaryota; kingdom Metazoa; phylum Chordata; class Actinopteri; order Cypriniformes; family Leuciscidae; genus Rutilus; species Rutilus rutilus. Next base: position 27,978,626 of record NC_140223.1, read on the forward strand.
TGGCTCAAAGTTCAATCCACAAAGCAGGGGAGCAGAAGAAGGCAGAGCGCATGTGCTCACCCTAAGATATTTCTTCAGAAGCTCTATCTGCAATCTGCACTGCTGTTGGGCTCTCAAGAGAGTGTTTATGTAAAGTCTCAATGGACCAGTGCAGGAAACTGGAATCTGGAATGCTTTGGTTAAAAAATAAAAATAAGAATAAAAAAAATTGACAAAATCCATAAAATGTATTTCTGTCTGTTTGATGGAACCAGGATTGGCCAATCCCCAAAGAAGCTAATTTAGAGGTGCAGTGTTTTTAAATTATGCTCTCAAGAATTTGTTGCAGAGTTCAGAGTAGAGCCCATTTCGGGACCATGATTTCTTAAGCCAAGCCATGTACGGCAAACCTAAATTACCACACGGTCTAGCAGCGTGCAGTAATACTCTTGTAATGTTCCTTATGTGACCACTGTATGTTATTAAATACAGAGTGTGCCAAGGTGACTGTTATGTCATGCTGACATTGCTGACACCGTCAGGTAGCACCAACATGTTTACATAGAAGAAGAAAAAAAAACAGAAAAATAAATAGCAAGTAAAATGCAGTACTGTCCATATCCACTTAGAGCCACTTCAATGACTGTACAAATTGTTGGGAAATTCACTCCTGTCTGTTGCATGCAGATGATGTGTGTACGTGAACGTATTCAGCATTTCTTCTCATCTGTTTGTTCCTTGTGTGAGAAACCGCTTACTGCACCCTTCGTCAATTCGATCATGGAGACTTGCATTTGGAGGTTTCCATACTGCCATTTTCCTTTAAGCCTGAATGGTTGGCTCCATTTGGAAAGATAAAAAAAAAACTCAAATTGAACTGTAAGATACGTGAAACATTGCTTGTCTTTATTTTTATATTTTATATAAGCCTTAATGTACAGCGTGTAAGCTGCTCTATTGTAAAGTACCTTTATATTCTAAAATGCATATATCTATATCTTTGAGTTGACTTTATTTGGTTCACAACGGTTTTTTACCCCATGTTACTTATCAGTTTTGGAGAGGTGAAAAGTGTCACACAACTAATTGACTTTTTCCTTCCGTTTCTTTTTTAATAATGTTCAAATGATTTTATTTGCTAAAAAATGAGCTATTGTTGCTTGTAACTTTGTACACATATTTATATTTAAATAAAACCATTTCAAATAATATCTGCTCTGACTGGAGTGAGTTTGGCACACATCGCTGGGTCTCGTCAAATGTCATGAGGGAATGAGGACAAACAATACCGGGGCTGCCGAGTTGATGAATACATAAATTAGCAGTGATGCCTATGTTGATTCTCTTATTCCCGCGGCGACAGCAGGGTTTTTAATAAAGACGGATGAGATTCCCAAGCCTCCCGCTGTCTGCGTATCAAACATAGCAGGCATAGGCCGTCTCCCCCAACGCAACGAAATATTGCGCTGACGGAGCGGGTGTTGTGTGACAACATTATCTTGTCATGTCACCCAGTCTCTCAGATTTCATCATGTCATGCTGAGCTTCACCGCAGGGAGTGTTGAAGACATAAACACGTACTCAGCATTAAACAAATGGCTAAACAAAACAAAAACGGATGGCTACTCTGGTAAATTCAGGGTCATGTTTCCATCAGCTGTCATCATCCCTTGCAAACTATCACTGCCAAAAATACACAATTAACCCAACAGAGTGCACAAGAGTGCATAGATACATGATGGAGAGAGGAGGCATTAACATTAAGTGGCATGGCATATTACACACGTCACTATGCTTAGTGGCACATCCGGTTTTCATTGGCATGTGCCACTAAAACTTGTAAAGTGTCGATGGATTGCATCATGTGCCACTGACAATGATGGGGAACGTGTCACTGTATGTTGTGGTACCTCTAGTAGTGACAGACAGATTAGTTGAGCAGCTGTACTGGTGTAGTTGTGACATAAAGTCCTAAATACATAAAAATCTGTTTTAACGTATTTACAAATCAGTAATATTTTTTTTTTCCCAAACATGTGGTCAGTTTGTGGCACATCTGCATTTGAGTGGCATGTGCCACTGAATGTTACAGTGTGCTTTACTGAATGTTGTTGATCACGAAAATTGCCCATTCTAGGAAACCACATGAAATAAAAGTAACTGCATTAACAGTCGCATCAGTTAGTTGAACTTTTATCAGTTACTAAACCTTTACTTTTGATAAAGATAAATCAAAACTTACAACAGTTGTGGGTGGTGTGTTATTTATCCACGTATGATGTGTTATTTGTTAGTGAGTTAGATGGTAGCATCAAAAAATGTAATAAAAATGAAATCAGCAATTTGTCAGTACAGCGCCTAGGATCACATAATTCGGTGGGTCACAGAATTCGACACAACAGCCACCAATTTGTCTGCATGTTTTTTTTCAAGTCACTGATTGGGAAAGCCCAATCACTCAAATTAACAGGTTTTTATTGGGCTAGTACTTGAACTTGCTATCCAAAATATATGCTGACTGTAAAATAATCATTTTTTAGGCATATCATTTTATTGGACAGATAGAACAGTCATAAAACAATATGTTTAAACACTGTATTTGAAAAATAAATTACGATTCTTCAAAATTGTATTCATTTTTCCACACAATTTAAATTCCCTAGGTAGCCTATTTCCAAATTTTATTTTTCCCTGACTGCCATGAATAAGGAGTTAATTTGCCTAAAGTAGTCCCCTAATCTCCTGACACACATGGGAAAAGAAATCAGTCTTGTTCTGAGGTAACGTCGTAGTACGGAGCCCGGGAAGTCACCTGTAGGGAAAAAAAAAACAATCCGTGGCGACGGTTTGGCAATCCGTCCGCTCAGTTTATAAACCGTACTCACGAATTCTCAAACTGTTCCCTCGGTTTAACAAATCGTGCCCACGGATTAATAAACCGTACCAACGAGTTTCTAATCCGTGCTCTCAGATTTGTAAACCGTGCCTTCAGTTTTTGTAATCTGTACCCACAAATTCATAAACCGTGCCCACGCTTTCGCAATCCGTTCCCACGGGTTTGTAAACTGTACTCACGGATTTGTGACTCGCCCTCATTTTAGAAGAACACGTTGTTAACGAATCCTATTGTATATTGTTTTATTGAATATTAATGGAATACATCAAATTGACATACGTCTGCATGCTTACAGTGATTCTCAATTGTATGGGTGGAATATACGATTTAATATGAATGACGTGCATCAAAATATTTTGTTCATTTGTGATAATCTTAGCACTTTATTATTATTTTCTAACATGTATTATGACTGATATTTGACGAATTGCTTTGTTCATTTTTTTGTAAGTTTTGGACAAAAGCGTCTTTTAAATATATAGCCTAAAATGTAATAAAAATAATTATTATTATTATTTAAGTTATAAATGAACTATAAACGAGTTAACTTAGTAATACAATAATATGTTTGTCATCAAAAAATTTATCAATGTTTTATTATTATAGGCTAGGCTATAACCTAACCTTTTACAGTTTTGGATAGGCCTACATTTTTTTGCATAATTTTTGCTTAAAAATAAAGCATTCATAAATTATTTTATGATAAACATATTACTGTCTAGTGAACTCATTTATAGTTATTAACTCAAATAATAATAATAATAATAATTATTATTATTATAATTATTCACATTATTACATTTTAGGCTACGTATTTTGTCCAGAACTTACAAAAAAATGAACAAAGCAATTCGTCAAATATCAGTCATAATACATGTTAGAAAATAATAATAAAGTGCTAAGATTATATCACAAATAAACAAAAGATTTTGATGCACGTCATTCATATTAAATCGTATATTCCACCCATACCCCTACAATTGAGAATCACTGTAAGCATGCAGACGTATGTCAATTTGATGTATTCCACTTAATATTCAATAAAACACCATACAATAAGATTCGTTAACAACGTGTTCTTCTAAAATGAGGGCGAGTCACAAATCCGTGAGTACAGTTTACAAACCCGTGGGAACGGATTGCGAAAGCGTGGGCACGGTTTATGAATTTGTGGGTAGATTACAAAAACTGAAGGCACGGTTTACAAATCTGAGAGCACGGATTAGAAACTCGTGGGTACGGTTTATTAATCCGTGGGCACGATTTGTTAAACCGAGGGAACAGTTTGAGAATTCGTGAGTACGGTTTATAAAACTGAGCGGACGGATTGCCAAACCGTCGCCACGGATTGTTTTTTTTTTTCCCACAGGTGACTTCCCGGGCTCCGTAGTACGGTATTAAAAATACATTTAACATAGCAGTTAATTCCGACTCACCCAGGAAAAGCAAACAAGTTGTAAGAAATATAGATAAATAAAAATGAGAAATGAAAGATTAGATATTTAAGATTAACTTACCTCTAAAAATCACTCTGTCGTTGCCCGAATGCTTCGTCTGTCTGTCTGTCTGTCTGTCTGTTTCGCGCTTGAAATCTGTTATGCCGCGCTTGAAATCTGTTGACCGTTATGCAGCGCTTTGATCTGATTGGCGGTTGGCAACCAATGTTAGGATTGTCTAGGCAACCAGTGGAGAAATTTAAGCTGACCAAAAATCAACATTGATTCAATGTTTGTCTTTTCAACACTGAAAAACATTGAATTATCAACATTGATTCAATATTATTTTAACATTTAATTTTCAACATTGTTCCAATATTATTTTAGCATTGATTTTTCAACATTGATCCAATATTATTTAGCATTGAATTTTCAACCTCAACCAAAATGATGATTCTGATGGAATTTCAACATTTAATCAATGTCACCTTGCTATCTGGGTTATGACCGGATCGAGCGCCAAGCTGCTATCCTATGGAGGTGTATCGGTAAATTATTAACGTCTTGTTAGTACAAATTTAATATTTCGTGGTTTCTCCGTTAAAAACAATGAAATTGATCAAAAACACCAAATAACTTAGCTAAAAATTTTTTTTTTTTTTTTTAAATCTACTCACCGAACACGCAACTCTGCTGGATGCCCACCTCAACTTTCACGTTATTTGCACACATTTGAATATTTATGACGCAAGATGAATCTCACCATTAAAACGACGTGAACTATTGTCAGCAAGGGCGTAGATTTGGTTTGAACATTGGGGGGGTTGAAGTTTGGGTATGCCTCCTTTTCATGTGATCATGGTATAAATATTGGGGGGGTTGTAATGCATAGATTTAAATATTGGGGGGGGGGGGTATCTCCCTCCCAACCCCCCCACAAATTACGCTCCTGATTGTCAGGCTGTACATAAACAGTAAGCTAACGGAAATACATGGAATAATTGGTTAAACTAATTGTTAGCTGGATTTCATTCAGTCATTTTATTTACCAAAATTCTTTGTTTCAATCAAGTGATAGTGACCTTTGGCTGCCTAGATACCATATATTACTGTGCAATATGCTAAGTGCAAGAGTTATGACATCAATTGGAGATAATATAAAAGGTTGAGCACCAATCTAAAGCTCATACAAGGTCAAATCTGGCATGTAATTAGCTTAAGTTCAATACTCTGCCAACCATTTAAAACAACTGTTGCAGTGCAGTGCAACGCTTAATTAAACCTAGAGCTTTTTAATTGGTGCAAGGTCAAAACTAAGTACATTCACAACTGTAACAAAGTCACGCTTTGGGTTCTCTATCGTATCAACTGAAAAGAGCATATACGTTTCCTTTTCCATTAGGAGACCACTTATTTATGGGCAAATAATTGTTGAAGGCAATGTTGATATGATGTTGGTTATGCCAAGGCCAGCTAATTTAATAGTGATAAAACAGTTCTCGGTTGTTTTTACTACATTTGCATTTTCAGGGGGAAATTAAATTACATGGAAATTAAGCAAAAATGTTGCATTCTGAAAAAAATAAATATATATATGACAATGTAAAACCACCATGTATTTTATTGTCAAGAGAACATTGTAAACTCTTGGGAAATTTGAATACATTAAAACATTTGCATAGTATATAACTAAACAGAAAAAGTAATCTGCTAAATTTGCATTTAAAAAGCATGTTAAATATTTACAAATGTTAGTCAACCAGACACTTAAAGCCATATACAATCATTGCAGTTAAACAATTAAAAAAGCTGTTTGAAATTTTCACAATTTAAAAACGAAAGCCCTTAACAGGTCAAATTGTACATCATGATGCTATATGAAACCCGAGTAGTACATAAACATATAATCCATTGCTTGACATCCCTCAAAATACAGCTTATGTCTCTTGTACCTCCTGGGAAATTAAATCACTACACTACAAAGCCTGAAATTCTTAGGCCTACTTAAGCAAGTGGACTTTCCACGGGAAAGAAACTTGCCAAGTCTTTGAGGATCCGGCGTTATAGATTCCTCAATATGTTCAGGACTCTGAAGCAGAGACCATCCTGCTAGGTTGTTTCAGCCAACTGCTTTGACATTGATTGGCCGGAACTTAAACATGCAGCAGAAGTTAGTGACCTATGTTGGCCTTGGTTGTATTGGCAAATGGATGACGGAAATATCCTATTTTTACCTAATCCTCCATTTTAGAGCTTTGCCACTGAGGTTCCGAGATCACACAGATGTGAGGAAAGAAGGTCAGCCTGAGTGGGATGCTTACAGAAATTTCTAGATTGCAAAGAAGCTTTTGACCTTCACTAAGAAAGGAAAAAAAAAAAAGAGAAAAGAATTGTAGGGACTGAATCTTGCTCCAAAGTCTGAAACAAAAGAGTAATTGTTTCTGAGAAGAGGTAAAGTCCAGTCTTTGGAATAAAGGCACGTTTTGAGCACAAGAAAAAGTTAAAAGATTTGTATAAAACAGAACATAATTCAGAAAGATGAAAATATGAATTCCAATCTGGCAATCTCATCTCAATCTCAATCTCCTCATTATAGTTGTATCTGCATGTATTTTATGAAGTTTTTTAATTGGTTGACTAAAGATGAACTCAACTTTAGATTGACACAGGTATGGAAAACCTCACTGATAAGCCAACCGAATGGTCACTGAATGAAAATGCTATAACGAAAACAACCAGGTGGTCTCACATACTGTACTAAATATTCACAGAACTGAACATTTCTGTTCTTCTGCTTTGGTTGTCGTATGATTGCAGGTCCAGGCTCCACTATACGGATGTGATTTGACGGATCCAGTCCCGTAGTTTGGTGACACGCGTGTAGACGCCAGGCTTGTTCCGCCGAGCACAGCCTTCTCCCCAGCTCACTATGCCTGCCTGGAACCATATGCCAACATCGGATTGACACACAAGAGGCCCGCCCGAGTCTCCCTACGGAAGCCAAAAGAAAGACACTTCACACATTTTCCAAAACTGTTTGAAAAAGACCAAAATGCATGGAGGACTTATGTAACAAAACATATTTGATCACCATATTCAAGAGTTGCCTGTTGATCTAATTCAAGAGAATGTTCATTAATGAATGTTTATATTATTTTAATGTATTGTATATTTATTGTGGTTATTTATTTTAGTATTACTGGAGACTTTTTTATTGTGTATATCAATGCTTTGGCAATATTGTATATAAAACAATCATGCAAATAAATTGCTTGAAATTAAAAGTGGAGATGAAGTGATGATTATGTATGTGAGAAAATAGAAAGAAAAAAGGAGGGTGTGTGAAGCAATTGCAAACATTTTAATTATTATTGTAATCACTTATCATTTATTATTTTGTACCTCTAATTTAAGCTGCTTATTTACTGTGTCATTTCATTCCATTACTATTATTCCTGAATGATTTGTTTTGTGTGTAATACAATTCGGCTCTTAATTACTTTGCCAATATTGCAATGTAAACAGACGTGGCAATAAAGCATATTTGAAGAGAGAGAGAGAGAGAGAGAGAGAGAGAGAGAGAGAGAGAGAGAGAGAGAGAGAGAGAGAGAGAGAGAGAGAGAGAGAGAGAGAGAGAGAGAGAGAGAGAGAGAGAGAGAGAGAGAGAGAGAGAGAGAGAGAGAGAGATCTATGAGCTCCTATAGCTGGAGAGAAAGACAGAAAGGAGTCAGAAGACCAGGACCGGAACCTGTGCGAGGAAAAGAAGATTACACTCAGAATAAGAGAGACGCACAGAGCGTTCAGAAAGGGGAAAGCAAGATGAATAACAAGTGAGATAGAAGTAGAAATTATGGAAATCAGCTCATTTAAATATCAGGGAACAAGGTAGAATAATTAATCTTCTCCACTACGAGGGTGTACACACACTGCAGGAAGACAACAACATTAGCTGAACACTTTGATGGCATTATGCTCATGTCATATTTGTACTGTAGGTGTTTCTGAATGAATAGAACAGGATGAAAAAGGCTTGACAATGCATCTAAATGGCTATTAAACCACCTTGAATTCATTACCATTCAATAAATGTGTAATCTTTGCGCATGTTTTAGTTAGAAAGCTTTTTAGCTGCATTGAGGGTGCTATTATTGTAACTCTGTAAATGCTAATTTTGGAAAAATATTGGGATAACAGCCCTTAAGGTGCAGTCACATTGACACATTTTCACAGTTGAATTAGTCATTTCAATAGTAATCCACACAATTTGGAATTAAGATTGAGGGTGAACAATTTTGCCACGTAGATTTGGCATCGTTCAGTTCGCCACGTTGACCAACAGAAACTTTATACATCACTACATTAACAGTGGACTCTTTTCCCCAACAAAATTCCGCCTAAATCCAATGTGACGCCACCTATAGACATGATTCTTTTTTCCCTAAAACATACCATCAAACATTTACAAATATTTTATTATTTATATTATTAATATAATGATTTGCATTATTTTATGTTACATTAGATTGACAACATAAAAAAAAATTAAAAAAAAAAATTGACTAGATAGTCCACACTCAAGTCACTTTGAAAAGTATCCGATTTATTTCTACAGTACCGGTCAAAAGTTTGGAAACAAGCGTAATACTACTAGTCTCTTGTGCTGATCAAGCCTACATTTATTTGATCAAAAATATAGAACAAAAACTGTAATATTGTGAAATATTATTTCAATTTAAAATAATGTTTTTCTATTTGAATATACTGTCAAATATAATTTATTTCTGTAATGCAAAATTGAATTTTCAGCATCATTACTCCAGTCTTCAGTGTCACATGATCCTTCAGAAATCATTCTAATATTCTGGTCCATTATCAATGTTGGAAACAGTTGCTTAATATTTTTCTATAACTTGTGATACTTTTTTCAGGATTCTTTGAAGAATAAAAAGTTATTATTATAATTTTTTTTAAAGAAATAATACTTTTATTCAGCAAGGATGTGTTCATTTATACATTATACATCACTTTGTATCATTGTTAGAAAAGATTTCTATTTTGAATAAATGCTTTTCTTTATAAACTTTTTATTAATCGATGAGTCCTGAAAAAAGTATCAGAGGTTCCAAAGAAAATATTAAGCAGCGCAACTTTTTCCAGTATCAAATCAGATATTAGAATGATTTCTGAAGGATCATGTGACACTGAAGACTGGAGTAATGATGCTGAAAATTCAGCTTTGCATCACAGAAATAAATTATATTTTAAAGTATATTCAAATAGAAAACTGCAATAATATTTCACAAAATGATTTTTTTTTTTTCTGTATTTTTAAACAAATAAACGCAGGCCTGATGAGCATTAGATACTTCTTTTAAAAACATAAAAAATAGTAATGTTTCTAAACTTTTGACCAGTACAGTACATACAGTACCCAGATCGAAATGAAAATATCATATTCAGTGTGATTTCATAAATAAAAATATGAATGTTTTTTTACCTGACAAGCGTCCACACCTCCGGTGAGGTAGCCGCTACACATCATTCTAGAGGTCAACTGACCTTCGGTCACCATGTTGCATACTGTATCATTAATCACCTTAACTTCTGCTTTCTGCAGGATTGCTGCAGCACTTCCTACAACACATACATAAATCATTAGTCCTATGAGAACCATTCTAATACCAAAAAGCATCTTTACTCTCAGCCATAATTTGAAACATTTTTTAGAATTAGTTAAGCGATTCCACAAATAACAAAATCGTATAACAAAAGATGTGCTAAGTGACACTGAGACAAGGGATTGATGAATGTCAAACTTGTGAGGCACAATTCCAAAGGTAACTCATGAAAAAGCGGAGCTCCAAACGCAAAGGGCAGCCCTCAGGCGCACAAGCTGTCTCACCTCCCTCTCGGAGCGCGCCCCAGCCCGTCACAAAGCAGGAACTGCCGGCCGAGAAAACGTGGGTCGATGCTGGAAGGCAGATGGGATGCACGGTGTTGCTGAAGTTCAATGGCTGGCTCAGTTCCAACAAGGAGATGTCATAATCGTAGGTCATCTCACTGTAGCTTGGGTGGGTGATGATGGTCTTCAAAGTACGCTGCTGAACAGAGCCGTCCTGGATGTTCTGGTCCCGCAGACCACTGTACGTCAGCCAGTTGGATGTCATTTTGTAGCTGTTGGAAGAGAGAAATGAACACCATGTTGTTTTGGAGGTTAGTTGTTTAAATCAGATGTTTTGAAAGGTCAACATCAAATGGATTTGAACGCCATTTCAAGTCTGTATTTTGACAGGAAATCAGATTTAATGAGAAAAAAAAAGAAAAGAAAGTACGGTCAGGATTGTAAAAAGCTGTGTTTATAGGACCAGTTTGGGAATCATTTTTAAAGAAGTCTCCTCTGCTCTCCAAGGCTGCATTTATTTGATCAAAAATACAGTAAAAACAGTAATATTGTGAAATATTATTACAATTTAAAATACCTGTTTTCTATTTGAATATATTTATATATGACGATCTTTCAAAAATCATTCTAAATTTTTATGATTTATGCTCAATTTTGAATAATGGTTCTTATTACCAATGTTAAAAACAGCTTTTGCTGATTATTATTTTTATGGAATTCTTTAATGAATGGAAGGTAAATATTGTGAATATTTCACAAAATGACTGTCTTTAAAGTGTTTTTAAATCAAATAAACACTGCATTGGTGAGCATAGGAGACTACTACTTTTCTTTTTTTCAAAAACATAAAATCCTAATTATTCTAAACTTTTGACCGGTAGTGTAAATGAAGAGGGATTGAAAAATAACTGGGTTTGGTAATTTCAGCTGAAAAGCAAAGTCATTTCAGAGGTGGAACAAGTTATTACATTTTGATGAAAGACATTTGTGCATTGATGTATCATTCACAAAAAAAGACCAGAAACGTTTATTAACAAAGTAAAATGGGGTCAATTTTGATTTCATGGTGAAAGCGTGGCTCAGGAGAGCGAATTATCTTTCAGTTCAGCTTTCGTGCTTCAGTCTCAGAAACATGTTGGAATAACTCATCAAGGTAAAATATGATTTTATGCCATGTCTTGTGCTCCACCTGCTGGCCAATGAGAATAAATACAAGCTCATTCTTTGACCAAAATTGAACGGAGAAAGATACTTAGCAAATTGATTCATGCCTCTGATGATATCAACTACAGCTAACGGACTAAATTAAGCAGACCAAATAAAACAGAGATGCAATAAACCGACTCACTCTGGACTAGGCTGGATGAAGCAGTGGGCAGCACAAAGCAGCCATTTGTTGGAGATGATTGAGGCGCCGCAAGTGTGTCCGTTGGTCTTGAAATGTAGACTGACCTGCCACGGCCATTCACCCACATCTGCGTTCTGCCCACCCACAATACGGTTGTGCTTGTATGGCCGGACTCCGCAGTCTGAAACCAAATTGTAGGAATGGTTCAAACACAAAGAGAGACTTCAAGAAAGACAACGGAAGAGATTTCATTGGCATGCTGAGATGAGAGGTTAAGGAGGTCTTGTTCGAGACCAGCAGGGATAAGATCAGTGGGCTAGCTGCAAAAAAAGGTTAGCACTGAAAGTTCGAGTTTCTCGAAACATCTGCTCTGACTCACAGGACCGTCGGCCTTTAGCGGAATCATAACAAGGCAGATATATGGAGAAACGAACCGTGCTGGCTGATAAAAACACAATGAGGGAAGGAAAAAGAAACTAGCAACCCTGAGGCCTATAAAAGAAGTAGAAAGAATGAAGAAATGTCAAGTAAAATTTCATAAAATAAGTATAATGGCTTTGGGCTTTAATGTGAATTTTCTTCCACACTAATTACCACATTGTCGATTATTCAGCAACTTCTGGAAATGACAATTGTTTTTAAAGTTTTGAAATGCGCTGAAACACCAAAAGCTTGTGAAAACACTGGGAAGCTCATTATCTGCAAATAATTATGCAATAAAGACACTAGAGCTGCATGGGCGGTAATTGTATTCTCTTACATATTATAAATCTATACGGTTTCACAGCTAAATCTATAACTACTGTAAGTGATTTGAACCATTAGCTGGGTTTTCTAAAAGAGATTTTACTGTGCATTTCAAATTAATATTAATAAAAGCTGCTGTACTTATTTTTTTTGCCATAATCTAAATCGCTGCTAGTTGACCTAAATCTTAGAATAAATTAAAAGACTGTAGCACATCACTTCAAGACCGTCTGTTGTTAAGGGTAAAATCTTTGCCATAACTGATGTGCCTTTAAATTAGCACATGATTATGATCTACATCTTCAAATATTGGCTGATACTGATTCATAAAACAACAACACAGATAATCCATATCATGCAAATTGTGCATCCCTAATTATATTTATTTTTGCTGGGAATTCGATGACAAGTATAACATAATATAACAAAATAATATAAAATATATGACTGGATGAGCCAATCATTGTGATAAAGCTCCACAGTTCAATTATGTATTTAACAAATATATCATGAGCAACAGTGCTGTTGTTCTAAATATCATCACAGCTGCAAATTAATCAAAGTTCTTAATATTGAATAACTTTGTGTGTTGAATGGTTACTGCCCATGTTTTGTCCAGACTAAAAGAGCATCTTCACTTTGGTTTGTGAGTGAAAAAAAATACATTAAACAATGTGACTTACTGCATCCCTCTTCATCCGAACCATCTGAGCAGTCGTTTTCGCGATCACACTCTGCGTTGACTTTGTTTACACACTGCTTGTCTTTACACTTGAAGGAGAAATCGTTGCAGAGACCAGGCGCTAAGAGAGGAAGAGAGCATAGAGTAAAACTTGAACGAATAAACCATCAATTGCAGCTTCTTTTTATCATCAAAGACCTGAAAGACCAAGCAAGAGCCAACGTATTGATCAGGCCTATTGATTGTTGGATAGGTCACTTATCTCTGCTGAAGGGTACAAAAACAATGAACAACTTTGGGATAGAAAGAGTGGGAGATAAATAAGGGCTGAACAAGTTGGAAAAGACCAACATGTGTGATTTCACTACAGTTTTAGCCTAAGTGTTGAAGCTATTGCTATCACAAGAGTCTAATTAATGCATAATTAAAAGCAGGTTAATAATGAATGTAAATGGCACTCAATATTTATTGTGAATGTAAATGTCAATTTGATAGCTACAGAAGTGGAGAAACACAGCAAGTAGAAGATTATTTAGGAGAAAAAAGAAGATGCAAATACAGCAGCTTAATGGCTGAAAAAGTCTGATTAAAGTTCAATATAAAGCATTCCGAAATGTCCTAAAACTTTTAATATTTTAGTTCACCTTTTCAGTGGCTGGCCATTTACTGTGATGACAAGCTTTTAGTTTTTACCTAAACTGATCTTTCTGACAATAGAGACCCTAAGATAACACAAAGCATGGTCCCAAATCTCACTCAGTGCTAAGTTAGTTTTGTTGCTTGTGACCAAGTCTGGTTCTCATAATAGACATTATGCAATGCAGATAAGCTTACAGAACAAACTGGACCAACCTAGTGTTAAGCTCTATGGAAAGGCAGTCAGTGATCAGTAAGTTAAATCCACTCACATCCTATGCAGGAGACCTCATCGCTGCCATCAGCACAGTCATTTTTCCCATCACATACAAAATTCTGTGGGATGCAGGCGCCATCCGCGCACCTTTCCTCAGCCGTGCCACACTCTAAGAGGAACAACAAAACAAAGCCTTATCAAGTGTCCTTCAATGGTAAAATAGAAAGTGGCCTTTTGAAGTATGCAACAACGAAGCAAGTGTTAAAGGTGCACATATGTTGATGTTCTCAAAGAAAACACCAGTTTAAGGGAAGTTCATCTTAAGCTAGTGTTTATTTGAATCCCAGAAAACAGCTGATCGTGTTATCTCATCAAGGCCACTGCTTGATCTGTGTGAATGCTTAGTGTATCCTTAAATGGGTTTTGTTTCATTTAAATTGACTTCCTTTTGAGCAGGGTTTCCAAGTGGGAAATGTAAATGCTGAACTGAGCAATAAAAAAAATGTATAATTATGTTTGTTGAAATGTAATAGGAGAAACTCACCGCAATGTTTCTCATCACTGTTGTCGCCACAGTCATTCACTCGGTCACAGACAAAGAACTGAGGCCTACAAAGGCCATTGCTGCAAGTGAACTGTTCATCACCACAGTCTGAAACATTAAAAACACATACTGAATAGTGCAAAATTTATGTGAAACATCACCTAACTTTGTCAGATATTAGTACAATGTATACTTGTCCTGAAAAGGTTATTTTTAAAATAACAGATTTCCAAGTATTCCCAATTTCAATGGCTAATGATAGGTAGCAAACATGATGCAGAATTATAATTCAAATCAGAAGTTAAGGAAAAGTTACATGTCATTTTTTCCGTTTGAATTAACTTCCTATTTCCAGAAACATTTAATGATTTCAAAAATGATCAAAACATGGCGTTCATTTTATGAACCAAAAACACCTAATTTCTCAGAATGCTATGATTTATAATTACTTACAAATTTAATGTATAATATTTAATATAATAAATGCACAATAAATAGAATTGTTCAAATTTTGGTGTTAATGTTCTTATTAAGTTATGTGAAAACAACGAGGTGCTGTTTGGTAAAATATTAATTGGTTTATTCCAAACTTAATTAGGAGGAATCTGTCCAATCAGTGGAAGAAAACAACAGATACTGTTGTATGAGTACTTGTAAACAATATAGATACTGACCTATATATTACAGAATAAATCAACACAATTAAATTATTGATGCAATTATTTATCATTCATTTTGACTGATGAATTATCTGTGTTGTGCATCTTCCTGTCATTCCAAATCAATATCCTGTCGGACAGGGCTATTCCAATTCAAGCTCTAATTAATAAATTGAAAGGTTTAAACTAAATGTTAAAGCATCCTGACTGGGGTGAGACTTACCGCAGTTTCTCTCATCACTCAGGTCTTCGCAGTCGTTCCACCCGTCACAGTGCTGCTGTTTTGTGATACACAAGCCTGAGGTGCACGCAAACTGACCAGGGCAAGCTGGAGAAGAAAACAGGAAGACAGCCAGGACTCAACGCAAGAAGCGAAGGAGAGTTCTAATGATAGAATATGATCTGTCTGTTTGAAACATTCCTGGATCAAAAACTGATCACTGCATTTAGATGGTCATATTGAAACACTGGGCTTACGTACGGTTTACAGGGTCAAATGCGGTGTAAATGATCATGAATCCCTTATCAGTGTAGGATTCATCTGAATGGAACTTCACTTCCAAGGTATTGGCGGGGCTAGAGAGCACAAGTCTACGTTTCTCCCCACAATACCTTCAAAAAACGAGGAAGGAAAGAGCTGTTAATAAAACAAAGGCTAAGAAATCAACAAGAATAACCAGAACAACAACAAAAAGAACGGCCAACAGACTGCTCCTCTGGTTTAAAGATACAGTAAATTGAGATTTATGCCATTTTATACATTGTCAGGAAGCTGACAAGAAACAATGAAATCTTTCTGGCTGTCATGGCGGGACAGATGACAGAACTTACTTTTTTCCCAGCACCTCTATGTAGTCTTTGTGACAGGTGTTAGTGTCCACCCCCGGCTCTTTCACACGGAACATACGGAACTCAATCTTTATTCTTTTGCCAGCAGCAACCTGCAGAATCCACATGATAGTGTTCAGGGTTATTTTCAAAAAGACATGAAATCAACAAACACTTCAAAACGAATAGTTCATCAAAATATGAAAATGTTCATCACCATCATATTGTTCTAATCGCATATTTCCGTTCTTTTGTGAAACACAAAATGAGATGTTAGGCAGAAACACTATGCAAGCTGTTTCCCGGAAAAATAGAAAATAATAAAAACAGAGAACCAATATTACATCAAATTAAGAAATACTTGAAAACTGAACTCAAATATACCTTTCATTTTAAAACATGAGCACTCTTAAAGGGATACTCCACTTTTTTTGGAAATAGGCTCATTTTACAACTCCCCCAGAGTTAAACAGTTGAGTTTTACCGTTTTCGAATCCATTCAGCCGAGCCCATTCAGGAAAAAATATATACTATGGAAGTCAATGAGACCAGAAACTGTCTGGTTACTGATATTCTTCTAAATATCAGAAACTCGGCTGAATGGATTCGAAAACGGTAAAACTCAACTGTTTAACTCTGGGGGAGTTGTAAAATGAGCCTATTTCCAAAAAAAGTGGAGTATCCCTTTAACCCTTTTCCACCAGAATGGTTCTCGTTCTGGAGCCAGAACGTGTTCTCGGCCAGGCGAACTGGAGCCTGTCTCGAACAGGCTGCGTGTTTCCTTAAGGAACGAACGGTGATGTAGTGCTACTATGTGTTGTGTATCTGAATATAACCAGTCTAAAAAAAACATTGAGTGTCCCGGTGTTTGTGCAGGCTACACTTCTGTTTTGTTGTTCACAGCACCGAGAGTGATTCTAGCGTACCAGCAGCTCACATAACCTGCCCGTACTCTCATCGGTCTAAATTGAAACTGAAACCCTAGATTCACTCGCTCTCTTGCACACTGGGTCTTCTCTCGCACGTGAGACATTTCTCTGCCCCCACTCCTCGGCTCCGTTCAATATCAGCAATTTATTAAGAATCGGAACGGAAGCCCCTTTTTTGCAGTGGAAATGCGTGGAGCGGTTCGAGCACAGACACAGGCTGAGAACCCGCACCGGAACAGTGTCGGTGGAAAAGGGGTATCTGTTAGTAAACAAAAAAAAAAGTGAAACAGTGTTGTGAAGCAAGCTTACATTGATGTTCCACGTGCAGTCCACCAAAGGAGGGTAGAAACTAGGGTAATGCGGAGAGGTGAAGTTTCCTGTGGAAGCAGTCAGATATGCTCCACAGCTCACAGCTAGAAATGAATATGGTGGGAGGGGGAATGAATGGGAAAAAGTTATTGAGAAACCAACATGAAACACTTTCTAGTCAATTCAACATTCTTTTTCAAGTTTTAAGTCAGACACTGCGAGTGTTTACATGAGCAATATCACACGTGTAGCAGTGCAATATGGCTGTATATCAGCACGGCTGTGATTCGGCCGTCACAGCGTACTAATACACAGCCATATCGCACAGCTACGAGTGTTGTATTACGTTTATTCGTATTATTACGTAACAGTTCAAAGGCACAAGTGAGTAATTAAATAAGAAACAACAACGGAGGTTAAAAATCCTTTTGTGCAGAACTACTTCCACCATGGATTCAAATATCAAATTGACAGTTTGACAGTTGAGCCCAAGCCTCCGTTACCAATTCTAAAACGAAGGAATGTTGAGTCGCTTCATTGAAGCTTATTGTAAATAACTACATTCTAGCCTTCAAAACTCTTAAAACTACATTTTGTGACAAAACAACAGTAGTATTTGTACAAAACATGGTGGATTTGCTCGACCGCCGTGACAGTCACAGCATGCGGAGTGATACAAACGGTGAAACGGCGCTGATACTGGGGAATTATTGCACAGCTCTCAGCCAATCAGATTCGAGAACCAGAAAGAACTGTTGTATAAAAAGACTTGTAATCATTCTGTACAAATGCTTAGCATTTTATACAAGTTTTACCAGTAGTAGTAGGAATGGCAGAGTAAACCGCTTTGAATCCTGGTTTCCGGACCACGTCTGTGACCAGGTTGACAAGCATGATGTTACCAGAAGAATCAACCTCAAGAGGATTTGTAGGAGGGCGAAGTCCACACTGTCTGTGATGGAAAGAGTGTCAGAACTGTGACAACTGTATAGAAGAGCATTGTATTATTGCACACCTGTATGGATTATAACCTGTGAAGAGAGTATTATCAATATGTTTGTTCCAAAAATGAAAGACAATATAATATAAATATAGCTGCGACCAGCCATTAGCGGGGCCAAGCGCAAGAAGAGGATAAGACATGCCAACATGGCTGGGAGTGTCAGACCAACTGCAGCAAGTAGCAATTAAAGACAATTAAAGATGAATTTAGGCAAAATGGCAGAAAAAAATCATATACAGTAACAAATTTTTTTATGGATTATCACTTTCAACTAAAAGGTGGTGCTGTTTCGAAACCTTTTGAGTACATTCAGGGCATGGTGCCGATGACTCGTACCGAGTTTCATAACAATGTGTTCATAAAGTATAACATTTTATATCACAATACTGTATTGAAGTCAATGGCAATTTCATGTTTTGTTCTATTATAGCACCAACAAGAGGCAAAAATCACATTTTTTTTGGTCAAATTTGTGTCTAATTTGGTGAAAATATCTCATTTCGTTTTGGAGTTATTGACATTTATATGTATAAACACATAAAAAAAGACCCACACCTGACTTTGTTTGCATTTTCTTGCCACTTACTATTTTGTCACATGGGCATTAGCATTTAAACAACGACCTATGTTTCCAAACTTCCTACGGTGGTTTCGTCTAGATCAGTTTAACGGTTTCGAAGATATTGGCAAATGTTATTAAAGCGCTAAATCATAACGCTACACATGTTTGGTATCGTTAGACTCGGAAAGGATTCAGGAACCTAAGGAGATGACTCCCGTGAAAATAAGTCAACCACACACAGAGTTATAAGCATTTGATAAATAAATTGTGCCACTAGGTGGCGCTGGTTTGAAACTTCTCAGACTCCTTTAGGGCATCATATTGATGACCCATACCGAATTTCGTAAAGATACGTTCATGCGTTGATAAAATACAGTATTTTGGTACAAAATTCAAAGTGGCAGACGCCTAAAATGGTTGATATGGAAAATTGGATATCAGTTGACTCGAGATCACTTTTATGATTTTTGGACAAATCGTTCAGAAGTTATAAGCAAAAATAGCCATTTTTTTGTCTCTCCGGACCAGTAGGTGGCACTGCGCCATAACGCAGCATGTAGCCTCAAGTCATGCTTATGATGACATGTACCAAGTTTGGTCTGAATGCGATAGAGTTGCGGAGATACAGCCTTAAGTGTTTTCGCAAGCGCTACGTACAAAAGTCAATTTTTTGTAACTAAACCAATTAGTTTGTGTGTTATTCGATAACGGCTGGGTTTATCAAAAAGATTTTAATAACTTTTTGCCCGCATTGTCTGAAGAAGATTGGATTACAGAAGCAGAAGAATATTCCGCACCTTTGGTGCTTGGCCCCTAAATATGTGCTGCAAGTGCATTCTCTCAGCCTTTATGAGTATACAAGCCTGTAGATGACAGATATGACCTTTAAGGTATGGACAAAAACTTTAATTTAATTAAAGGGGGTCTTTAAGATAATACATTCCGTCAAAGATTGTACCTCACTAAATGAAATCAAACTTCAATTACAGAGTCAAAGTCAAATGGCAAAAAACAGTTTAGAAGCCTTATTGCAGACACACAGAGAGAGAGAGAGAGAGAGAGAGAGAGAGAGAGAGAGAGAGAGAGAGAGAGAGAGAGAGAGAGAGAGAGAGAGAGAGAGAGAGAGAGAGAGAGAGAGAGAGAGAGAGAGAGAGAGAGAGAGAGAGAGAGAGAGAGAGAGAGAGAGAGAGAGAGAGAGAGAGAGAGATACCTGGGGCGTAACAACATTATTAAGAACTGAATGGCTCTGTGTCACCGTATGGCTGAGCAGTGTTGTGGGTATTATGTTCAGAGCCCACTGGCTTCAAGATACAGTTTGCGACCTATACACTTCAGGTGATTTGTTGTGTAGCATAAATACACCAAGAGAACAAAAGAAAAATAAGCGCTCCTTTCCTAAAGCCTGTGATAAGGTGACAAAAAATTGGCATGTATCTGAGAGGTGCTAGAGAGAGGTCTTAACAAGCCAATCTTCAGCTAGAAGCCTGAGGCCAACCATGAAAAATGAAACTGAATTGAAAAAAAAAGTCAAGTAACCGCTGCCCAGCGATGAGGGGGCTTTGTCCTTGACGTATAGAAGATAGTGCTATATTTCCTAAACACTATGGTTTAAAAGCTTGAGGTGAGTATTATTATTTTTTTAATAAATTAATATTTATTTATATGAATAATACTTTTATTCAGAAAAGACTCATCAAAAGTGACAGTAAAGACTTGAACATTCTATTCTCAAAGAATCTTTAAAAATGGTTTCCACAAAAACAAAGCAGCTGCAGCACAGAAATGTTTCTTGAGCACCAAATCAGCATTTTAGAATGATTTCTGAAGGATCATGTGACACTGAAGACTGGATTAATAATGCTGAAAATTCAGCCTTGCCATCACTGAAATAAATACATTTCAAAATAAAAAATGCTTATTTTAAATCATAATAATATTTCACAATATTACTGTTTTTTTTTTTTTATCAAATCAATGCAGCTTTGGTGAGCAGAAAAAGAACAAAAAACAAAAACACATTTAAAGCATTTTTTAAATCTGAGTGTAAAAGTAAAATTTGAGTGTAAAAATAACACATTTGGGAATTGAAACTAGAAAGATGACTAAATTTGAACCTTGTGATTAACAATGAAGTAATCATTAAAACAAAGTTTGCTTTACCTGGTAACAGAAGGGTTTGCATATGAAAACCAATCAAATTGTGGGGAAATTATGTAATGCAGTATGACATTTTTGCCATACCTCCTTATTCTATAAAAAACTGTTGTATTCTTTTAGCTGGTGGGATTCTCAATGGAATTTGTCTGAGATCCTCCGGCCTTGCTTCTTCTTGGGGGAAATTCTCTGAGAACTGCTCGAGAGATCCTCCAGCCGTGATTAAAGCATTTAAAGGACATTTGCTAAGGTCTGTTTGTCGATTATTCCTGCGCAGGAAGAAAGCTAGTTAGGGAAGCAAGTTAGTTAGGTAGACTATTTATTAAGCGTCGATTGGAGACAACCCAGGGAATGTCGATTGGAGACAACCCAGATAGACTATAGAAAGGAAATGTCGATTGGAGACAACCCAGGTAGACTTAGAATAGAAAGGAAATGTCGATTGGAGACAACCCAGGGATTGTCGATTGGAGACAACCCAGATAGTTAGGTTTAGGGAAAAATCTACGACACTGGTATTTAACTCAGAATATTGCTATAAGCAACACTGGTATACGTTATGACAGGAAGTCAAATCTGAGGTTTGAAAGCTGCATATGCTCACCTTGTGATGGCACGGGTGCTGTCAGGACTGAGAGAGTCGTAGATGGCCACATAGTCATTGGCACAGTCATCCTCGATGTGGAAGGTCTTGAATTTGACAATGATGGAGTAGCCTTTAGGGGCGCGAATCTGCCACTGACATCGGGAGTGAGCTGGGTATTTCTTAGGGTGTTCGGGAGATGTAAATTCTTTGCTGGTTGTTTCAGCAACAAGACTGTAAAAGCATTTCTCTGACAACAGAAACAGGAAAAGTAGAAAGAGCTGATCTTTGCTGCATGCTGGTATCTACATTCAAACCATGCACTCGACAGATACTTCAGATGAGTGCTTGTGTACTTGTATTTGCCTAAATGAGAAGTATACAACAGATGCAGATCCCACAATGCAATTTATTTATGGAAATGGAATTTGCGTTCTTATTCTAAAAAGTCATATACTTGCATATGTTGAAAATGTGTGGAAATACACAGTGAAAGTTCTAGCATATTGAGGGGAAGGTCAAGAGTGCATAATAACTGCCTCTTGCTGATGATGGAGAAAATTGGAACAAGCACATGCTAAAACTAACTTGAGGAATAGTGGCAGGCATAACAATGGACATTATATCTGCTTAGGAACAGAGGGGTATATGCTCAGCAGAAATACAAAATCAACCAATCATAATGAAGTAAACATGTAACCTTTTAAATCATGCTATTTTTAGAAATTCTTTCAAGGGATGAATATTTGTGCATTTTTCTCTCTGCTGTCGTGGCTGACTCTTTGCCCTCTTCATCAATTATCTTTTCTTCCCATTTGTGGTAAGAGTTATCTGGATTTGGGTCTGGTTTATCAAGTGAGAAAAAAAAATACAGGGCGGGACTTGATGTTGTCAACCCGGAATTGATCAATAGAATGTGGCCGTCGCATATTTGATCAATCACTGTGTGTAATGTCCCAACTCTAACCAAACAGACCACAAAGTAACACCCAAAACGCCACCATAACCACAGAATAAAAAAATAAATGTTCTGAAATCGTTATCTTGCTGTTAATTATTGTCGTCATGTTGAACAGAAATGCTGTTGTGTGGTGGGAACCCCAAGGACAAACACACACGCACTCTGGGTAGACTGTAATGTGGAATAAAACCACACCCAATCAGAAAGCGAGCTTACGGAAGATCGCCCATTTCTTCTTGCAAGTCGTCCGCCATGTTTGTTTACTCTAAAGTCACGTTTGACCTCAAGGGATTTTGCGAGATTTCCAGTTCTCACAGACGGGACTCTGGTTGTTTGTGAATGGAATCTGTTAGTGCGTGTTGTCTTGGTCATATTGTGGCACTCCAAACAAACAAACAAAACTGTTAATTCAATGATTTTTTTTTTTCGTCATGTTCGTGGTCTCAAATTTAGAAAATCTGATTCGATTTTAAAGATCTTTCAGTGTGGGCCAGCCTTTAATTGAAGTAAAACGGGTCTGTTTTGCTTTCACGTTGACTATAAAGCCATAACAAATTTCAATGCACCTGCAGTTTAAACATTTGTATATAAGTGCTGTTGAAGAGTTGTACATTTGCTTTCTGTGGTTGAAAAACAGGTTTTTGAGATCTTGCGTGTTGTGCACAGTAAGGTAAGTGGAAGGGAAAGCGAGCGAGAGACAGAGTGAGCGTGAGATGGAGGCGGGCAGGCATTTTTCAGTGAGTGACAGGAGAGAGCACGGCAACCCAGGTGGAAAATTACAGTGCAGCGGTGACTGAAATGGGACACACTTTACTCACTGGATCTGGGGTCCCTGGCCATCCGAGGGTCTGTGGCTGCAGAGACAGAGAGAGAGAGAGAGAGAGAGACAAAATGATGCATGCTGTCCTTTTTTCAGTCCTCTTTCCTTCCATTTTCCACAGGCCTGTCAGACATTCTGTTCCTTCTCCTCCACCCCTCACCTTGACTGCGACGTTCACAAATACCAGTCTCTCACCTCACTACAGCGACATGAGTCTCCGTACAGATATATAATTTTAAGCAGGGCACTGAGGTGTCACTCAGGCCTGCTGCTCTCGTCTATATAATGCAAATGGGGACTGGAGAAGGACAGAGTAACAGCTTTTTTTTTGTAGAAACAGAGAATTACTCTGTTGCATTGAGCCGCACATTGGAGGCAAGTCCCTACTGTTATCTAGAAAGTTATTAAAAAGCATCAGCACTCCTAAAGGAGCCATTCCAATTCGTTTTTTCATTTATATACATTAGTCATGGTATTTTGCTACAAAAACAGTCATAATGTAGTTTTCCACAACCGTTTTCAATTTAATCTTCCTTTATTCACCCTAATTACTGCACTGTGACTCTGAGAAGCAAATATGCTCTTTCTTTGTAATTAGCAATCATCTTACGCGAAGCGGTGATGTCGCTGGAAGTGATTGCGACGCTCCCGAAGCGTTTGCCCTCCTGTCGGATGTTCTTCTGGAGAGCCTCGATCACACGCTGCTCTGTCAGCTCTGGGACGATCTCCTGGTCCATCTCCGGAATGTCAAACTGAGACCAATGATACGCTAATGTTCCTTCACTGCAGATGAATGATATTGACATCATATTGAATGAAAGTAAAAACAACTAGATTTTTTGTGGTACTTGCCCATGCAAAACTCACTGTCAAAAGCTAGGCTATTGTGTGTTGTTGTCAGGGTGTTTCTATGCAGCTGCTAAGGTGTTTTTTTTAAATGGTTTTAAGGCTGTTGCTATGCTGTTGCTAGGGTGTTCTGGGTGGTTTCTTACTGACCCAAATAAAAATGAGCCCATTATCTATGATACTCTGATTCAGTGTAATGAATTTTTGTCCTGTTTTTATGGTCCCTTACCCTGAGTATGAGCAACAGTAATAGTTGAACTGGAAATTAATAATTTGTATTCTATTAGGGTGTTTTTTTTTTTAACCCAGATTCTACGAGACTTGTAATTTATCTCTATCAGCGAAACCACTAGGCATTAAAATCAAGACATAAAGAATGATCTATTCTTTCATTTAAAAACTATTAGATTTAGAGAGTGTGCTATAAATCTAGCTTTGTCTAGATCAGTGCTCTTTGGCTCAGCTGTACCTGAAGGCAGTGATGACAGACTTGGTGTAGTATTTGGAAAGTAAAGGATCTCTGGTGAATGTATCGTTCATCTGAAAAAGAAACAGTAGATTATTATTTAGAATAATTATTATTTTAAGAAATAAATGGCCAATGATATGCAGTAACAGCACAACATGTAACAACCCTTTTCACAATACAATCATTTCAAATTAATCAGACCTAACAAAAGTATTTGTTTATATAATAATGTGTGTGTGTGTGTATATGTATATACACTACCGGTCAAAAGTTTTAGATCGGTAAGATTTTTTTATGTTTTTAAAAGAAGTCTCTTCTGCTCACCAAGGCTGCATTTATTTGATAAAAAACAAAAAAAATATTATGACAATTTAAAATGACTGTTTTCTATTTTAATTTATTTTAAAATGTAATTTATTCCTCAGATTAAAGCTGAATTTTCATCATCATTACTCCAGTCTCCAGTGTCACATGATTCTTCAGAAATCATTCGAATATGCTGATTTTATGATAAAAAAAACATTCATTATTATTTTCAATGTTGAAAACAGTTGTGTACAATTGTTTTCTAAATTCTTTGATGAATAGAAAGTTCAAAAGAACAGCATTTATTTAAAATAGAATATTTTCTAACATTATAAATGTCTTTACACTTACAGTAACTTTTGATCAGTTTAACTCATCCTTGATGAATAAAAGTATTGATTTATTTTATTTATTTCCCCAAAAAATAAAATAAATTCTTACTGACCCCAAACTTTTGAAGGGTAGTGTTTAATGGTACAAAAGGTTTAGATTTCAGATAAATGCTGGTCTTTTGAACTTTCTATTCATTACAGAATTTAAAAAAAAAAAAAAAAAAAAAAATTGTACACAACTGTTTACAACATTGATAATAATAATAAATGTTTCTTGATCATCAACTCCTCATATTAGAGTGATTTCTGAAGGATCATGTGACACTGAAGACTGGAGTAATGATGCTGAAAATTCAGCTTTGATCACAGGAATAAATTACACTTAACTATATATTCACATAGAAAACAGCTGTTTTAAATTGTAATAATATTTCACAATATTACTGTTTTTGTTTGTTTTTTTAATCAAATAAATGCAGCCTTTTTGAGCAGAACATACTTCTTTTAAAAACATTAAAAAATCTTACCGAACTAAAACTTTTGACTGGTAGTGTGTACATATACACACACACACACACACACACACACACACACACAGAATATATAGACACATTATATACACACAAACTTTTATGTTAGATCTGATTAATCGATTTGGCAGCATTGATCACCTTTGAACAAATGTCTAAATAAATGATGAGTAATATTTACATTTTAAATCTTTAATAAAAAAATAAAAAAAGTCAAGATAAATCCTAAAAGGTCCCAAAACAGGCTTTGGAAAGTTTTTCTTTCACAATAAAATATTTGACACTCATCATTGTGGCATTCAGCACGTAATGTGAACCTAATGAGTCAAGCTTTGTTTATTGGCTCTGCAGGGCAATGGGAAGTTCTTTGTTTGAGGCAGACATAGCTTGATAGCATGATACTGAAGAAATACACAAATCCGATAAAACAGTATAAACAGAATACATCCTTGTCTGTTGAGTCAACAGAAATTAATGAACAAGCATGCTGACTGCCTTGCCAGAATATAGTCAGTAACTTTGTCTTTAAAACAGTCTTTAAAATAAATATACCATGACAGAAAACAACAACAGGTTACCATGAGCATAAAGACAAATTTACCCATATTTAC
Organism: Rutilus rutilus; assembly: GCF_951802725.1. Taxonomy (NCBI): domain Eukaryota; kingdom Metazoa; phylum Chordata; class Actinopteri; order Cypriniformes; family Leuciscidae; genus Rutilus; species Rutilus rutilus. Next base: position 28,004,915 of record NC_140223.1, read on the forward strand.
CAAAATCAATATATATGGTGATATATTCCATCCCAACAATATGTGGCATATATGCCACTTCACATGAGGCTTTATTGCCTCATAAGACACACACTTAAATGACTGAAAGTCATGTACTGATTTTTTATATATATATTTTTATATCAAAATACAGATAATATGGTGCATCTCTAGTGCTCATTATGAAGAGGACAGAAAAAAAAAAATAATAATAAAAAAAAAATCATTCTTCAATTTAGAATAAAGGATCTCAAAAGGAAGTCAAAGTTTCCAGAACCCTCATAAATACTGTCAAAGGAGAAAAGTCTGAGAAGAACAAAAACACTCACAATTCCTTCCAGGTCTTTTGCCACTTGTTGGAATTCCACACTTTCAGGATTGTCATATACTGGGCTGTACTCCGGCTTGAGAAGCTTCATGTGTCCGCTGTAAACCAGCGTGGATGAGCTGAATTTCTGAGTGGTGGACTCTTCCAATTCTTTGCTCCTGACTGAGAGATGGAAAAATGTTATTAATTAAAATAGTAGGAATTGTACACAACCCATTCAAATGTTTAGGGTCAGTAACATTTATTTTGAAGACATGAACACTTATTCAGTAAGAATGTATTAAATTGATCAAAAGCGATAGTAAAGACATTTATAATGTTACTAAAGATTTCCATGTCAAATAAATGCAGTTCTTTTTGTTTTTTACTGTAAAAATAAATACATCAGATCAGTTCATGATAAAGTATTAGATCAAGGTTGAGCATTTGAGACCCCAAACATATGAAAGCTAGTATAGGTGTGCAACCTTCTTGATTTAAGAGCAAGTTCCCTAGAGACAATTGGTGAAGCGGTTTACCAACAAAGAGCCACACAAGAAATCCGACGACTGCGGCCACTACCATCAGGGAAACGACGACCCCCACGGCGATGCTCGTCTTCCGTGCTGATGTCATCTTCTGTTCATTCGTCAGGAAGGTGACCTGCTCATGTGGCCCGTTCCCTCTCTAAAACAGAAATGAATGTATTCTTCTGTGAGCGTGTCCTTCAAAAGTAAACATTTAGCTTCTCAGTCAAGAAAATCATACAAAATAACACTAAGAATGAATCATGAATTCTGCTGGTTTCACTTTAAATGGCTGTAAAGCGCAAGAAAGCACCAAAAGCGAAAGGGAAGAGGTTAAAGAAATAAAAACAAACATTCATTTTAGTCTACTTGAGACTTCAAATATAACACAAGTAGAGATGCACCGATTGATCGGCTGGTGACCGGAATTGGCCGATTTTCACGTGATCGGCCATGACCGGCGACCGGCCGGTCAGTCTGACATATGCCGATTTTATGCCGGTCAAATGCACTCGGGCGCCGCATGATTAACCTTTTGAGCGGTACGGTCTCATATATGAGATTTGTATGTCTGTGCCCATGAGAGTACGGTGCGGTGCCACATTTAGATGTTCAGTGACGTCGCATAACTGCCAGATTCAAACTGTGCTTTCGCGCGTTGGCTGGCGCTGAGCCAGAGTCGGACGCGTTCAGCGCTGTTATGGCACAACTAAGCAGTGTTTTCAACCTCATAATGTTTATTTTAGGTTTCAGATATTTAAATACACATAAGCACGATTAAAACAATACATTTGGAGTTTGTAAAACACACACTGATGTCTGTGGAAGCAGCAATAACAATCTATTCAAATATAATTTGCCGACATGTGTGTTATTCATATCAGACAAACATAGGGGAAGTAACTATAAAGTTTACTCTATTCTTCTCAGTTCACCGGCCACTTTCTTGCATTTATTTCGGAGAAACTGATGAATTCACGTGCTGTAAATCCGACTGACAGGACAACATTGCGGCGCCCATCTCATTATAGATCAAGATTAAAGGTTTTTAAACGACCACTCACTTACACGTATTTGAGAATCGGAATATCAGATAGGCTAGTTGATGACATGGTAAGCAAGTTTGTGAATATTTTGAATAAAAAAGGAAAAGTGAAATAAAAGCGACACATCTGTCATACAGTTTTATTGTGGCTGCGGTGTATCGCGTGACGCGTCGCCATGGAAACATTAAAGGGAACGTTCGCGAAAAAACTCACTCAGGGGGTGGGGGTGTCAGTTAGAATATTTTAAACTTACGCGTGAAAGGGTTAAAGAAAAGATGGAAAATAAATATTTGTGTGTGCTGTAAAGTGGTTAGAAAAAAATTAAATCGGAATCGGCTAAAATCGGTATCGGCAGGTCAAACTCAATGAAAAATCGGAAATCGGAATCGGCCTAGAAAATTGTAATCGGTGCATCTCTAAACACAAGGCTTATATAATACTGTTATTTCATTTTGGGTTTTCATTGTATCAAAAAGAGCAGTGCGAACAGTTTAAAACTACTCCTTTTGTGATCCTGCTGTGTAACTTCTGCTTTACTGAAGAAAAACAGCACACTGTATACAAAAATTCTTGTCAGTTGCTTTGCTTAGAGAACATGAAAGCACAAACACATTAAACATTAAATGACATTAAATGTTAATATAAACCACCACATTTGTTAGAAAAATAAATGAAAGTAGCCTCTGGAGGTGCAGCATCTGTAAGAATATTTAATGCAAACTAGCCACTAATGAAAACTATATTTCAGTACCACTTATTTTGGTTTAATCTCATTAAATTTAGACTTAAACATGTCACAAATTATGCATGAGTAGGCGCAGTATGCTTCTTACACAACAAACCCACTTCCCAAACGGTACAGGAAGAGCTGAAAGATAAAGATAAACCAAAAACCAAGCTTTTCGGATGTGCTGCAACAAGTCCCACCATGTACTGAATGCTCCAAACTGAAAAAAATATTTTTGAATTGAAATAATGCACAGCATGTAAATGCACATGCACTGTTCTTTGCATCAAAACATGTTGAGACTGGTTTCAATGACCCGTACATTGCAGGTTCAAAACTGGTTGGGCCTGTTTCTGTGACCTTGCACAAACACAGACAGAAATATGACATACTCTATCATCCAGCTCTGGTTTAGAGTATTACATTGTTTGCATACCTATGTTGAAAGTGTAAGGTGTGAGTTAATATATCTAAGAAGGATTGGAGATTCTGAAGATCGGTCTTAAAGAGACCCTTGCCTGTCCAAAGACAGGAGGTAAATATGTTGTAGCTGAATGGATAAGAATGTCTGAATCTAACTAAAATGCTGAAGGTTCAAAACCAATCCTGAATGTACCATTAGTCCCTGCTGAGTCAACATGAAATGCATTTGTAACCCACTTTCATATGACATTGATGGGAAAAATATTAAAGAATAACACAAATGTAGGGTGGGATTTTATTTACTATATTACACACTATAACGATGGCTATATTACCATCCACACACGTCAAGTCAAGTCATCTTCATTTATATAGTGCTTTTAACTATGTAGGTTGTTCCAAAGCAGCTTTACAATGATAATAGGAAATTAAAGTGAACAGTAACATTCTGTTTATTATAAGCATGCACATCAGTTCTGTCATCTGCCGCTTTAAATGCTTGAGCTCTAGGATGGATTCTGATTGACTTTCAATGTTTTCATCATTCATTGTCAGCAGGAAAAAGTCTTTCTGAAAGTGATTCCAGTGATATTACTCTTTGACATTATTGTTTAAGTTCTGGTGTGGACTCTGCTATTGGTTTAAATTTAGAATTTTTAAAATTATATCTTTATCATAATCGTTATAGATATTATTCTCTGTGTGAATGGACCTTTAAAAATAAAGGTTCTTTATTGGTACCTATGGTTTCATGAAGAGCCTTTAGGGGCTTTCACACGAGTATAGGAACTCAGTTATAGGAACTAGCCGCCAGTGCGGTTCCCCAGAGAACATGATTTTCCCTAGGGCCATTTTCCTGGTTGACTTCACACTCGCAAGAGAGACTCTGAAGTGTCGTAAGCCGGCCGACAGCGACGTAATTTCAGTGCAACATTCAACAACGGCAACAACTGGAGGATGGAAGAAGCCTTGATTGGTTGAGAAGTGCCTGGACTTCTATCACGGTTTTCCATGTTCGTCGAGTTAGTTCGTGGAGTAAGTAAATCTTAACTGTGCGTTTGCACTAGTTTTTAAAAGTGGCGGGTGCCAGAGTTTCGTATGGAATGCGTTCGGCCAATCACTGGTAGTTCCTATTGTGCTAGGTTAGACCCTACTCTGAAGTAGGAGCTAATTTAGTTCCCCCAAAAGGCGTTCCTATAAGTTCAAGTTCAAGTTGAGCTTTATTGTCATTCCGCTACATGTGGGGACATACAGTGGAACGAAATGTCGTGCCTCGCAGGACCACGGTGCTACATAAATACAGACATACAACAATGAAGTAAAAAACACTGTAAACCTATACACAACTAACCTACTGACAGATTTAACTATAAGTATAACATATATATATATATATATATATATATATATATATATATATATATATATATATATATATATATATATATATATATATATATATATATATATATATATATATATATATATATATATATATATATATATATATAAGTATTTACCCTATACAAACTAAAAGAATAAAGGATAATAAATACAAACTATACAAATGCTTCACATAAATATTTACCCTATACAAACTAAAAGATAGAAGAAAATCACAAATACTGTACATGTGCAAATAGAGACGTTTGAGTCAGCAGCTGGTTGGGGAACAGTGCGGGATGATTTGAAGTGCATGAGCATGTAAACATACATATATTGCTGAGTCTTTTGTGGGATTGTGTACCCGCAGCAGTGTGTGTAAAGTGTCCATAGTGCACGTAGTGTAAAGTGTCCATAGTGTAAAGTGTCCTCTATGTGTCCACATAGTGTAAAGTGTCCATACAGTTTTTTCTTGGGTGTGGTAAGGTTTGGGGTGGTCCATGTTTCAGGAGGTAGGGGTTTGCGTGGGGTTTCAGAGGTGGGCGGGGTGGTTTGAGTTCAGGGCTCTCACAGCCTGGGGGAAAAAGCTGTTGAGCAGTCTGGCGGAGCGGGCTCTGATGCTCCGGTACCGTCTTCCAGATGGTAAGAGCTGGAAGAGACTGTGGGAGGGATGGGTGGAGTCCTTCACGATGCTGTTGGTTTTGCTGGAGCATCGTGTAAGGAAAATGTCCAGGATGGAGGGGAGAGGGGCACCGATGATCTTTGCAGCTGTGTTCACGGTCCGCTGGAGGGTCTTGCGGTCGGCAGCACTGCAGTTCCCGTACCAGACAGTGATGCAGCTAGTCAGCACACTCTCAATGGTGCCTCTGTAGAATGTGGTGAGGATGGGTGGAGGGAGACTTACTCTTTTCAGCCGGCGGAGAAAGTATAGGCGCTGTTGTGCCTTTTTGGAGAGTGACATGGTGTTGGTGGTCCAGGTGAGATCCTCTGTGATGTGCACCCCCAGGAATTTAGTGCTGCTGACTCTCTCCACAGTCGAGCTGTCGATGGTCAGTGGGGGGTGGTCAACGGAGTTTCTCCTGAAGTCCATCACAACCTCCTTTGTCTTCTCCACATTGAGGGACAGATTGTTTGTGCCACACCATTCAGCCAGCCGTGCCACTTCCTCTCTGTAGTGCGTTTCATCGTTGTTGCTGATGAGACCTACCACTGTTGTGTCATCAGCAAACTTGATGATGTGGTTAGAGCTGAACTTGGCAGTGCAGTCGTGAGTCAGCAGTGTGAAGAGCAGCGGGCTGAGCACACAGCCTTGTGGGGCACCTGTGCTCAGTGTTGTAGTGCTCGAGGTGTTGTTGCCGACACGGACTGACTGAGGTCTTCTATAACTAAAATCGTTCCCAGTTCCTGCGGTGCGACACCAAAAAGAGGGTACTACCACCAATATTTATATGAACTATGAAAACGTTTCTCCGGTGAGAAAGCCCCTTTTAACATTCATGAAACTTTTCCATTCCACAAAAGGAAAAAGGAAAACCTGTTCACTAAAAGGTTCTTTGGGAAAAAAAAAAAAAAAAACTTTTGGAATCTTTATTTTTAAGAAGGTAAGGACACTATCAACTATCCAGCACAATATATCAGTTAATATGTCCGATATGCCTATATATTGGTTAATAATTATCATGCTCATTTCTCTTATTTTTACATTCAAGTTAAGGATTAAAGTTAATCTTTCACAATTTATTTAGAGTGTAAATGCAATATTCAGCAAATCTCAAAATGAATATCCATTTTTAACACTGTACATAATATTCTGATGCAAAAATTCATATATACACTGTACATTTATTTATTTAGAGAGGAGACAGAAGAGCCACATTGGAAAAATTGCTTAAATGTGTGTGCAAAACAGCAAATAACAGACTAAATCACTTTATTTCAGAGGTCTGTGTTTGAGAAAGGTTCAAATTAAGGCTTGATTTTGCAAGATGTGGTTAGTGTACTGCTGCGAGATATCTGGATGGGCCGCATACTGTATGCAGAATCCCAAAGGATGCAGAGGTACTAAATAACATCACTGACAGACATCTACAGTCAGGCATTTAAGGGACCAACCGGCCTCTTCCTTCATTTCCTCCTTTCTTCCACACACACTGTTGACTCCACAAAAAAGCGCTGTAATTGTCCATAAATCACCCGTTCCCTACCGCAGCGGTATCATGCTGAAGCTAAACTGGGACCGTGGAATGAGCCGTACATTGCGCACGTTTTTAACTGAAAAAGCATGCACATTGCACACAAAATAAGGAAGGGGTTGCAATTAAAAAGTGGTTAGAAATCCAAGTGTCTACACCCTGGGAGAAGAGGAATCAGGAGATCATTAGGGAGAAAGAATCACATTGGTATTAAATCAATTTGTCAGACGTGCTAACACTCCTTTCAAGATCTGGGCCCGATTACAACAGCGAGCGCAGTAACTCATCGCAATTAAAGCCATTCTTACTGTAGCCTGCCTGGCACTCAAGCTGCCTAAATTGGAATTTTTTTTAATAGCCATCATGGCATAAGATTAAGAGAATCATTGGGGAATGCAGGTCACTTGCTGCTGTGGGCTTCTGTTATCAGTCATCCTGATCACAGCCTAATAACAGCATTACACGCCGTGATTCTACCCATAAACCTCTGCAAAACGCCATACTGAAGACATATCACTCTCAGTAAGAGCCATCAGCAAAACAGTACTGTCTTTTTCTCACTTTTATCAGCCAGGGTAGACACATCTAATTAGACGCGCCTCCACAGGTGTAATCCGCATAAAGCCAGTGCGTGTTGGTTCTCTGAACTAAGGATTGCTTAGAAAATGGAGCGATAACACCGCAATTAAAGATTAAGGTGTGGGTGATGCTTTGCAATGGAACAAACAAAAGAAAACTACCTTAGAAATAAAGCTAATTTACTTGTCTATAGGTGCATTGATCTTTGAAAGATATAAATGGATACATTTTCCCCCACACTGTTTGACCAATAAACTAGAAATAAATAATGTTTCTTACAGATTTTTCCTGTGCTTTTCCAATAAATTTAATTCGATAAAAAGCTGAGCTGCGTTTTACTTAAGTTGTCCCCTAGGGAAGGATTGATGGGACAGAGGTCAAATTAATAATGTCTTTTATCAAATTAGATGAAAACATCTGTATAATGGGTCGATAAAAATATGAAAAATATCAAGTGTTTCCAATGACACAACTTGCTCCAAAGTGGAATCAATGAGAAGATGTGACCCAATTACAGTTCGAATAAAAATGTCAACATAAATGACAGAAGAAAAACTAATAATGCACAACCCCAATTTGAAATTGGTTTTGCGTCATCAGGCGGGCTTTTGCTGACAAATAAACGTAAATTTCACGGTCCAGGTAACACAGAGAATGGATAACTTCATTTACATATACTACAGACATTGTAACAATATAAAGCGTGTTGAAAATCAGCAAAGTTACACTTTAAGCCACTATCACAACTTATTCTGCAACATTTTACCCAAAATCTACCATTTTAGAAAAAATACTTTGTGTAACTCATGATGTAGTCAAATCTGATTCTCTCAAATGAAAGTGAATTAAAATGTATTAAACTTTACTGTGATACACACTCTAAAACATTTGTAGCATTAAAAAAGCTAAAAGCACAGAATGTGCTTTTGAATACTAGCTTTGAAAAGAAAATAATAATAAAAAAAAAGTACCTCAAATGTGACAAAAATCACAGAATACATCATAACACATACAACCAGCATTATCCTGAGTGAGGATTTCACACAGCAGAGGGTGTTAGATATGTTAACCTGTTACCTCTTTTTAAGGTGTGGAGTTCTTGAACTGAGACGTGACCCTGTGCCTGCCTTAAGCTATTTCTGCTTATCACAAAGAAAATGACTTATGGGAAACATAGCCAAACCTGTTCACAAACTTAAACTCTGAAGACATAAAAAGCAAGGACCAAAATAGAAGAAACAAACATACTTTTTAATAGCTATTAGCTCAGATTCTTCATGAATTCTTCATGTTAAATGCTGTGTTACAGTCTTATGTTATCTCTCTTACAGTAAACATCACAGGCTGTTGACTCAACTCATCTTTCTATTTGACTTTAATCTTGCACTGCAACATATCGGCACTGTTAGTATTTGGTCTGTTTTATTTCTGTTCTACTGTTTCTCTAGGAACTGAAGGTTTAGCCTTTGTACATCTATCCTTAGCTATCTGCCAAGACCATAAAATGCAAATGAATCACTATTGTGCAGCCAAACCAACAGCTGAAATCATGGTCAGAATTTGAACCTGATAATCATAAACTAGATTTGCCATTTATATGCGTGAAGTCATACTGGAGCAAAATCTGCAAGCTAAAGAAAACATTCAGGCACTGATATTAAAAATGATGGCAGATACAATAAGCCAATAATTATGTTTATTTTATTGCCAATAACAAACAAACAAACAAACAAACAAACAAACAAACAAACAAACAAACAAATAAACAAATAAATAAATAAATAAATAAATAAATAAATAAATAAATAAATAAATAAATAAATAAATAAATAAATAAATAAATATATATATATATATATATATATATATATATATATATAAACTAAAAAACTAAATATTAAATGCTACAAGTGAATTTAGGCACCATAACATTATAATGTACAATATGAAAAGATTCTTTTACAAATTAGTCTACATTTAACAGTTATTTAGGGTGTGCTCACATTTGTAGTTTGGTTCGTTTGGTTCGGAGCAAAAAATAAATAAATTAGTCCTGGTCCGCTTAGCATTCACATCTCTATGCCTTAAGGTTCGGTATTAAAATATGTACACAATCTGATTGGTGGCTTTTATTACGTATATTTCGCTAAATGTGCTTGTATGTACAGTATGTAGCCTACATATGATGGCATTTTGACCAGCTGAGAACTTGTGAAGAGCTTATAAAATGTGTAAAGGAGTCAAAACAGCGGCAGGAATCTATAGAAGCTTGTTTCCGCCACAAAATAAAACATTTTTAAAAGATAATTGCGACTTTTTATCTCAGAATTGCGAGATATAAAAGTCAGAATTGCGTGAAATAAAGTCGCAATTGCGCGTTATAAAGTCAGAATTGAGAGATATAAAGTCAGAATTGTGTGAAATAAGTCAGAATTGTGACTTTTTTTCCTCGCAATTCTGACTTTATAACACGCAATTGCGAGTTTATATCTCACAATTCTGACATCTTTTCTCACAATTGTGAGTTTATATCTCACAATTCTGACATCTTTTCTCACAATTGTGAGTTTATATCTCACAATTCTGACATCTTTTCTCACAATTGTGAGTTTATATCTCACAATTCTGAGAAAAGATGTCAGAATTGTGAGATATAAACTCGCAATTGGGTGTTATAAAGTAAAGTCTAATAAAAAAATTAAATAAAGTCCAATTCTAAGAAAAAAAAAAGACTGACTTTTTTTTCTTCTTTTTTTTACCTCAGAATTGTTTATATCTCACAATTCTGACTTTATAACACGCAATTGCGACTTTATATCGTGCAATTCTGACTTTATATCTCCCAATTGCGACTTTATTTCTCAGAACTGCGACTTTATATCTCGCAATTACGACTTTATTTCCCAGAATTGCGACTTTATAACACGCAATTCTGACTTTATATCTCGCAATTGCGACTTTATTTCTCAGAATTGCGACTTTATTTCTCACAATTCTGACTTAATATCTCGCAATTGTGAGAAAAAAAAGTCACAATTCTGACTTAATATCTCGCAATTGTGAGAAAAAAAAAAGTCACAATTCTGACTTAATATCTCGCAATTGTGAGAAAAAAAAAGTCACAATTCTGACTTGATATATCGCAATTGTGAGAAAAGTCAGAATTTGTGAGATAAAAAGTCGCAATTATTATTATTTATTTATTTATTATTCATTGGCGGAAACAAGCTTCCATAGGAATCCCTCCGTCACACACAAACGGAAGATCTGCTGTGAGGAGAAGCGGTTCTGCCCGTACTGAACTGTGATGGGCAAACTCGCAACTATGATGAGAAAAATAAAAAAAACAGGTATGCATAAGCAATCTGTCCTTTTTAGGGTCGCATCTTCCTGTTTTTGGGATCATTTCCATGTCTTTGGTCCGTGTTGCGTTCATATATCATTCGAACCGCACCAGAGTTCGTTTGGAAGCCGACCAAGACCCATCTTTTTAGCGGCCTCGATCCGCTTGTTTGGTGCGCACCATGGGTTCGAATGGCAGCATTCACACTTATTCAAATGAACCACAGTAACAGAGCAATTGCATCAGGGTTCGTTTTAATCCAACCAAACATGCCAAGTGAGAACAAACACTAACTCAAAGTTGATCTTTAAAACACTAATAATTTAGTGTTAGATGATGGGGTAAAAATGGGGTAAATGAGCATACAATTAAATATTGGCTGGTATATATACAATTTTGATTGATAAAAAAAATAACTCTGGTAATCTATTTGTGTCAATGCATGGCTTTAGAGATATCCAACATAGTAAGATAGTCACATGACAAAAATATGTAAGAAACAGTAAACAGAGAATGCAAGAAAGCAATTTTTCTATGTTCATGTAGCCTATTCTTCCTCTGCTATAGGATATGATCTGTAAACCCAAGCACACCACATTTCAGCTAAAGTCCATTTGTCTGGACTTCTGACATGGAGCAGGACCAGAGGCCAGTAATCACTGACTGGTCAGTCAGCTGGAAAAGACAGTTCAAGACACTAAGGAGCCTCCGAACAACACCGTAGCAATTAAACCTTAAAGAATGAATCCCCCCAAGACAAAACAGAATATTTAAAGATACGTTCAGGCAATTAAAAGACAGGATGGTTGAGCAAATGATTCAGTTGATTAGTTTGCCCTCAGTGCAGCAGATAATTGTACTATATTGGGGTTTTTTGAGACGTATTGTGCAACATATAGCAGAAAACTACTAGTAAATGTTGAGTTATGACAACAACTGTGAAGCGTTTCAAAAATAAACTCTTCCTGGACAGTAAAACAACAACTTAGGTTTTGTTGGTATTTAAATATGGAATTACATGAACATTTATTACCATGTAATGAAAATCCTTCAAACAGTCATGATGTAGGCTATTCATTAAGTTGTCTTGGTTGTTAATTAATAAAGCATGAAAAAAAAAAAAAAAAAAGAACAGGAAATGATAATCATTAATGAAACCGTAGAAAATAAACTGAAACTATAATGTGTCCTCACTAACAATAATCCTTGACTTTCAAGAATATTCTGTTAATATTTTACAAATGAACAGAAAGTCAGTCCAGGATGTTTTTGTATGTAAATAAGGCCAGAGTATTATCCATATCAATATGATTCACTTTATTTCCAACTTAATGTGCCAGTGATGTAAATGTGTATCCTCAACAGGCGCTAAAGCATCTGGATTTTAATCTAACCATTCCTATGAGGTCAGAAATAACAATTTCTGAGAGATCATACCCCTCACAATATATGTATTTCCAGATAGCATGTTTTTTGGCTTCAAATAATGAATACTTTGAGGGCTGAAAAAACAACACATTTTTACATACATTCCAGACAGTTTCTCAATTAATATGATGCAATAAAAACAACATTACAATGTCACTTTCCTGACATTGCTTGACATCTGACCTCAACTAATCAAACCCAACAACTTTTTCTACAAGAAATGTAGCATTATGTAACGAAACACCTTCATCAGAATAGCTTTGGGGATGGTGGGTCATGTTTAGTCTTTGCTGTAGCATTTCTTATTACTAAGGTGTACTGTCACAAAAGGTCCATATTCAATAAACCCCAAACAAAATATTTTTTTCAACTAGGTTATGTGGAACAAGGTGCCAGACACACCAGGCCAATAACCACCTCATGTTAATAAATTTGGAATTGCAAGACAGAAGATGAATCGGTGCTGAATGAGATGAGGGTGGGATGACACGGTCACACTGGATTGAAAGAAATGCGATGTGTAAGTATTGGTCCTTCTGACAACATGGACCTGAGGTCATTTGGATTCACAAACATCCTTGTAATAGAAGTCTGATCATACAACTAAGCTGACTAATACAAAGATAGGTCTAACAGAGGTTGTAATTGTTTAAAGTATAAAGTATTTGTTTTTATTGTATATATTAGGGTAAGTGTACCTATTAAAGCCCACCAAAATCTAGGTTTTTTTTTACATGGTTTATAAGACAAATTATTTGTTCAAATGCAAGATTTATCTCTCATTTGAAAATGTATTAATTAGTTGATGTACATTTTAGAATATAAAATTAAGTTATTTTAGGAATAAAGTCTGGCATGGGCTTAATTGGTACTTTGGCACCATTTAAGCCCATGTGTTCCAAATAAGCCCACATTATCGATTCACAAAATATAAAAATGTATTGATTTTAAAGAAGTAAAACATCAGTATAATTATTCAGTGTCAGGGAAGTTAAAAATAAATCAAATAAAAAAACCTTTTGCTAATGTTTGATTAGAGCCCTGGGTAGGATGGGTAGGTGTTAGTGGCCGGTGGTCTGGAGCCTTAAGTCGGCTTGACTGAAGTTGTAGCTGGACTCAAGCTGGACTCAAGCTGGAAGTTTGACCGGGTGTATCTCGGGAGCAAAGCCGAGTTGGGGCTCCATACTCTGGGCTTAGGGGGGCCTCAAAGTGGCCCCCCCATACCGGGAGTCAGGAGCCTTAGGTAGGCTTGCTTACGGCACATGTAAAATAATGCGATCATCAAACATTGAACAGCATATAAGTCAAACCTGCCAAACGTAATGGAATGAAATGTTAAATCCATGAAGGGGTGCAGAACTGTGAAGTAACAACAGTATACATACAGTGAGGAAAATAAGTATTTGAACACCCTGCTATTTTCCAAGTTCTCCCACTTGGAAATCATGGAGGGGTCTGAAATTGTCATCGTAGGTGCATGTCCACTGTGAGAGACATAATCTAAAAAAAATAATCCAGAAATCACAATATATGATTTTTTAACTATTTATTTGTATGATACAGCTGCAAATAAGTATTTGAACACCTGTCTATCAGCTAGAATTCTGACCCTCAAAGACCTGTTAGTCTGCCTTTAAAATGTCCACCTCCACTCCATTTATTATCCTAAATTAGATGCACCTGTTTGAGGTCGTTAGCTGCATAAAGACACCTGTCCACCCCATACAATCAGTAAGAATCCAACTACTAACATGGCCAGGACCAAAGAGCTGTCCAAAGACACTAGAGACAAAATTGTACACCTCCACAAGGCTGGAAAGGGCTACGGGGAAATTGCCAAGCAGCTTGGTGAAAAAAGGTCCACTGTTGGAGCAATCATTAGAAAATGGAAGAAGCTAAACATGACTGTCAATCTCCCTCGGACTGGGGCTCCATGCAAGATCTCACCTCGTGGGGTCTCAATGATCCTAAGAAAGGTGTGAAATCAGCCCAGAACTACACGGGAGGAGCTGGTCAATGACCTGAAAAGAGCTGGGACCACCGTTTCCAAGGTTACTGTTGGTAATACACTAAGACGTCATGGTTTGAAATCATGCATGGCACGGAAGGTTCCCCTGCTTAAACCAGCACATGTCAAGGCCCGTCTTAAGTTTGCCAATGACCATTTGGATGATCCAGAGGAGTCATGGGAGAAAGTCATGTGGTCAGATGAGACCAAAATAGAACTTTTTGGTCATAATTCCACTAAACGTGTTTGGAGGAAGAAGAATGATGAGTACCATCCCAAGAACACCATCCCTACTGTGAAGCATGGGGGTGGTAGCATCATGCTTTGGGGGTGTTTTTCTGCACATGGGACAGGGCGACTGCACTGTATTAAGGAGAGGATGACCGGGGCCATGTATTGCGAGATTTTGGGGAACAACCTCCTTCCCTCAGTTAGAGCATTGAAGATGGGTCGAGGCTGGGTCTTCCAACATGACAATGACCCGAAGCACACAGCCAGGATAACCAAGGAGTGGCTCTGTAAGAAGCATATCAAGGTTCTGGCATGGCCTAGCCAGTCTCCAGACCTAAACCCAATAGAGAATCTTCGGAGGGAGCTCAAACTCCGTGTTTCTCAGCGACAGCCCAGAAACCTGACTGATCTAGAGAAGATCTGTGTGGAGGAGTGGGCCAAAATCCCTCCTGCAGTGTGTGCAAACCTGGTGAAAAACTACAGGAAACGTTTGACCTCTGTAATTGCAAACAAAGGCTACTGTACCAAATATTAACATTGATTTTCTCAGGTGTTCAAATACTTATTTGCAGCTGTATCATACAAATAACTAGTTAAAAAATCATACATTGTGATTTCTGGATAATTTTTTTTAGATTATGTCTCTCACAGTGGACATGCACCTACGATGACAATTTCAGACCCCTCCATGATTTCTAGGTGGGAGAACTTGCAAAATAGCAGGGTGGTCAAATACTTATTTTCCTCACTGTATATATGAATACCATAGTATGTTGTTATTTCCCTTTGGAGTGAACTTTGAAACGTTGCAGATCTTTTTTATGTGCAAACAGCAACATTACACACTAACAAAAGTAGAAAAAGTGGAAAAGCATAATAGGACCCCTTTAAAGCTAACATAAGAACCACAAGCAACAAAAGTTCAACTTTGATTTCACAGGGTCTACAACTTTCACAACACAAACCCAAAGAGAACAAGCCTCATACATCACAATGCCTGTTTCAATAAACCAATGACTGAAACCCATTTGATCTATTTCTAAATAATAGCTTAAATCTATTTACTGTATGCCTCTACAACATTCTAGCACAAGTGTGCATTCATATCTGAACATCACCTAAAACCACCGATACCAATCTGTGTAACAAATTAGAGGAAATACCATCCATTCTGTAATATATTTAGATTCTATTTATCTGTTTTTCTCAAATGGAGCAGATCGCATGTCTGGGGAGACTGCGAACAGCTGAAAATGTACTAAACAATACTGTGGGCCTCAGTATCATCAGTCCACATCACAGCAAAGAAACACATTAAAGCCAACCAAATCAATATGCCATTGAAGATTGGGGCAAAAAAAAAAAAAAAAACCTACGGAGGAATCTCAGGAATTTAGAAGTTTTTGCCTATAAAGTATGAGAGCATGACACAGTGTTTCATTCTCTTGAAAAACTTGGAAATTGGAAATTAAGCATGCGATTATTGAACAAGTTACATTGTGGTCTATTAAAAACTTACTGTTACTGAAATAAGCTTGTCTGCAGAAGCCTGAAAAAAGACAAAGTGCATAGGCTGTTCTGCTTTGAGGATTCTGGCTATCAAGTTGAGACAGGCCTGAGGAGCAGAAGAGATAGCAAATACTTTGAAACGTAGGTATGTTTAGCTATAGCAGGCAAAAAGCCCATCCTGAACACATGACCTCCCCCTAATGTAACGAAGGTCTTACGTCTGATCATATACGGCTACATCCATCTAATTCGAGTCAACATATTTTGGTAGTTGGTTGCCATGGTTAAATGAGACGGACAGCCAATGCATCAAGTGAGAGAATAGCCAAAGAAATGATTCATCCTCACTAATCTATTTATAGGACATGCATATCCATTATGTCTTTCCTTAAATTGTGATGGCAAGACAAGAACCACAAAGGAAATGATTGGTTTTAAGAAACTACCAGTGTTATTTGGGCTTTGAAAATAATGGATATGAATCACATGGATTTCTCAACAAGGGATTCAGAACAAGACGTTAATATGGATTATATTACTTAATGTGTCAAAACTGGGTGCGTCTCTTGGTTTTTGCTTCCACAAGCACTGTAGTGTTGCTGTAGGGTTAGGTTTAGGGTTTATAGGGCTTAGGGTTAGAGCTTTGTCATAACAGAAAAATAACAAACAACTGAAACGAACGATCTGTGGATGTGACTCGGACCACAGCGTCACGCTTTAAGGACAAGGAAGTTGCCATAAAGAGCCAAGCCCAAACCCTGATGTGTCTCCATTTGCAACTTTATGACAAGAATTTACACTTTGCCACAACCACACACACACACACACACAGAGACAACATTGAAATGTCACAGTGACACTAAATGGATCTCAAACACATGCTTTCCCTTCGGGGGAATGTTTCTGTTAGAATTATTGTACATTCCTGCTAATCTGCATGGTCACCAAACACCAAAGTCAAGGGATTGATTTCTAGGGAACACAAAATAATTATACCCTGAATGCCAAATGCAAATGTCAGGGCATTAACCCTATAAAGCTTACAGTATCACACTCATTATATTTAGTCTTCTAAATCAGTGGTTCCCAAACCTGTCCTGGAGTACCCCCAAAACTGCACGTTTTCTTTGTCTCCCTATTCAAACACACCTGATTCAACTCATCAGCTCATTAACCCACGTGATAATGAGCTGATGAGTTGAATAAGGGACATGTTCAAGTTCAAAACGGTGCGCAACGTTTTGCTACGGTTTCCGGGTTGAACGTCATGTTTCCTGGAAACGGCGTGCACCGGTGTGCAACGGGGTTTGAGATACGTTTTCTCTTGTTTGGTGGGTGTGTCAGAACTGCAGTCCAATCAGCAGCAACATGTATATAAAGCACGTGGTATTAAAGTGAACTCGCACAATGGGTTCAAGGAAAGTAATTTACAAATGTGTTCGATGCAGCTCGGTATACGCAACAACTGAGGATATTAGAAGACATGTTTGTCTTAAGTTTTAAAATATAGGATATCAACATAATGATGTAGTTGTTTATATTTTTAGCTTCATTGCAAGTGTATGACATTTGGTATAGAAATAAACAATGGTAATTAAGTGCTTTTCCTAAAAATGAGAAAGAAAATACAGGGTATTAAAACAGTATGAACTACAAATAAAGTCAGTATGTGAGGCTAAATAGATGTGTTTTAGTCTGCATTAGGTAAGATGTGTGCTTCCATTTCAGTTTCAGCAATCCCTTCACTCGATTGGGATGTTCTCTTTTGTTCTGGGCGGCAAGTGCAGTAACTGTGAAATCGGGCATATTTTGTAGTATTAAACATATTTATACCGACTTCATCAGGCTCCGAAAATTCTTCACAAAGAACACAAAGAATGGCCTTCTCAGCTGCCATAGTTGCAACTCTTGCGTCATCAGAACAGTGTGTTCAACGCATCACCGTTTCTGTTTAAAAAACGTTGTGCAACGTTTTGTCGGGGCTGAACGCAGCCCAGGTGTGTTTGAATCTATATACTGTCTATGGTTTGAATAGGGAGACAAAGAAAACGTGCAGTGTTGGGGGTACTCCAGGACAGGTTTGGGAAACACTGTTCTAAATGATCAACATGATCAAAACCATAGGCTGTGCACAATCTTCTACATGCCTTCTGTTATCAAGTAAAAATGTCCACCGTCAGGTTTTGGTACATCATGTGTGTCTTTTTGCTTATGCGTCTTATTTAAAGATGAACATTTACCGCACTGAAGCAACTTTGACCATAAAACTACGCATTTAAATCTTAGAACACATTATTAACAACTTAAAATCTAAGAACAAATTATTGGGAGATATAGAGTGACAACTTACATTTATATTATGAAAGTATTCTGCTATATTGTTATAAGGATATCATTGATTTACTGTCCATTACAAGATATCAGAAAGTAAGAACCAAAAAAGGTGACGCATCAATACGATGCAAACATAACTTTTTTTTAGTTTTTAATTTTTATATTTTGTGTAAAATATTAAACTAAAAAAAAAGATTCTGACTAGCCATGTCTAACTGGTTATACCAGCAGCTCTGTTTGAAGGTTAAACTGGTCAGTTGCACACAGACACACATTTACTCACAAAAATGAGCTTCTTCACTCAAATATCAAAATTTTCCACTTTACTCAGTGGTAGGAGCATCTGGACACTACTAAACCTTCACTGACATGGACTCAGTAAGTCTTGTTTAGAAAAATCTTGAACAAATCATTCTCGGTCATCGCCAATGAACTGGACTCGTTCATACGTTTATTCAAACGAGTCAGTGAGATGAATCAAAAGTCCCACCCCTCGCACAGGTGTCAATGTGAAACAATTAAACTGATGAAAAGTTAAAAAAAAAAAATTACCTACCTGAATACAACATCACACATCAACCGTATGATACAACTCTAAATTTACATATTCAAGTTGTGTTGTCATTTTTCTTTGACACGGAAAATTTTAATATTGCGAACAATAAAGTTGACAGGGTAGGAATTAGTGCCGAACAACGGCACTTCAGTCAAGGTTAAGAGATTTAAAAAATTAAATAAAAAACACTTACATAAGCGGCGGAACTCATGTTACTTCAGCAAACAGACACCAAACAGAAACTCAGATCAGTCTATCCAGGCGGTTTTTTTCTGCGTCTTGGGTGAAATATTCAATTGTAAAAGTTGTTTGTGAAACTTTTAGAGTTTGATCCAGCGAGTCCCGCGGCGTCCTCTCTCTCATCTCTCTCACCTCACCTGAGGACTCGTGATGACGCTGTAGTTTCGCTGACAAAACTACTTCCGTCACTTAACTCACAGGCGTTTACAATTCTTCCTCTAGCGGTTGGCAAACCGAAACCAATAAGGTGCATTTCCGCCAGAGCTAAATGTCATAAGAGTAGCAGTGTGTTTTAAAGTTGGTTTCAAACACATTAATTTAGATTTTGCTGTTTGGTAATCAAGTGAACATGCTATTCCGACGACGAGGGGTGTTATTGAGTGTAGACTACCTGAAAGGTGACAAGTATTTCATGTAAATATCTGGCCGGGGCAAGTTGTCACATTTTTAAATGTTACAAATATTATGTATGTATGTAGCCTATGTTAAAGTCGATCATTTTAGTTACTTTTTTATTTTTATTTTGCTGTTGCTTGTTTCGTAATCATTTTTGAAAGCCCAGGTAAAGGCTTCAAAGAGTGACAACATGCCCCGTTATTGTCAAAATCTTTTTCCCTGGGCAATAATAGTGGAAATGTTCAGTGTCACCTATTCATCACATTCTTATTAAACATTGCCATCTTATTAAACATATAAACCTCATTAGCTCTCTAGAACATTACAGCCTATTCATTAATCATTTTATACATAGGCCTGTGTGTGTTTGAGCGTGCGTGCATGGTGTAATCATTTATCTTGACTTCCCTCTAGCGACTCAAGCCTGAAACTACACCACAAGCAGGTAGATGTGCAAGTAATGTAGTGAGGAACAACAGCGGCTGTAAAATCTATTGAAATAATAAATTGTAGGCACCAATATGCATTTAGCTGGGTGAAAAGTATAAACTAGTATGCCTACGTATTTCTCCCACAGGCTTACGTTAAACCTCTTCTTTTCTCACAGGCGTCCACAGTGCATTTCTATGAATGTCCAGCAGGGGCCGCCGTTCTTCAGCAAATGGACGCCCACCCTCTGCGCAGCCCGAGCGGAGGAGGGTTTGGTTTTACAGCGGGGGGAGCCGCAGCCGACTGTCATTCACACCGAGATCTGCGGACACAGGAGATATCTCAGCCTAACGCCGATCAGACCAGCTCGTATCCCGCAGCAGACCTGTTCAATCCCGTTGCTTTTTTTCTTTTGTAAATAATACAGTAGTTAAAACAGGCATTCAGAGAAATCAGCAAAGTTAAATACCAAGAAGAGAAGGAAGAAGAATGGGGCAGAAAACGCCATTAATATTGATGACTTTATTGTCTTATTGCGTCTGGAGAGATGAGGTAGGATCCGAATGCGGATAACACATTTATGTCTTGTTCTAATTGTCATGTACTTGTACATCATTTTTTTTTTTGCAGGCTGTTTTTTTTTATTTAATTATTATTATTATTATGCAGCCAAATTTAAAATATAAAAACAGTGAGCGTGCAAATAACACAATTCTGGGGTCAGATCTGATATTTATGAAGGTTTTTCTGCGTATATTTGTGCGTGTGTGTGTGTGAGAGAGAGAGAGAGAGAGTGAGAGTGAGTGAGTGAGAACCAATTGGGACCTTGGCCTGATAAATGGAAAGATAAATTAGCTGAGCATTTTTATTTCTTACTAGGGTGGGGCTTGTTTTTTTCATTACAGAATGGATGTTTAGTAGCACTGAGTAATCTATTAGATTCAGAAATTGCTGTCTTGTTGCAGATTACCAGTATGCAACTTAATGAGTTGCCATGCATCTTGGATTGTAAAATTTCAGTCTCTGATTCACAGCTATGGACTATTTGTATGGGAACAATTCACTGCATCAGTAAAATTAGACATTTAAAGTGGTCCTTCTGATAAAATAGTTTGAGAAGCTGACATTAAGCAACACGGACTATTACAGCAGACACGATCTCAACCCTGATGGTTGAATGATGTCTGGGGGATGTTGATTCAGTGCTATTAGATATGCTGCAGCCTCTGCGGCCTGCAGTGCTGACGAAGCCTGCTGTACCTTCAGGCCCAAGATGGAAAAATTATGTTACTCTGACATTTTTATGGCAGACATCCCATGCTTATTTGTTTTTCTGTGTTTTTTTTTTTTTCCTTTTTTTGCATAACGATAGGGAAAGATTATTGGGTGATGAAGCGTTTTAGTGAAGGGTTGAAAATCCTTCTTGGAAAACGACAGAATAATGGGGCAGATTTATTTATTATATAAAGACTTTATGTAATATGATGCTAGATTTGGCCACATGCAGATCAAGTGTTGTGCATGGATCGGGATTGTGTCTGTCTGCAATGCATGGATGTAAACGTTGTAAATCCCTGTGAACAAATCAGGGTAAGATCAGGAGAACATATCTGTAATTTTAATATATTATATATTTAAAATAATCCTAGCATGAACGAAATTTAGCATTTGTCTTCAGTAAACAAGAAACAAACAGTTACACTTTACAATTAAGTTGTATGTGTATTCTTTATAACACAACACAGTAGTTATCATTAGAGGTCAACCGATTTAACCGATAAATCGACACCGATAAAGGATTGCTGGAACATTGGTTTATCGGCAAAAATCCATAAAATAGTTTTTCCGGGGTTGCATCCGTTGCTGGAGCGGCTTAGAAGGGTCCACTGTCATTATACAGTACGAGAGCGCCCCCTAGAGGCGAAATAAAAACGATCACTGACGCCTCCTGGAGTTTGTTTTGACACGTGAGGCTGTGGCACTTCAGAAACGGATTTATATAGATACAATATACATATGTATCCATTTGCAATGGCCTTTGTATAGATATTTTAAAGATGGCCAACTTTAAGCATGACTGTTTGGATTTATATGAAATAGAAATAGTAACACTTTACAATAAGAGTCCATTTGTAACATTTATTAAGGTTAATAAAAGGATTGCTCATTGTTAATTTCAACATTCACTAATACATTTTTACATTTTAAAGCACGGTTGTCTTTTTATGTTATAAAGTTCAGCACTATTTTATGCATTAAAGGTATAGCGGAGGATTTTCCCGAATTTTAGAAAAGAACCGCCCTCTCCACTTTTTGAAAAAATGCACATGCGCAACACTCTACCTGCTCCCGAAAGGGAACGCCTATTAAACGTGTGCACGAGAGAGCATGCACGAGCTAATCATAGCTTACATTAACTTTTACTAGCAGTGATTTTAAATGGATTTCTCCAAATAGCATGCCAAACTTTACCTGTCAAGTAGAAACTTCGCGACTGAGGCATCAGTGGGAAGCCCAACCTGTGTTTTGAGCGCACGCCATCGTGTGAATCGTGAGCACGAGCACGTACGACGGCCTTACGTAAACATATCACCAGAATGATTGACACTTAGGAGGACCAATAGTCTTGATGATCCACCCGGAAAAAGAAAATCCTCCGCTATACCTTTAAGTTTGTTTTCATTCAGTATCGATTTTAAAAACTATCAGGTGATTAATCGGCCAACATGGTCCAACCTAGTTATCGTTATCGGTAAAATCCACTATCGGTTGACCTCCATCCATCCATCCATCCATCCATCCATGCAATTCAGTCAATTCACTGAGGTTAAAACAACCTTATTGTAAGGTGTTACCTGATAAGAAAATGCAGTTTTTCTTTATTCTATTTTGTTCAGTTGTTTATTCAATCCTTCACAAAGCATAATCAATGACCAATAATCAATCAGCTCTGAAACGGATCTGCTGTTAATATGAATCCCCTTTACGAAGTCACATCCTGTCTCCCAGGATGCAATCAGTTTGATTGAAGTCAGTGAAATTTAATAATCCTAAATCTACTAAATTTGATAGATATTGTGATAGTACTCGTCTCCGTAACCTTGCCACGTTTGAAGCTGGTTTGTAGCTACACCTGTTTATCGATGAGTAGCTTGGTGTATATCTAGCCTGGGAAACCTGTATTTTGGGTCATAAATGAAAGCGCATTGGTATAACAGCAAACGCCATCACCAGCTCAAAAGAAAGCACTAAGCAGAGGAAGAGGGAGGGAGAACGGGCTGATTCTTCTGTCCCCCCTCCTTCTGTCTGAATGTGTCAGCACTCACCTCGAGCTGCCGGTCCACAGATGCTGCCGCCGAGCCTCATGGGAAATGAGTAGCAGAGTCTTTAGGGTGTGTCTATGAAACCCACTGTCACCTTCATCGTGCAGTGACCCAGTGTGTCCGTACAGTGATGGCAGAGCAGGCTATAGATAAGATGGGTTTGTGGCGAGGCAATCATGGGAGTCTATGAGGGGATACCCCTTTCTTTGTTCATGTTTATTACAGCAGTGCCTTTAGAAATGTCTGTGCACTTATCATAAAATATTAAAGAGAAAGGAAATATGATGACGTATGTGTGGACTACAGAGGGAAGGTTTCTTGTGGTCAGGTGTGCAAATTCAGTTCCATTCCATTCAGCATCACTGATACTCTGAAACAACTTAGCAGCACAACTGTCTTCAACATTGATTATAGTGATAAATGTGTCTTGAGCAGCAAATCATCATATTAGAGTAATTCCTGAAGGATCATGTGACACTGAAGACTGGCGTAATGATGCTGAAAATATAGCTTTGACTTCACGGGAATAAAGTGCATTTTAAAACATGAGCTGAGACTTCAATCGGATAAACTTGGTCAATTTCGTTTGAAGATGATTCAATATGTTTAAAGCAAAAATAAAATGTAAAATAATCAATACATTTGTTCCACATAGTTTTTCACTTACAACAGAATGATAAATATGTAATCATTCATATGCACTGACATAACAATATTTCTGTAATAATCAGTGTTTACCGACATAAATATTTTTGCTAAAAATATAATATGTAAAAAGTCACAAAAGTGAAGATGCTAATGAATGTATAAATTATTCTTTTGAAGTGATTCAATGCATTATATCGTATATCATATCATATCATATCATATAAATATTTGATATTGGGTCTAGGTCATGACATAATGGGCCCTGGGTGACACAAATTTCAGAGTAAATGATTTGTGAAACCATTGTTCAATCCAAGAGAATGTTTTTACATTTTAATTTGGCTTAGTGCTAAAAAAAAAAAAGAAAAAAAAAAGATATTACGTTCACATGGATAGCTTTAGCAACAGTCCTGTAAGTATTTTTTCTTTGATTAACCATGTATCCGTTCACAAATAGATTACAAATGTAGCTCTATTGAAATACACCTGTATGGCAGATGGAAGCTGGAGGGATAAGTAAGAGAGTCTTTAAGGTCACCTTGTCATGTGAAACAGTGAGCATAATTCCATTTAGCAATAATCTGGATGAGGTGCAAATCCCATCTTTTGTTATTTCGAAAGTGGGAGAATGCAAAAAGTTGACAGTCATGTCCTAAGAGGATTAAATACTTCTTTATGTATTAACCACCAGTGAAGATTGCTTAAATTTATTAGCCATAAACCCATCTTTCATTGTTCAATTATGCTGGGCTGGTAAGAGCATTACTGGGATTACCGTTGCTGCCAGTAACTCTGTTGTGTTGTACAGTCAGTCTTGGGCTTCATTGGTTTTGCCGTCACGATTGAGCATGTTAGATTACCCCTGTTTGACTCACAATAAAACCACTTCTTAAATTTTCACCCTGAATATGTGGTTCTCCAAAAAAAAGCACCGTTTTCTTCACCGCACCTTACGATGTACCTCACGTAATCTTCTCTGGGAGTTGTTTCCCCTCATGAAAGCAATGTTTAGACTGTTGTGAAGAGGTTGTTTGTTGATGCTAGAAACCAAGTATTATTCTCATGCTTTTTCGAGGGTTTTTGAGTGCTGCAGTGCTCTTTCGTACTATGTTTATGCACTGGGAGGAAACAGCTGAACTGTGGCCTGTTGTGTAGCTCGTTGGGAGCGTGAGATTCCTTTGAGAACATTTTGATATTGGATTTCTATTGCAGAGGAGAGACTCCACATTATGGAACCTGAGACCTGATGAAGCTGTACTGCGAAGCCCCTCGGGGACCGTAGCATGAAATGGTTCCAAAAGTTGAAAATTATACAGCACATCTGGACTGATTTTTTTAGCAACATTTTAGTACATTGCATTTTGATGACTGTAGGCTTCCCGGATGATTCATTCATCACAATGGTATTTACTATTTACTGTTTTTTGTTGTTGGTTGTTTTCATATATATATATATATATTAGAAGCAAATATATACACTTTTATACATTTATTGAAAATCCTATTGTCCAATCAATTGT
Source organism: Rutilus rutilus (assembly GCF_951802725.1). Classification (NCBI taxonomy): domain Eukaryota; kingdom Metazoa; phylum Chordata; class Actinopteri; order Cypriniformes; family Leuciscidae; genus Rutilus; species Rutilus rutilus. Next base: position 28,030,064 of record NC_140223.1, read on the forward strand.
TAAATTATATACATTTTATTAACACAGTTACATATATAATGTAATTACTTTTAGGATGATTTTTATAATATAATTTATATCATTAATATTTAAAAATTACATAGAAAATATTAAATAATAATTCAAATAACTTTAATTCTAAAAACGTATTAAAATAATTACATTTTAAAATATTACATTACTATTTTTATTATTACATATACTAAATATTATGTATTTATTTATTTATTTATAATTTTAGTATGATTTTTATAATATCATTTATATCATTAATAAATTAAAATTACATAGAAAAGATTAAATAATAATTTATGATTTATATAATATATATAATTTATATAATTAAAAATGTAAATTGCATAGAAAATATTAAATAATAATTTAAATAACTTTAATTCTAAAATCATATTAAAACAATATATTTTTTAAAATATTACATTAGATTATTTTTATTGTTACATATAGTAAATATTTATTTATTTATAATGAATTTTTGTATGATTTTTATATCATTTATATAATTAATAATTATACATTTTATGAATACATACATTTCATTTGTAATTTAATGAGCAATTTAGTATGATTAGAAACAATTTATATAATAAATACATTACAATTGCATATAGAATATTAAGTAATAATTTACATATATATATATATATATATATATATATATATATATAATTAAAATTACATGATTAAAATATAAGATTATTAAAATTATAACACAATGTTATTTATTTATTTATTTATTTATTTAACAGTCGCTTTCAGTCCTTAAAAAAAACTCCAGGACGTCCTTATGTAGTGATTGTTAGCAGAGGGTGGTGGAGGGGTAAGACGGTGTTAAACGGGTACAGAGAGAGCCACGGATGGGAGGGAGGACCCTTGGGTGGTGATGTGCTTGAATTTGTAAATTGCCCAGCATGCTCAGCTCTTCCCAGTAGACTGTGGCCTTGTCTGTGCAGAGGCACAGCGGCTCTGGCTGCAGGGCAGGGGATTTGTTGAAACAGATACGAGTGTACAAGCCCCACCAGATTCCCCCTCTCTCGTTTAATTAATTTCCGAGCATGGGAGATAATCAGGTTTCACTAATGTTTTCCAATGTGCTTTGCTCCGCCATGTGCATTTGCTACAGGGTATGAAATGCACCATTTCAGTGCATCATTCCTCTCCGTTTTTGTATTCCTTGTCAGTGCAGAGATGAAACAGGTTCTGTGACTATGAAAGAGATGCACTGCTCATTTAAAATAAATGCAGCTGAAACCCATTAACTCTCACCCATGACAGTATGTGCATTTAAGCAATCTGGCTTATTTGGCAGCCACTATCACTCGTGTTTGTTGATTATAAAATCCAAGGCTGGTGAATTCCAGCACCTTTTTTATGTATCTTCTAATGAGGGTCTGGCTAAAAAAATAAAAATAAATAAAAAGCATACTAAATGCAAATGTTTAATTTCAGGATTTTGTCGATTGAAATGCAGGCAAATATGGATACATCTGCAAAATACGTCAGATCCAAATAACACAATCATCCAAATAAATACTGAAGATTATGACTGCCTTGATTAAGCAGTTGTGAAAAAGTGTTGATTACAGCATTCCATTTACTTATTTAGCTTTTTTTTTCTTTTTTCTTTTTTGCTGTAGTTGAGCATTGTAACCAATCACAGACCAGTTGTGTGCATCAATGACATTTGAATTAGTTGCTGGGAAGTTTAAGCAGTATGATGTGTTTTACAATACACATTAAGGCCCACAAAAAAGTCAGTGTTGAATAAATATCACCCGACTCGAAAAGCTATTTGCTAGATGTCTTGCTGTTTGCTTGCAGTGTAGAAAGTGAAACACATACAATGCAATCAATGTGAAAAATCTATAATGCTCCCATTACATGGCACATAGAAATTAAGAGATTTATTGTGCAGACAGACAGCATTTGTTCAAAAAAAATTTGATTTAGCCTTTCGTGCTGCCAAATGGGTAGTGTTCGTCAACTGATGTATATAATAGCTATTCAGTTACACAGTTCTCTGCCACACTGAAAAAATATATATATATTGCTTTAACTCATCAAAACAAGTTAAGCCATTTTCAGCTTTTATTATAAGTTATACAAGACTCGACTAATTTTTAAGTCCGTTTAATGTGATTTAAGTTAAAATGACTTAAATATCCAAGTTGATTGTACTTAAAAATGTAAGGCAGCATTTTCTTTTACATTGGTGGATGTGTAACATACATAAAGAATATGGCTGTCGTTGCGCTACATAAATAAGTATTTTAATGTCAATTTAATTCATTCGAATAAATACAAGTAGCTATTTTTATCACAATCGTGCAGCCTTATGAGTGAGAATAAAACCCAGTGCAGATTTCTGTCTGTGTCTTCAGCCTGCCCAGGGAAAAGCCTAATTGGCTCTGGTTTCTGTTCCAACTTTCAGAGATTGCGAGGCTAAAAATTAAGGCTGAAGTTTTGGCTTCCCAGTAGGAGGCTTTAGTCAGACAGCCTATGGAGCTTCTGCAATACATTGATAACACTGCTCTAGACTTTTGCTGGAGGGGGAAAAAAAGTGTGAAGAAAGAGCAAGGGAGAGAGAGTTTACATAGAAAGATACAGTAATGGCAGATGAAAACTGCAAGCCAGGGGATGGGAGGGGAGTGTGAGGAAGATAGAGCGATATTAGCTTAGGGAGAAATCCTAACCCTGCTGGCCCCGGTTTGTTCGCCTGATCCGATTCATCTCTGTCAGAGATCCGCGCGCGCGTTTGGCCTGGTGGGAGATGTCGGTCAGTGGAGAGATGTCACGAGCCTGCAAGTCTTCAGAGCACAACTCGTATAAAACCAAGCCGGGCGTTTCAGGGACCAAGAACCGATTTCAACAGCGATGGGAGTTTGCAGTAATGAATGAACAATGTTGGCCTTAATGTAAGTATTTCTGTTGTAAATGTCAGTGGTTTTGCAATTGGCAAGGTAGACCAGCGGCTAAATACAAGAGTGCAATGCAAACTGGGCTAAATGAGGAGTGATAATAGATTTATAGCAAATGGAGCAGGCAAATAGCTGTAGGCAAGATAAGATGGATTTGTGAGATTGAAGACAGATTTAGAGCAACCTTGGAGGAATTCTGTGGAATAAAAATATATAGTCCTATTAGTCTTTCATGAGAAATGTCGGTTCACAGACTTCGCACATACCACTGAGACTCCACATGAAATAAATCCCCCAGGAAACATGTTGGTTAGAGCTGAAGCATCATCAAACGTGTCTTGTGGAGACGGCAGGTCGATTCCAATTTTTATGGGGGCCCACTTTTTTGTCCATCGTTTGCTGGTGCAGAGTAAAATGCAAAACGCGTTATGCAAATTGTGATGTTTTGCCTATTATTTGAGTTTCACCTGGATGTAAAATGTCAAATCTCATATGAGGAATGCAATGATTGCCAAACCTCTGTGCCATTACTCATTATAAGGATGAAAACTGTAACCACGGATAACAAAACAAACTCTTGCACAAGCGAGAATGATTCACATTTTCTTTAGAAATGTATCACCCATATGTCATGAATGAAACCCAATGTTTCTATTGACATGTACTGGCCTGGGTGATCTATTATATTATATTATATTATATTATATTATATTAGAAATGCAGAATCAGCCATACACTGCTGTTCAAAAGTTTGGGATTATATATATATATATATATATATATATATATGTGCGTGTGTGTGTGTGTGTGTGTTTTAAAAAAAGAAAGAAATTAGTGTTATTATTAACTAAGGATTTTTTTTTTTGTTAAATTGATCAAAGCTGACAGTACAGGCATAATGTAAGATTTTATTTTAAATAAATGATGTTCTTTTGAACTTTTTATACATCAAAGAATCTTGAAAAAAGTGCCATGGTTTCCACATTAATGACAACATTAATAATAATAAGAAACGTTTCTTGAGCAGCAAATCATATTAGAATGTTTTCTGAAGGATCATGTGACACTGAAGATGCTGAAAAGTCAACTTTGCCATCACAGGAATAAACTGTATTTTTAAAATATATTACAATAGAAAACAGTTATTTTAAAGTATACAAATATTTCAAAATATCATGATTTTTACTGTATTTTTAATCAATAAATGCAGCCAAAAGCAAGAAAAAATCCTCCCAACCACTAACATTTGAACAGTAGTGTAGATAGATTTGTATTTAAATTTGATTAATTGTATATAATGTATATTAACATTAACATCTGTGGAAGAACACTTAAATACACTGCCTCTGTTGAATTACAATTAAGTAAATTCCACTTCCTGTTATATCAATTCAAATTCCAAATTGATCTTCCTGTGGGGTGCGGCCAGTTCACTTCGAATTCACACTCTTGAATTGAAAGAGATACAGTTCTTCAATTCTGAATTTTGCAGCACACTGTTATGTATCAAAACCCCAAAATGTAGTTGTGTGTGACACTCGGCACATCTTAAAACAGAAGATGGCTGGTTGCTGCAGCTCCATCAATAATGTAAGGCCTCGGAAAGGCCCGGACTCTTGCTTGTCGGATCTGCTTGGGTACCTCTGTCACGCTCTCCTGTTCTCGAACGTCCCTCGTTCCACCGCCCCTCTTCTCTCCTGACACCCCGTACGTTCATCCCCAGCCGACCCGCCACTGCTTTTCCCCTCTTTTTTTCCACCATCTCGGTTTGTTTTGCAATCAAATATTTATCATCTGTGCCCACTTCACTCATCCTCCATCTGTCCCTCCCCTTCTCTTTGGCTACTTCTGTCAGTCTAACGGCTGTCCTGTCTCTAATAGAACTCCATGTTCTCCGCAACCCCTCTCTCTCTCTATCTCTCTCCTCGAATCATTGCACCGCAGCATTATGGTCTATCTTGGCTTTTTCATCACTTTTAAAATGTTTGCTTTTCACAGCAGCAATTCATTTTTCCTTTGTGCTCTCTCTTTGCGGTGTGATCTTTCATACAATGCGTTTTTTCCCACAATCTTTTACCGGCGGCATATTTCACACGGGCAGGAAGTCTCAAGGACGCAGCAAGAAAATGTCATTTGTAAACACTTGCCACTGTGAGCTGAGATGAGTTCTGTAGCTATCACAATGTTACACAAGCTCAGATAATTGAATGAATTGTTGAACTGTGCTTCTCTATTCAGCACAGATTACAGAGCATTTTTCTCTTTTCAGACATGGCAAAGTATTAAACCTCTAGGCTTGGTCTGAAGAATAGATTGTTGTACAGTATATATGCTGTATACAGACAGAGCAGATGTTTTTATTTGTGTCCAATCTGACATGGTTCGCTCAGAAACCAAGCCTGACTAAAACAGGTGCAAATTAGACATTGGACAAAATGATTTACTCTACCTTATGTATTTCCAAACCCAATTATAGTTAATGCATTAGCTAACATGAATGAGCTATATTTGTTGTTAGTTGAACAAACAATCAATCAAATTCTGTCATTAATTACTCACCCTCATGTCGTTCCAAACCCTCAAGACTTTCGTTCATCTTCGTTCAACTTTTTTAATGGAATCCGAGTCTTAAGCTTCCGTTTACCACAACTGATGTGTGAGTTGATGAATGTTTATATGTGAATAAAAGCCAAAATTAAATCATATAAAATCATATACTCATATAATATAAATCGAACGAGTCTCTTCAGAATATTTGGATCGCTCAATTCATATGGATTCGTTTAATGGTTTCTTTATGAATTTTTTTAAAGCATCAAAGTGGTAGTTGCGTAGTCTGTCAGTGGAGGGACAGAAATCTCTCAGATTTCATCAAAAAGATCTTCACTTGTGTTCCGAAGATGAACGAAGGTCTTGTGGGTTTGGAACAACATGAGGGTGAGTAAATGATGACATTATTTTCATATTTGGGTGGACTATACCTTTAAGTTAGTTCACAGTGAATTAGCAACTTAGTAAATGTTCGAAGTTAACATATACTAAGTATACTTACAAACTAAGCTGTATTGTTTATTGTATTTACTGTTATAGTCAGCTTCAAATGGAAATTCACCCTATCAATTTTTTTAATGCACCAATACTTGTCAGTCTTTCTTTTTTCAATAATCGGATGTTCATCACCGTATGGATGAAAATGTCTGCCGCTATTTCCGCTACATTGCAACTTTAAGATGTTATTAGTGTTATTTTAGTATTTATATACTATTCTAATATTTATTAATATTTAGAATTCACTTGTATTTTTAAATTTCCAGTGTATTTCCAGAAATGTAATTTTTTTGTAATTTTGTTATGTGTTTGTAATTTTTATTCGTTTTTTTATTTAATTTATTTGTATTTCAGTTTTAGTTTTAGTAATTTTAGTACTTCATCTAGTTTATTTTATTTAGTTGCCAAGCCAACATTTCTCGTTTTCATTTAAATTAAGTTTTTCACCCAATGTTTATATTTTATTTTATTTCAGCTTTATTTCAATTAACGAAAACTGCCTCACAGCTTACATGTCAGTTGTTAAAAAAACAACAACAACATGGTGTTACATTTTAAATGATAAGGGCTGAATCTATGCATTAATACTAATGCTAACACCACTGCTAAGTCTCTGCTAATAGCAGCAATTACACATTGCAATTTGAGACATGAGTAATATCACTCGCTAATGGTCTGTGATGAATATTTATATGAATATTAAAGGGTCCTGCGGTAGGAAGGATGAAGCGTATCTTGTATATTTCACATGTAATGACAGTCTCAGAGAGAAAGCTGGCTTGGAACGATCTGCGTAACTTAATAGGCTAATTCCCTTTTTTAAAAGGAAAACTGCGAGATGCTAATTCCAAGCATCGGACATGATGAAGCATTTAGAGATGCGGAGATTTGGGGTGAAATGCACTGGACCCATTTAGACCATTGAGATTGTTGGACATTATCTGATTTGGTTGCTCGCTCTTGTTTAATTATGTCATGAGCCATTGTGTCGAGGCGACATCAGTCACATGTAAATGTGTGTCTAAGCATCTTGAGAGGGAGCGATGTAGCGTTCAAACAAACAATATCAATGGCTCTAATGCTCTGTGCTCATTTACTGGTTCTGCGGGGTATATTTTTGACCTACTGAATATAAAGCATCCAGGAAAGCATATTTCAGTTCAATTATGGAAAGCAGAGAGAGAGAGAGATGGAGTGGCTCATTTGGAATCCTGCAGGGAACCAGTTGCTACGGTAACAGGGAAGGTAGCCAGCTCCGTTGGGAGATGTTGCCACAGCAACCAGCCTCAGTGGCCAAGTGATGCTGCCGAAAGAGAGCGCGAGGTAAAGAATGGGGGAAGGAGTGGCAAAAAAATACACGCAGAAGTGTTTGATGTGAGTAAGAGAGATGGGGGGAAGGGTGGCCTGGTGACGAGATAACACGGAAGAGCTGATGATAAAAGCTTTAAATGTCATCGCACGTGCCGAGATTCGAGGGAGGCTTAATTGAACCTCGCGGAAATTTCCACAACAAAGCGAACAGAGGTAAACGGTGAGAACGAGGATGGGAAACCCAGTGCTTCGCTCCTCTGGGGAGAGCGAGATCATGCTAGCCTCAGATTTCCACAAGTTCTTCATAACCACAACAGCTCAAAGCCCGCAGACAAGCTCAACGCTGGCGAGAGTTCAGATTCCTGAAATCCATTCACTCTGGGTTAGTGAATCAAAGCATTCACATAATAGGTATTACTGAAACTATGAAGAACTGTAAAGACTGAGGAAGTCTATAAGTCAAGGGTCATAATGAGAATAGGGGATTTGATTGCCACAAAATGAGATTGAATGTTGAGGACTTAGAAATTTCTTATGAATGTGTATTTGTTCATTCCAAGAGGAACATTGTAAAAAAAAATGACATGATCATCAATAAGTCATGGCAACACATTACTTCAACTCATCAAAATAATTTGAGCCATTTTAAACTTTATCTTTTAAGTTATACGAGAATCAGTTCATATTTTTAGGTCAGTTGTATGTAATTTAAGTTGAAATGACTTACACAGCCAAGTTGACTGTACTTAAAAAAAAATATATATATATGTTTTTTTATTTTTGCAGTGAATGAAAAATGTCTTTAATAATACTTTCTCATAGACAGCAAGGAGATTAAATGGAGAATAAAATGTCTGTTTTTCTCATCTTTCCTGGATTTATGGTTTTCCAAGTAAGACATTGCACCATCCTGTTGGCCATGCAAGGACAAAAACATTCCAGTCCACCAATCAGAAATTGGCTTATATTAATTTGGTAATGCTGCACAATTATGTTCAATTTGGTTACATTACTTATTGCTTTTGGTATCAGGAACTATCAGTTAACTTTTACAGAATGTTTAATATAGGTTAATATACATTTTTACATAAAAAAAAAAAGGGTCAGTAAGGCTTGTTTTAATGTTTTTGAAAAAAAAAGCCTCATCAAGGCTGTAATTATTTGATTTAAAATAGTACAAACAGTAGTATTCTGAAATATTCATGTTTTGTATATATTATATATTATATTATTATATAATACATTTTAAGATGTAATTTATTCCTGTGATGACAAAGCTGATTTTTTTTACTCCAGTCTTCAGTGTCACATGATCCTTCAGAAATCATTCTAATATGATGATTTGCTGCTCAAGAAACATTTCTTATTATTATCAATTTATCAATGTTGAAAACAGTTGTGTTGCTTATTTTATTTTATTTTATTTTATTTTATTTTATTTGTTTGTTTGTGGAAACTATAGTTTTTTTCGGAATTATATTATGAATTAAAAAAAAAAATATATATATATATATATATATATATCTTTATAAATCTTTTAACATCTTAATAAATGTATTTACTGTCACTTTTCATCAATTTAACATGTCCTCGCTGAATAAAAGTATTAATTTCTTAAAAAAAACAACTATTACCATTGTTTACTGTATTATAAATAAACGTGCATTAACAATAAATAATAGTATTTGTATAAATTAACATTACGTCCCCTTGGAATTATAAGGTTCTATCTGACATTTTTGTCAAAATTTAGTTTTATTCTGTGACCACTTCTTTACATTATGTGATGTTGTTTTTTAAGTTCATTTTGGAACTTTTTATTTAGAAAATAAAAAGGTTCTTTCTACAGAGTCGAATGGAATGCAAAAACTTTAAAGCTCAATATCTCAAACCTGCTCAGAACGCAGATAGAACCTTATAATTCCAAGGGGACGATTAATCTATATTTAAAAATCTTTTAGTTCATGATACCTAATGCATCAACTAACAAACTGAACCTCTGTGCTCTCACTGTCTGTCAGCAGTTTCCTCATTGGGCTCTGTTTTATTCTGGGCTTTTATTTTTGCCCATAGCTATTTTTTAGGATGAAGCTCTAACCTGAAATCATTCAGTGACTGAAACGCATAGCCATCAGTCCATCCACACTCACTGCAGTGGCTTTACACCTGCTGCAGTTGGTCATCATCTGATCTATAACACACACACGTACCTAATGCAGAAGAGATCCAAAGGGGACAGCAATTTGAAGACAACAGCATGCCGCATACAAACTGAACAAATGTGCTAAGTGAGGAGAAGCGAGAGAGTGTGGAAAAAACAAGAGCAGAGAAGAAAAGAAAGCGTAATGATAATGAACTTGCAAATGTGCTTTTAAGAGAGGGCACAAGATCTCAAGATCTCAAAACATGTCGGCGACTCCTGTATTAGCTGCAGAAACATTATTAGAGGCAGAAAGACCAGTGGGGACCGTTTCAAATGTAGCAGGACGGTATTCATTTTACACACGGGTAGTCGCTGCACCAAAATAGCCTGAATCATGTGGATCGCACATTGTCCCTATGTAGGAAAATGAAACGGAACAGACATACATGTTTTTCTTGTTTGCGTGTGGTACGGTGTTGACATTGCACAGTCTTTTTGGGAATGCCTAAAGAGCAATTCCATCAACAAATTAACTTTTCTTCCACATTTCCTACAATCCATGTGTGTGTGTTTGCTCCCCATGTTTCCCTGGTGAGGTCAGTCCAGTACAGCAGAATTGATCATTTCAGTTACGAACATCTTACTTTGATATTTTTCTAATAACCGTCTTTTTAATAGGTCTTCGAGTTTCAAAAGAGGTCTCAACAATGTTTCAAATCTGTCTAAGACTATATCTAAGCCTATATTCACATTCATTTTATAGCTCTATTCTCTTACTGGATGTTAAGGATTGTCTTATTAGTAATATCCATTCATCCATCCATCCTTTCATCCATCCATCCATCCATCCATCTATCTTTGGATCTATCCATTCATCCATCCGCATTTATTTGTATTGGGACAGCAACACATAATAACTCTATTAGACATATATTTTAACCAGAAAAAAGCACGACTACATCATGTTAAAAATGCTAAATGTTAATTTTTATTTTATTTTATATCATTGACTGCATAAATGGAGCACTGTTTTAAGTTCTCAGATGGTGTGTTCAAGTCACGTCGGAAAGATCACATTCACAAGTTGAACACACATTTTTCAAAGTCGTAAATACCAGTGGAAAGCTTGGGATTTTCTTTGAGCCCCGAGTTTACGAGATGAGGCGTGTGTCAGTGAGAAACATGGCAGAAAACCACAATACTTAAAGGTATTTTGTATGTTATTATTTAATAAGTAACCATAAAGTTTACATTGGCTTCATAAATTAAACAAAAAATCCTTTGTCCTTCTAGAAGTAGAGTTTAAAAACCTTGCTGTGTTTTTGTGTAGTTAATTGAGAGAAGGTACACACCGCCATCTTGTTGCGACGAAAGAGACTTGAACACACCAAAAGGTTGTGGTGGTAAGTGAAGTTACACAAACCAAAGAAAGCAGGATAGGGTTTATGGGGGTAAATGTTCGATTTTACTGATGATTTCCATGCTTCGGAAGATTGAATAAATATTCAGAGGGATAAGAGCTCAGGATATTCCCCCAGCGCCGATGAAAGTAATTCACTTGATGACTGTTATTTGGTCTTTCATTTAACGAGCTGAATTTGATAAATCGGTCTTTAAACATACACATTAGTCTTGATACGCACACATGCCTCGAAAGAAATGGAAAAATATCATCTTTATCCTTTCCAAATCCAATTCTCATGCCATTCGCTGATCTGCAATAACCCCTAAAGAAAAGCAAGCGATTCCAAAGCAGGATTAGTAATTTCACAGTGGTTAGAACGTCACATCTTGCTGGCAAGCTTTCAGATGGCAGAGACACTGATTTGCTCTGGCATAAGACTCTCCAAATGACAGATTATCTGAGTCAAGCGCATGCATTAAACAACATTTTCAGTGCTGATCATACTAAATTTGTCAGAGATATTGCAAGTTCTCTTTCTTTCTTTCTTTCTTTCTTTCTTTCTTTCTTTCTTTCTTTCTTTCTTTCTTTCTTTCTTTCTTTCTTTCTTTCTTTCTTTCTTTCTTTCTTTCTTTCTTTCCGTCATGTGCAGTGACCTTAAGATGGACAAAATGTGCAAGAATTGTGTTGCATCAGCTCATTTTAAATGACTAAATAAGCAGCATTTTCTTTTTTTATATATAAAGCTCAATAGCTGGTTTGTTATCTTGGGCGGAGTTAGGGAAATTGACTTTTAAAAGCAATGCGTTACAATATTATGCGTTACAATATAAATGATTTACTCCCTGTAAAAGTAACTAAATGCATGCTCAAATTTCTACTACGGATTTCTCTCAACATGGGGACAGAAGAGCCGTCAGTCAATGAGAAAACAAAGTAACTTGCATTACTTATTTGAATAATTTTTTATTTGTTTTTGTAAATTTAAAAGTAATACTTAACTCGTTACTTGAAAAAGTAATCTGATTACATAACTCACGTTACTTGTATTGCATTACCCCAACGCATTATAGTAACTATCACTCACATTTACTTCAGGAAATTTAAAATGTAGTTTTATTTTTGCCATTTTTAACACTTTTATTGATAAAAAAAAAAAGAGGACATAATGGGAAATGTTGCAATCTGAATTTGAACGGCTACAGAGTAAATGCTCTAAGAAACAGACCACATATCTTTCCAGTCTCAGTTTTTCCCCAAATATAGATTTTTTTTACATGGCTTGGTTGAATTCCAATGTAGAATGTGGTCTGTTATTTCTTGATAACAGACCGCTGCGAAGTATAACACACTGTTGCCATGAAAAACAGAGCGTTGCTATGGACTATTTTCTTTAGCGGAAGCAACACAATCGTTTTTAAATCAATAAACTCCTTTTTAAATCAATAATTTGTGTCAAATTATTTATTTATTTTGTAGGTAGCCATGTAATAAGCGGGATAATGTATAGCGAGGCGGTTGTTATAGCGAATAACAACCCCTTCAGGCTGATTCAAGTCCCGGTCAGCCTGTCGGGGTTGTTATTCGCTATAACAACTGCCTCGCCATACATTATCCCTTACATAAAGCCTGGTAAACCCTACATTATGGGGACAAAATGTTCCCACAAAGATGTCAATATCCGAAATCCTTTTTTTGGTCCCCATGAAGAAAACAGCTTATAAATCATACTAAGTGATGTTTTTTGAAAATGTAAAAAATCTGAAAGTTTTCTGAGGTGTGTATTTTGAGGTAGGGTTTAAGGGGATAGAAAATAGAGTATGAAAATCAAATCAAATAAAACATAAAAACCCTACTTGTAAATGTCTGAGGTCTACTTGTCAGAAAAACTGTCAGGTTTTTATGTCGTTTTGAGGTCAGAAAGTCCTTGTTAAGATTTAACACAGTTCCCACCAGAATCTTGCCAGACTTAGCTGCAATTGTCGTACGAGTGACTCTTGATTAGTACTTTTTCTCTCTTTTTTTGAGCTACCAGGACATTGTGTGTCCCTCAGAAAGACCCCAAAAAAACAGGCTGAGTGTCTCATTGAGAGGCCTCGACTATGAACCGTTCCCAATCTGAATAGAAGTAATTGAATTTAGAAAATGAAAAAGCCTCTTTGTCTGTTAAAAAAAGATTGCTTGATGTCGTCCTTGATGTTCTCGCAATTAAGCTATAAAAAGGAAGCAGCCCACTTTTGAGAGGGAATGGACAAAAAGCTTTAATGATGGCAAGGAACAGAACGGCGGGTGACAGACACAAAGAAAAAATAGAGTTTGACAGGAGATTGTTGAAAGTGGAATGTTTAGTCATACATCACACTCTGAGTCAGACACATTTATCAGGCAATAGCTCAATGCAGAAAAACAACATTTTGCCTGCTGTTCCTGAAGACTGTTTGTATATCATAAGCATGCTCAGTTGTTTAAGGTCTGGTGAGTGTGTTTGTGTGGTTTGACAGTGACTCACCTCTCGCTGCTGGTGCCCATCTGGACTTATGTGGGTGTAGAAACCTCTCAGACCAGTAGGGCTATCGCGGTTTAGCTCACAGGCTACGTAGGAGATCTCTGGTTACGCGTTTATGGCTTCTTCCTCACAAAGCGTGGTATTAAAACTGTGACACAGGACATGGACATCACGACTTCACGGCCCACAAATGCACAGTAATTCAAAGAGTAAACTTTTCAGTCAATGACTAATCCATCTGCTGTGTGTGTTTGACATTATAAAATTTGGTAATGAGGTAATGATACATGAAAATCCTGTCATCATTTTCTCACTCATGGACAATAAAATGGTCCAAACTAATGTTTGATATTCAATATGAAAATACTACCCTGATTAGTTGGCTTAGAAGAGTTAGTTCACCCGAACATGAATATACTTGTCATAACTTGTTAAAATAAACTGATCTACCCTGTTTGCTATGACTTTGTTTCTTTCATGAAACACGAAAGGAAATATTTTTTGGTTCAAAAATGACAAAAACGGTCTAAAAGAACCATAAAAGTAATCCATACAGCACTATATTCCAAGTTTTCTGAAGCCACTTTCATGGAAAAGAGAACCAGGGACATTCATCTAAAGCTGTGCTCATTTTGTTCTAGGAAAAACAATGACATTAGGGTGAGCAAATTACCTTTTTTTCTGAAGAAGACAAAGAATATATTCTAAAGATGTTTTCACCCCATTGTTCTTCAAAATATCTTCTTTTGTGTTTCAGTTTGCAGAATAAAGAACATCAACATGAATAAATCATAACATCATTTTCATTTTTGTAAACTATCCGTTTAAGTTATGTTTTGTCCTTACATATCATGTGACGTGCTGTTTGAAAATACCACTTTTACACAGTCTTAGAAGAGTATGTTTCACCCAAAAATGAAAATATCTGTTGTCATTTACTCACCTTAATGTCATTGAAAATTGTATGACTTTCTTTCTTCGATGGAACACATATTTTGAGAAATGTCTGTGTGTTTTGATGATCATTGCTGCCCAGATCATTTGACGTTCCGCAACGTTCTTCAAAATATATTCGCAGAAGAAATAAAGTCAAACAGATTTGGAATGACACGAGGGTGAGTAAATGATGACACATTTTAATTTTGAGGGTGAACTAACCCTTTACAATATGAATTCATTCAATTCTTAATAGGCAACTAAGTGCGAGCGCACCCTTCTGCATCCAAATGTGTGAGGGTTTGCCTTCTCTAGTGTGCAAACCCTGTCCCAGAACAAGCCCTGCAGGGGTCACCCACCATCTGCCATCTGCTACTCATCAAGGCAGCTGAAGCTCCAGTTCAACTAATCTGGGCTGATGGGACGGTAAGCGGCGAGCGTCCAGCTGCCCTGTCAGTGCAGGCACCACTGCCTTCCAACCCACTGTTCGCCCCAAGGCAAAACAAACAGATAGGAGAATAAATTAATTAAAAAATATATATATATGTGGAACCTGGTGACCCAATCTCAAAGAATTTTTTTTTTTTTTTTTTTTTTTTTTACAAAATAAAATGTTTGTAGGAATTTGTACAATGCGAGTTGTACAAACATGTACAATTTTTTTTTTTTTTTTTTTTTTTTTTTGTAGAATGAATAAACATTATTTCACTCAGAAATTGCTTGTAAATTTCACAAACAATTACAAAACACATTTGAATTTAAACGTGAAAACATTGAAACGTAGAAAAACTGAAATCGTATTTTCTTGTACAACATACTCAAATAATCTTTGTTCACCCAAAACTTTCATTCATCTTCGGAACACAAATGAAGATATTTTTGATTAAATCCAAGAGCTTTCTGACCCCTTCATAGACAGCGACGCAACAACCACTTTCAAGGCCCAGAAACGTAGTAAAGACATCATTAAAATACAGGGGTTCAACCTTAAGTTTATGAAACAAAATGAACAACTTTATAGAAGAATTTCTTCTCTTCTGTGTCAGTCTTCTACGCTGTTGACATAGTAAACACCGCATCCATGGTTCTACGTCAGAACGCCGGCTTTGTATTGGCCATCTCCTGCGTCAGCATCACACGCATGGTGCTCACGTGACCAGCGTCGGCCAAAAGTGAAGCGCCATTCCGAACTCTGAAAGCACTGTGGTTACAACGTAAACAATGTAAAAGACTGACACAGAAGTCGTTATTTTAGTTTTGTTTTTGCGCACAAAAAGTATTCTCGTCGCTTCATAAACTTAAGGTTTAGTCACTGGACTATTTTAATGATGTCTTTACTATCTTTCTTGGCCTTGAAAATGGTAGATGCGTTGCTGTCCATGGAGGGGTCAAAAAGCTCTTGGATTTCATAAAAAACATCTTAATTTGTGTTCCAAAGATGAATGAAGGTCTTACGGGTTTGGAACGACATGAGGGTGAGTAATTAATGACAGAATTTTCATTTTTCGGGGGAACTAACCCTTTTAGTTAGTTAGACAACTTTTAACCATACGAATGATATCATATGAATAAGATCATACCAATTCGCCACCAATTTGGCAAAATGTAAACCAGCAGATCTTTTCAGGAAGGGATATTGAACTCTTTGCCCCCGTAACATCCCATTTCCTGCCGTGTTGTCCACCCTTCACACCAGCCAAGTGTGAGAATCGATGGCTCCACAGCTCGTTGCCTTTCGCTAACATTAATTACAGCGTGCAATTAGCATGGGGCACGCAATTAGCATCAGAATCTAACAGTGGTTGTTGCTCTGACTGAAGCGAGGCAGGCCGCGCTCTTTCATCAGGCCTTCTTCACATCCAAGAGCAGGGTGGACCCAGCTGACTCTCTGCTCTCCTAATCATGGGCTGGCAGGCGAATGAAGCTGAGCACTGAATAATTAATCAGCATGATTACAATGATGAATGCACCCAAATCTCGTAGGGGCTGTTTTACTTTGGGTGGGGGGTGGAGGAGGGAGAGCGACATGGAGAGGTAGGGAGGGGGAGACAGATTGTGGAGGGTTGAGATCAGCAGAAAGCCAGAGAATATGAATATGGAGGGGGGCCGGAGAGCTGCAGCCACCCACTATTAAGGCCATCTGTCCTGCAGAAAGACATTTCTGTGTAAGTGCACGCGAGAGAGCTTTGCACTTGTTTGTTTCTATTTATTCCCCAAAACTGCGGCAGAAGCCCAGTGTGCCGCTGAGCCAAAGGAAGAAGCGTTTCCAGGGACACTTCCTGACATGCTAGAGCTTGTCGTGTAATATTCAGTTATTAGACTTGGCTGAACTCCTGGGACCTGCAGCAGTTAAGAGCTTTGTCACATTTTTCAGTTGAATGATTTGTGTGCATATATATTAAATACCATGTTGTATAGCTATGAACCTTTTGTCACAGTAGATGCTGTATTTGATGTGTTAATTTCTTACGGTTTGAGAATTAATCGCAATTAAAAACACTTACGTTGTTATACGTTTTTTTATATATTTTATAATTTAATAATTTCACAGTTAATCTCCAAATTAATGTTGAAACAACATAAATACAGTATATTTTAAATACTTGTTTAATGGCATCTTTTTATGAATGAAGGCCAGTATCACTGATACTAATACTTCTACTGTCTCGATTAAAGGAGACATATAATGCTTTTAAATTGTTCCTTTTTACATATAAATCATACATTTGTAGTCTATATAAAGCGGAACTGCAATACTTGGGTCTGAATTCTTCATTATTATAGCTCCACAGGCCCCTTTTCTACCCCTTTTCTGATGTGCGTCTGAGAGCAACTCGTTTTGGTGCGGTCTCTTTAAAGGTGAACTAAGTAACTTTTTTACCTTAACTGAACAGCTTCGGAGTCATTGGAATGGTTATATTACTTATTTCGGGTTGAATGGTGGTCGTTTCGCACCCCCCTGGTGCCCGTGAGCGGAAAATACGCACTTGCAACTTTGCAACTTGCGTCAGGAAGTCTCGCGTGATATCAGGTCTCGCGATGTAAACAATTGCTTTACGGCCAAAAGAAATCTGCTAAAATGCCGTCATTATTGGGCTCCCTCACGCTGTCCGAACCTGAATGAAGAAGACGTTTTAAAGAATGTCCCATCTGCTTTGATGTCGTTGATCTACTAGCCTCTGGTGTCTGAGAATAGCCAACGAGTTTTTACAACAGTGTTGTCAAATATCTATTCCGAAGCTGTGGGGGGAGCTCTAGAGAGAAACCTGCGAGCAAAAAGCGAGAATACAGCGAAGAAATCCCGAAGTTACTGAATGCAGCTTTAAATTACCCCATTAAACATTAATATGGCCATTCAACATAACAATGTATTGAAAGTCATCTTTTTTTTTTTTTTTTTTTTTTTTTATATTTATTAGGCTTCAAAAAATATAACAACTTTTAATTTAAGTGAACTTAAAGTAAACTTATAATATTTACCTGTGCCCTTCCTACCTGTCTAACAGAAATTGAATAAAGTTATCAAACAGTCTGCACTGCATAAATTATAAATTAAATATAGATTTATCATTATTAAAGCTACAAAAGTTCTTTAGTAAAGAGCAGCGAGTAATTGTCTCTGTTACACCTTTGTTTTTTGATTAACATTAATGACAGACAGCATTAGTGGCTGCTGTCACTTTAAAACCAGCCGCTGCTGCACATGACACGGATCTCACACGCGTGTCATTTTCTCACATCTCTTTAAGTTCATTTAAGACATTAACTCATTTAAGACTGCTCTTATGAGGATATTCGACAAAACGGGCATTTTGGCATAAATGTGTGTGTTATTGTTCATTCAAGGGCGAAAGAAAACTCTGTCTGTGTGCACTTTGTATACTGGTACTCGTCTTTCTGCGCGTCGTGTGTGCGTCACATAGACAGAATATTCACAGTTTTTATTATATGTTTAATAGATAAAAAAATTTTTTTTAAATACATTACAGCAAAAATAAAAAAAGTAGTGTTCCCACAGTTAAACATTTAATATGTCTTTATATTGATCTTCATTTATGCATGCATTTTGTCATAAAAATTAATAATTTTATTATAAATATATTTAAAATAATGTATTTTGCCAGTTGTGATCAATACAATACACTGAACAGACTTCACTTTAATTCCCCAGAACCTAATTTTCATTAGAATCAATTCAATATGAAGTATATCTTGACTAAGGTACATCAATACACCTTAGCTGATGAATACTAATGTTTCATTCTACATTGGAAGTGTGAAGGAACCGTGATTCAGTAGTGCGAGGACAGAAAACCAGCGGCTCACTAACTGACAGTTGCATGTCTAAAATGACGTATGGTGTATGGACTAATCCTATCACCCATGGGTACAAATGGAGATGACTGCATCTCTAATGAAAAGAGGATCCACGCACACTGTCACACACACAATCCATACATTGTATTTACTGCAGGGTGGTCTGATGGATTAAAATGAGGTTGACTTGTTAAAAGGTGACACATGATGAACTGGCGTCCTCTCCCTGCTCACTTACCCAGCAGCTCTGCACGATTGCATCATCGCCAGGCATGATGTCATCCTGCATCCACGGCCAGGAACAGCGAGCGGTGTAGAATATTTAATCAGAAAGCAGGACACTGGTATTGAATTAATCATATTTCATATGTTGCAGCAAACAGCTGGAACACAATCTCAAGGGAAGGTAGATTGAATGTAGGGCAGTTTTGTGTTTGATTTAGTCTGGTGGTCAATATACTTTCTTAATACACGTTCCTGGTGTTTTTCTCTGTGATTTATTGGTGAATGAATGCTATTCCAAAGAAAAGTTGGTAATCTTTATTGAAATATTAGTAACGTTCATTTTATTCTCATTGAACGTCCTGTTTCCCCTGTTGTATGTCTGACAAAAATGGGTTGCAAATGCTGTTTTATGTTGTTGACTGCACTATGTGATGTAAGGAAGGTTTAAAAAAGGTTGTGCAAAGAAAAAGAAAAAAAGACTTCAAAATTAACGAATATCATTTTAAATAGTAGCATGTTTGTCATAATAGTCATAATATATGCTATCGTTCAAAAGTTTGGGTTCAGTACGATTTTTTTTAGTGTTTTTAAAATATGTTCAAAGTTCAAACATGTTAGTGTTCAAAAATATTTTTGGATCAAAAATACAGCAAAACTAACATTTTGAAATAATATTGCAATTTAAAATTTAAGTTTTAAAATGTGATTTATTTTATATATTTTTTTATGTTCCTTGAGGTTCGGTTAAATTATTATTATTATTATTATTATTTGCACGAGAAAACAAATCTAAATGTGAAAAAAAAAAAAATGTCATGACCCTCTGTCTGAAATGATGCGTTTTTAAGGGACGGCTCCTTGAAGGCTCGCCAGTAAACGGCCACTATTATGATTGATTAACAACGTTGCATTGGACACAGTATTAACGCCCGCATGATATTGCACGTGAGCAAATGTTTTGAAAACATTATCCATATAAATACAGACAAAGCAATATGAAATCGCTTTGCAATGCAGCTGCTGTCAGATCCAACATCTGTCAAATGTATTAATCCAGTTGCTGTCAAATTTATCGAACAAACATATAATCCTCCGACGCGATCCATGACGGCATTAAAATAAACCATCCACTTGTTCCTGATGCTGATATCTTTCTGAAGTCTCCATAGAAATGAGCAAGTGAGCTGTTTAAACAGAATGTGTCAAAGTGAACATTCCTTTAGGCTTCCATTTATTCTTCCATTTGTCCTGGTTGTCAGCAGATTCAAGTGAATAAAGCGCATCTGTATACTGTATCCAGTGTAGACAGCATCACTGATTATAATGGGTTCTACTTGCTTTGACGAAACGAAAACGTCCGGTGTATACAAGTGTCTGAATGACGTCACAGATCCTGCAATATCAGAACAAGACATTTTTGGAGCTTGATTAAATACACTGTAAAATCGAATTAGTTGGACTTACTTAAAAAAAGCATGCAAACCAATTGCCTTAAAAAAAAAAACAAGTAAAGTGAAATAGGAATAGTATGTGGTACTGACAAATGCTTTGTTAGTATAGTTCACTTACACAAGAGTTCTAGTAACTAAAAAATAACTGTAGAGAGTTCTTGATAATTTACTTTAAATAAAATATAATTGTTACCATTGCTGTGTTTTGCAGGCTGAATGTTGAAGTCTGTGTGACTCAAGTATGATCAATTGCAAGATTGTCACAAATATAGAAGGATTATATAAACCCAATGAAAAGTTTCACAAGGTGTTTAGGACGTAAGTGTTAGCAACTAAATTATAAAACATCATTAATATACATAAAATATAGTTATGTTATACATCATTCATTCATTCATATATATATACACACACACTTCTCTTCCTTTGAAACCGAATAACTGATTTTTTGTTGCAATCGCTGCATCACTGGGAAGAGAATTACAAAAGTATAAATTAAGTTCCAAGTGCCCAACCAAAGGGATCACTAATCGCCATAATGGTGAATAAAAACATTTTAGGAAAATCAACATCAATTTATGAAGTCAGCTTGTGCGATGTTCTCTCAACATTTTTCAGTTGTATTAAAAATTCAACATTCAAGATGACTTTGGGAAATGAGTGAATGCAAACAGAGAAAAATAACTGCAGAAGTGGAGGAAATGAGTGAAAAGTCCATTAAGATTTTCCCCGCCTCAAAAACCACACTCAAACCAATCAATCAATTACCCAACTTAACTTGGGTTTTCTTAGTAAACAAAGCATAGTATGTGAATAGTGCAGATTACTAGATTTTTACAATTGAGTTAAGACATTAAGTAAAGGTAACTAAAAAGTGTTAGTTAGAATCACTAGCTGCGTTTACATGGACACTTATAATCGGATTGACGGCTCAATCGGACTAAAAAACCTTCATGTAAACACCTTAATCGATCCGATTGAGCTCGATCCGAATGAAATTTCGATCGGATTGAAAGGGGTGGTTTATCCCTTTTGTAATCCGATCGAGAGAACATGTAAACACTTGATCGGATTTAAAACCGAAACTGAAAGGACTGCGCATGTGCAATGACGTTAACTAGCGTAATGACGTATGACGCGCGGAACGAGCTGTTCTTCCTGTTGAATTAAGTGTCATATTAATAAGTTTCCCGTCATTCTAAAATTCTCATTTCATTCGCGCGTCTGTGAAGTGAAGCAGGACAACGTCCCACCAGTCCTTGTTTTGGATTCTCATCCACAGACGTCTGGTTTTGGCCGCGGGGAGGGGCATTTTTACTGCGTGATCAATAAGCAGCACGGCAAAACGGTTAATATGCTCTAAATTATGACCAGAGACGAATTAATATTACGTCTGCTTTTTAAAACAAATAAAGAACCAATAGAGGAGAATATTTATGCGCGAAAAGCGGGAAACGCTGTATATTCGTGCAGTGTGCGCATGTCAAAACATATCAGATTCGATTTGAAACTTGTGACATATAAACGCGCACATCAACCCGATTACTTTATTTATCATTCATGTAAACACCTTGTTCGGATTCATCAATCGGATTGATTTCATTCCGATTGTGTCCATGTAAACGCAGCTACTGTTGGATTTGACATGTTTCAATGGTACAAAAACCTCTTACATGCAAAAGACCAAGGCAAATTTGGTTTTACTCATTTAAAAATCCAAATTTTCCAGTCTTCAGTGTCACATGATCCTTAAGAAATCATAATGTTGATTTGCTGCTCACTTATTATTATCAGTGTTGAAACTAGTTGTGGTGCTTTATATTTTATTGAAAACTGGGTTTTTTTCAAGATACTTTGAATAGAAAGTTCAAAAGAACAAAATCATAAATCTGTTAACTGTCACATTTGATCAAGTTAATGTATACTGAATAGAAGTAAAAAAAAAACATTACCAACTCGAAACGGTATCTTTCTATGTCAAAGTCTATTAACTAACTAGTCTGTTCATGCCCTTCATACTAGGAAGTGTTGTTGTTGTGTGTGTGTGTGTGTGTGTGTGTGTGTGTGTGTGTGTGTGTGTGTGTGTGTGTGTGTGTGTGTGTGTGTGTGTGTGTTTTGTTTAGGTTAAAAGTCATTGGTTTAAAGTCTGAGTACTTGAGCCAAATCCCATTTCTGTGTAGGTGTTTGTTTGTGCTTCCCTTCCCTCTTCTATGTTGTTCTGATTCCCAACTCTGACTGTCCTATTAAGGAGTTTCACTCGGCTAAAGCGAACACTTGCTCTCTGCCTGAATGAGCTGTGGGGAAACATACAGCTTGCTGAACTTCACTTTGACGTGAAGGAAAATCGATCACGATATAAACCCTCCAAAAACAAGTACATGCTCTGTTTTGAACGGCTTGTGCTGTGTGTGCATGGCCTTTTGCACGATAAAATCTTGAGTTTCCATTGTACAGATGGAGAGGGAGTATCAGTGAATTAGAGCCGGTGTTATTTGTGAATGTAGTCACGGCCGTTTAACAGGGTTTAATCGACGGTTGCTGAATGCTAGAGTTCAAGAGCACACAGGAATCAAATGGAGCTCCTCAATAGCATTACAGTGGAGCTTGTGACTTGCATTATGAGTCAAATATAATTTTCTGTTTTTAAAGGTAATAGATAATAAAATAAAGCTTTTGAACTGAATTAAAATGAACTTAATGGAATGGATCAGAATGTAATCTAATTACATTTGCGAGATGGCGTGGCCCGATTAAAATGGAACAATGACTAAATCTGCATTGATGGGATTTGCTTTTTAACAAGACGTGGTATGAATTGCTGCAATTTCTATTGCGGTTAGGCATATGAATGCTATTTTATCGTACAGCAAAATGTTTTCTTTTACTCGGAAAGCATTTCAGTGCCTCTTTTTTTTTTTTTTATTATTATCTTTTACTAATTTCACTGTGTGCCTCAGAGCAAAAATTAAACTCGATTCTATATCCTTGCTTCCTTTTTGTATCTAATAATGCCGTGTTGTTGGTTCTATCTGCAGGGGAGTTCACTATTAGATGTTGTTTACATGCATCATTCGCTTTGCTGCAGTTAAATCTCCTCAAGCAGAGAACTTAAAGAGAGAGTTCAACCACAAAAGGGTAATTATTTACTCAGCCTCGTATTTTGCCAAACCCATATTTTTATGATTTTCTTTCTTTCTACACAATGGAACACGAAAGATGTTGTTTAAGAATATGCCAGCCACTTTTGTCAGTATAATGAAAGCAAACGAGGACTGACTAGGGCTGTCAAGTTAAAAAAGAAGAAGATATAAAATTTTTTTTTTTTTTTTTAAACTACAGTAAAAACTGAAATATTGTGAAATAGTAATACCATTTTAAATAACTGTTTTGTATTTAAATATGTTTTAAAATGTAAAACAGCTGTATTTCCCAGCATCATTACTCCAGTCTTCAGTGTCACATGATCCTTCAGAAATCATTCAAATATATGATGCTTTGATGCTCAAGAAACATTTCTGATTATTATCAATGTTGAAAACAGTCGTGCTGCTTTTTTCAGGATCTGTTGAAGTAAAAAAAAAACATTTATTTGAAATAGAAATCTTCTGTAACATTATAAATGTCTTCACCGTCACTTTCAATCAATTTAATGCATCCTTGCTGACCCCCCCCCCCCCCCCCGCCCCCATGGGCTACTTTTATACATTTAGGTTTTTTGTTTGTTTGTTAGCTTAAAAGGTCAAATTTCTATTCGTTATAATTGCTTTGAAAAGTGTGACTGGTAAACTGTTGAAAATGTCTACTTTTATGCCAGGTTTGAAACGACATGAGAGTGAGTAAATGATGAGGCATTTTTAGGTGAACTATCCCTTTAAGAATAAGCCTTCCACTTCAACCTGTCAAGTGTTTCAAGACTGATGACATCTGTCATCAACAAGCAAGATAAAAGACTGTGTCTTCAATATCTTGCAGTGAATAAGAGCATGCATTCATTTGTCATCCCCAAAACACTAACACTTACGGACGGTTCTTTTATTGGAGAGGAAGAGTTGCTGCATAGTGCTTATTCTGCTTTGGATGAAGAACCATTTGTGTAACTCGGCTCAGGTTTTAGCAGACTGCAAGAATTAATAACATGATGCACATCATGGAGTCATGCGTATTTGCTATTCTCAGAATGCAATCTGGCCAAAGCCAAAAGACTTGGTATAACAAACCTTCTGTTTGTGCGTGTGTGTTGTGTGTGTGTGTGTGTGTGTGTGTGTGCGTGCATGTTTTGGATCAGACCTCGGGGCTCCTGATGCACTGATATCGATTGAAGGAGCAGGATTGTACAGCATCTCTGGATATTGATCTGGGCAGTGTGTGTTTCTGAATGTGTTTGTGTCATGTGTGCATATGGAACTAAGAGCTCGAGAGCATGCAGGCAGGTTATCTTCTCAAATGTCCGGAAGTCTCCCATGTGGCTTTGACCTTCCTCCAGTTAAAAAAAAATAATCTCATCCCATTATCTGAGCAGCGTTTCAGTGGATAGAGGTGCAGGTCCAGTATCATGCCCTGGTTTATCTGGTTTTAAACCACATCAAAGATCTTAAAAAAGCTTCTCTTTCATGGTATGGAAAAATGGTGTGTTTCGGTTCAGTATAATGTAATCAAATAGGCCTGCACAGAATCTACACAGATTTTGAAGTTTTACACATCACTTGCTCATTTTGTTTCTGTTTTATTTGTATTTTAGTACTCTCAGCTTACTTGAACCCATATTAGAGATGCATTATTGTTAAAAGATAATTAGTTTTATGGTTTGCTCAAAAAACAATGTTGTTTTTACTGTTGTGACTGACATTTTGTAGATTTGCTGATCTAATAAGGCATTAGAAATATGAATATCATAAATACAATGCATATTATATTGCATATATATATATATATATATATATATATACACTCACCTAAAGGATTATTAGGAACGCCTGTTCAATTTCTCATTAATGCAATTATCTAATCAACCAATCACATGGCAGTTGCTTCAATGCATTTAGGGGTGTGATCCTGGTCAAGACAATCTCCTGAACTCCAAACTGAATGTCAGAATGGGAAAGAAAGGTGATTTAAGCAATTTTGAGCGTGACATGGTTGTTGGTGCCAGACGGGCCGGTCTGAGTATTTCACAATCTGCTTAGTTACTGGGATTTTCACGCACAACCATTTCTAGGGTTTACAAAGAATGGTGTGAAAAGGGAAAAACATCCAGTATGCGGCAGTCCTGTGGGCGAAAATGCCTTGTTGATGCTAGAGGTCAGAGGAGAATGGGCCGACTGATTCAAGCTGATAGAAGAGCAACTTTGACTGAAATAACCACTCGTTACAACCGAGGTATGCAGCAAAGCATTTGTGAAGCCACAACACGCACAACCTTGAGGCGGATGGGCTACAACAGCAGAAGACCCCACCGGGTACCACTCATCTTCACTACAAATAGGAAAAAGAGGCTACAATTTGCACGAGCTCACCAAAATTGGACAGTTGAAGACTGGAAAAATGTTGCCTGGTCTGATGAGTCTCGATTTCTGTTGAGACATTCAGATGGTTGAGTCAGAATTTGGCGTAAACAGAATGAGAACATGTATCCATCATGCCTTGACTGTGCAGGCTGGTGGTGGTGGTGTAATGGTGTGGGGGATGTTTTCTTGGCACACTTTAGGCCCCTAAGTGCCAATTGGGCATCGTTTAAATGCCACGGCCTACCTGAGCATTGTTTCTGACCATGTCCATCCCTTTATGACCACCATGTACCCATCCTCTGATGGCTACTTCCAGCAGGATAATGCACCGTGTCACAAAGCTCGAATCATTTCAAATTGCTTTCTTGAACATGACAATGAGTTCACTGTACTAAAATGGCCCCCACAGTCACCAGATCTCAACCCAATAGAGCATCTTTGGGATGTGGTGGAACGGGAGCTTCGTGCCCTGGATGTGCATCCCACAAATCTCCATCAACTGCAAGATGCTATCCTATCAATATGGGCCAACATTTCTAAAGAATGCTTTCAGCACCTTGTTGAATCAATGCCACGTAGAATTAAGGCAGTTCTGAAGGCGAAAGGGGGTCAAACACAGTATTAGTATGGTGTTCCTAATAATCCTTTAGGTGAGTGTATATATATATATATATATATATTTATATATTAGGGGTGTAACAATATATTGTGTCACAATATATCACAATACAAAAATGCAACAATATGTATTGTGCATAGTGACAATATGCAGCCTATCGTATCGTCCACCCGGGGTCAGCCCTATGTTCCCACATTTCTAAGAATTTTTTTTATTTTTTTCACGATTTGTCTAAACCCCAGTTACGGGTAGGTTTAGGGGTGGGGTCAGGGGTAGGCCATTTGTGGGAACATAGGGCTGTGGGAACATAGGCATGATCCCGTTTACCCAAAATGAAAATGACTTTGCTTGAAAAAATTCAAGTTCACAGAGTTTTTGTGTCACTAGTACATTAAAATACTTTATATAATGTTGAATATAATGCATAATAATGCAATGGGGGAATATTTGTGGGTCCTGATAATGCCAAATGTCTTATGTTACCAGTAAAAAGTGGACTACTTTATTTTAAATATATCTAGTTAGTGAAAGAGTGCAAGCATATTCGTCTAAAATAATTCTGTTTTCAGCTTCAGAATCATGAATATGTACACACAGACCATAATCTGTGCTTTAAATGTGGTAAAACTTAAATTATACTGTACATATTCAGTTTGAGTTCAACTGGAAATCTGTCTTACTTAAAAAGAGTGACGCGAGCAGATGTCTTCAGAACAGTTTTTTGAGTAATCGACAGCTGAAATTCAGCGATGACTAAGCGCAAGGTCATGACACCTGGTTCTCTCTGAGCCTTTGACACACATGTCTGTGCACTGCAAACACTGCAGCGGCGGTACGAACCCATTCGTCAAGCCTTTTTTTTTTTCCAGCATTTTTAATCCAACAGTCTCCTAATGGCATTTGCCTCTTATTCTCAGCTCTGCAGTAATGCTGCTCTCTCACTCTCTCTATCTATCTCCTGCGGGCTCTGTATATTTATTGTATATTTGCAGCTCCAATTTATATATTTATTTCCTCATAAATTTTAATTAGGACTTCAAACGTTTTTACATTGGCCAGCAGAGGCAGGGTTTTCCTTTGATCAGTTTCACATTTCGCCTTTCTCTCTCTCTTTTTTTTCCTTCCCTGTGGGCATCTCCAGTCTTATTGGTTGCCTGAGTGCTGTGTGTCTGTCATTCACTCTGTCATTGAAGATTAAAGTACGCCGGGTTTCCAGTCTTTGCCAGGGTTGCTAGACTGGTGCCCTCGCTGGGGATGCCATTGAAATGCAGCGAGCTTTGGAGTGTTAGAAAAAAAAAACTGTGACAAGCTTCTAAAAGCTGTTTTTTTTTTTTGCTTGCTTTGATTGCGTATTTCCAAGTAAGTCGTGCAACCTCGCAACAGCACTCCCCCTCAGAATTCAGGCGTGGTAGAATCATATTCAGAACTGACGCACACCCGGTCTGGTGTTAAATCACATGTTGCAATGTGTTGTTTGTCATTAGTCATTCCAGTTCCCTTAAAATCACTCTTGGCCACTGATCAAAATGACTAGTTGTGTGATGAAAAGGACATTCTCCCAGCTTGAATTAGCCTGACATAGACCATGGAACACTTTAATTTAGAACTGATTTATCAAATCGGTTTAGAATTGAAAATATGCTATTAAATTAGAATTAATTTCAACACATTTTATATATATATATCACTCTGAAGGGGTTTATTCTGCGATAACAACCGGCTGGATGTACATTATCCCGCTTATTACACGGCTATATGTCATCCAGTATGTCATAAGTATATAATTATACACATGAAATATTGATCTGAGTTGAAATATTTTATTAGCTCTTTGAATGCAAAGCTTCTGCAGAGAGATCATTTGCTAGCGTGGCAAGTTCAAACTAGACAAACATTTAAGGGATACAGTACAGTCATACCTCTTATTACACAG
The DNA here is from genome assembly GCF_951802725.1 of Rutilus rutilus. Classification (NCBI taxonomy): domain Eukaryota; kingdom Metazoa; phylum Chordata; class Actinopteri; order Cypriniformes; family Leuciscidae; genus Rutilus; species Rutilus rutilus. Next base: position 28,058,395 of record NC_140223.1, read on the forward strand.
CATTTCGCCACGTAAATAATTATGTGGATGAGAGATATTGATTTGAGATCAAAATTGAGATTGAGATTTTAAATCATACCTGTTTGTTATCTTCTAATCCATTACAGTGTACAAAACAATCGTTGGAAAATGGCGAGCCCACGATACTGGATGACATAATTAAATAACTGTACACAAAATATTGATTTGACTGATTTGAGTTTTAATATTTTATTAGCTCACCAAATGCAAAATTTCAGTTAGCGCTGCTGACTTCAGTAACCCAGATGAGCCTGTGTTATCTGTTATTGGGGAATAACATACCGCTATATAAAAATACTGTTGAATTTTTCTTCAGATGATTTTGATATCCAATTCTGGTTGTGTGTCAGGATAAGTGAAGCTAGTGCTCTGTCTGACACTTTTAAACAATCTGCCTCTCTTCAATTCAGTGTCTGTACCCTGATATAAATGTGACTCTAATTTATAGACTTAATCCAGGATAAATCACTCCAGCGCAGACAAACCCCAGATTAACGATGCTTTTGAAAGGCGCAGTAATTATCTCTTCTTCAATGTCAGTCGGTCGTCAGGAACGATTCTTGCGCATGTTGATCTTATTTTGTTGCCTCAAAATCTTTGTTATTTTAATATTTTATAATATTTTCTATAAATTATGAAGGATTTAAAAGCATTATTATTTTTATTTTGTTCTTTTCCCATGCCATTTGTTTTAAGTAACATTTATATGGTCAACATACATTTCTTCACTTCACTAAATTAAATATGACCTCAGCTATATATCTGATTTGATTTGATTTGATTTGATTTGCCTTTGGATTATTAAATTGAGTTAAGTAATAACATTTTTGTCATTTTTACATTTTCTAAGAGGCTGTGGATTACATTGTCTGCTACATCTATATATATATATATATATATATAGTCCCTACAGAAGACAAATGGCATGCATATAATATATACAAACAACAGAAACAAACACTCGTTTGTTCCTCGTTGCAGAGAAGCGATTATTCTGTACCGCTGCTAAGCCTTAAACAGTGAAATGGGTATGGATACCGAGATGAAATGAAGCCTCTCCCCTGATTAGACTTTCTCTTCTCGCCTGATCCCTTGTTTCCTGCTCTGTGTTGCTGTACTCAAATGACCTAGTGGTCAATGAGCTTGTATTAACATCTGACTCCAGCACGGGGTTACTGTTTGCTCTGCATGCGTGACTGTCCCCGGGGCCCTTCCTCCAGGAGTGCTGAACAGATTTCAGATCAATACCTACATCCTTTGCCAAAGAGAAAGGGAGGATGTGAATGAACTAGAAACTGAGGGTGTGTTCTCGAACGGAACGGATCAGGAACTGAGGGTGTGTTCTCAATGGCGTACTCTTACTATGTCACGCATTATGTATACTGTGTGTTTGTACACACCTGAATACTATATTTGCCTATAGTAGGCTTACTGTATCCCATAATGCAATGCACTTTCAATTTCAATTTTTTTTTTTTACGTAACTTTATTTTCCATGTGTAATCCAATTTTATTTCCACTGATATTGAACATACAGTTCAAAATGTTGCATGCTGTGTACTGTACATATAATATTTGTTTATGTATTGATAATTCATATTTTATTTAATATAGTGTTTATTTTATTATTTTATTTATCAATGCTATTTATTTAATTTTATTTATTTATTAATATTTATTATTTATAGAATGTATTTATTTATTTTCTATTTATTTATTTAAATGTTGTTTACATATACAGTGCAGTATACACAGATAATCAAGAAGGGAATGCGGGAAGTGCACTATGTAGACAGAATAAATCCCTTAGAAACATATTCACAGAGAAAATGGCAGTTTGTTTTGGTGACTTATAGTGTGCCTCTTCTACCTTTTTAAAGATAATCGTCTCCCCCATTGCCCTTTTGTATTCGTTAACATTGTTATTTTCGCCTGATGGGTGAGCAGACATATTTGCAACTAGTATGCAGTGATAAAAGCTGTTGCTGTGCACATCTGCAGCTCAATGTCCTGTCATTGACTGTCCTACACGCACAGGTTTGATGGAAGATGGATAAGCTGCATTTAGGGTTATCAGCAGGTCTGGCTTGCTGGCTCAATTTGAAATTCAATAATGAGGCTCCATGTTATATTTCCTCCTCGCTGTCAGGGCAGTGATAACAACTGTACTCACTCTTCTTCCCTGTCTCCGTGTCCTTTCCACTTTCCTATCGCTCTGAATTTTTGCTGGCCTCAAATATTTCTTATCGCTCTGTGGGTTTGCTGTAATAACAGGCAGCCAGGCTTAACTTGCTTTTATCAGGAATGTAGGCCACCCTGAACAATTTGAGTTCTCTCACTTTCTCAATACTATACAATATATAAAGTTTGCATATCTTCTCTAGAAGATAAACGTGTTGTATACACGTTTCCTCTTGTGTTTGTCTACTATGTTGTAATGTATTTTAATAGATTGGCACTTGACTTCTTGCTTTGGTTAGTTACAAGTCTGTTTGTGCAAGAAAGCCCCTGCAAGAACATAATATATGTGTACAGCAAATGCAATGTTTTAATGTAGAATTCAGAGTAACTTTGACTTTGAATTAGCATAAAGTTCAAAATCTCTCTCTCTTTCTCAGGCTCTGGCCATGACGGAGGTGAATGGACCGGTTAGCGGTCCTCGTGTGGCAGAACCTCAGATTGCCATGTTTTGTGGTCGTCAGCTTCTACACATGAACACTGAGAGCGGACAGTGGGAACCAGATCCTCAGGGGCGACAGGGATGCTTCACCCAGCCCAGCAAGATCCTGTCATACTGCCAAGAGGTGCGATTCTATTCTGGTTTTGTTTTGTTTTGTTTTGTTTTGTTTTGTTTTGTTTTGTTTTGTTTTGTTTTGTTTTGTTTTGTTTTGTTTTGTTTTGTTTTTTGTTTTGCTTTGTTTTTTGTTTTGTTTGTGTTCTGTTCTCTCCTGTTTATTTAGTTTTGAGCTTTGTTTGCAGTATTTTTGTGCTCTGCTCTATTCTATTTTAGTCTAGTCTTTTCTACTTAATTGTTGCATTCTGTTCCACTTGGTTTTAGTTTGTGATTTATTCTCTTTTATTTATTTTGTTTTGATATTTATTTACCACATTTTGTTTTGTGCTCTATTCTTTTCCATTTTAGTCTAGACTTTTCTATATTTTTATTTTCAATTTTGTTTTGTTTGTGCTCTATTCTCTTCTATTTGTTTTGTTTTGAGATTTATTGTTCTGAGCTTTGTTTACAGTATTTGGTTATGTGCTCTATTCTATTCACTTTTAGTATAGATTTTCTATTTCATTGTTACATTCTGTTCCAATTGTTTTTGTTTTGTTTGTGCTCTATTATCTAATATTTATTTTGTTTGAGCTTTATTAACAGTATTTTGTTTTGTGCTCTATTCTATTTTAATCTAGGCTTTTTTTATATTTATATAGTCAATTTCTTTGTTTTGTTTTGTTTGTACTCTATTCTCTCTCCTATTTATTTAGTTTTGTGCTCTATTCTATTTTAATCTATCATTTTTTTATATTTCTAAAGTCTAAAACACAAAAAAGATGTGCTCTATTCTCTCCTATTTATTTTGTTTTGAGGTGTATTGTTTATTTGCAGTTTTCTGCTCTGTTCTATTCTATTTTAGTGAAGTCTTTTCTATTCCATCATTCTGTTTCACTTGTTTTTGTTTTGTTTGATTTAATTTGATTCCATTCTATTTTTGTTTTGTTTGGATTCCATTTTGTTTTACTTTGAGCTCCTGTTCTGTTCTATTCCATTGCTGTTTTTTATCCAGTGGATCACTGTTATATGACGTATTATATTACGTCCTCTTCTACTTTTATTCTGTTCTTTTGAACTCATGTTAATTTCAGTCAAGCACAGAACATCAAGCTCAGCGCACCTACATTAGCATGCACTGTGATTGGTTTAATTACTATGTGGAAAAGCATCCTCAGACAAATCTCCACTCAAGCATATTCTCAAGGTGAACGTTGAGGGCAGCCTGCTCTAATATTAGCATTGTAAAACAAGACTAAAATGTGCAACGGCGTTGATGTGCATGCACAGGGAACTCGATGCAAATCTCTCTCTAACTCTTCCCGTATTAAGTGTGCAGGATAATGGCCATATTTTTCACTATCAATCAGCAGTGGAGATTTATGATCTCCGTACGCCTCGGGCTCAAACATATTGTGCGGCTAATGTGGCTGTATTCTCTGACTCCTAAGAGGATTGCAAGTTTTCGTTCCCTGTTGTCTCATCTAGAGGAATTAGGGATGAACAATGATGACTGGTTGTTTTCCTCGTTTTTTCATCAGTTTACAGCTGCGCTTCCGAACACACTTCCGTGCCCCTTAAGGATATCAACATTGCAAAATAGCATTCCCCTGCATCCCTGTAGATTTACAATGTTGTACAATGCCAACTTCCATTGCATTCTTGACGGATAACCAGATTGAAAAATTCCACGCTTTCCTGCATTCTTCTGGTCATTCGATATATCTCGATTGCCAAATACAGCAATGCGTCTCGTCGAATAAGATTTGGCGTATTTCATGGCTGAAATCAGCGCACAATACTCTAAGCCTGTATTATTGCATGACAGCAATTCTGAAAATTGAGATGTCAGCCTGAAAAAACTGTTTTGTCTCTCTGTGCGCTTAAAGTGCCAGCAGTGTCTGTCCAACCTTGTCTGAATCAACACACTGTCCCTATAGCTCCACAGTGTAAAATCACCTCGTTGTGCTCTAATCTGGGCTGAACCAGTCAACCAGTCATTCTGACTAATGGCTTTTAAAAGCATTATTGTGCCTGCATTCTAGCCTGGCACGAAGTGGCATATACATAAGCTAGCTGGCACGAGTGACATCAAAATGGAATGAAGAGGCCAAACAATATGTCATTCTCCTGGCTGGATGAGGTTTAGACTAGCAGTCTGCCAGTGGACTGCAGCCTCATTGCCAGAGCGTGTTTAGAACATAATAATCCCTTCCCATATGTCTGTAAGATTACACTCTCACTTGTTTCAGCCCAGTGCCAATGGATTCGATGCATGCATATACCCAGGACAATACTCTATTTTCAAAGAATATTTGCAAATACTACACTACATTAATTGGAACAATATGTCATAATTAAGCAGTAATGGACTCAAGGTTATCCTGTGACTATATTTACAGCTAAAGGACGTTGAAATGCAGCATATTTAAGAAGACACATTTTCAATGTTTAAGCAAATTCATCCTTTCACTAGTATATATAATCCTTGGTAAACAAATAAAATAGGTAACTCAATGGATTTTCACATCCATTTTAATATATATTGTGTGTGATTCTGTTCTCTCTCTCTCTCTCTCTCTCTCTCTCTCTCTCTCTCTATATATATATATATATATATAGAGAGAGAGAGAGAGAGAGAGAGAGAGAGAGAGAACAGAATACGTATGAAACATGTTGAATATTTACACACAACTTGCAAGTAAAAGGCCTTTTTTTATCTGTGTAACTGACCTTGTCTTGTCAAATCTGATCTATATATAAAAATATATAGTGACACAAACCTAATGTGACAGTTTACATAAGTATATTCCTGAATATACGTACATATCTATCCATTTTTCCCTCTTTTCCTATACTCCCTCCTATTTGATTCAGTTTATGATTTTAGTTTGAATCATAAATAAATCCTAATAATATACAGATGATTCAGTATGACTCAGTGCCCCTGCAAACATGTTTTGAAGGTGAGGCGTAATTGCTTTGGAAATTTGTGAATAATACGCAGTGAGTTTTCTGACGCCTCTTGCTGGACAAACACAGAAATGTTTTTCTTCTTACTTTATTAACTGTAAAGTGCTGCAGTCCTGACTCAGCGACTCCCTCTTGTGGTAAAATGAGAGGTTTTACATTAAACAGTAACCTTCAGCTAAAAAAAAAACTTCCATTATTTATTTATCTGGCTTGCTATTAATTGCATGTGTGGTTTAGCTATGGTCATATAAAAAGACTCCAGTGAATTTGGTAGTGAATGGTAGTGAATTTCACAATAAATACAAAGAAATGGCATGAAATTTTAAAGCAGATTGAAATAGTTTTTTGTTTTTTTTTAAAAACATACAACTTCGAAAAATCATCTTTTATAGTGTACATTTTCAGAAACAAGATCAGACATAATTGAATATTTCACTGTACAGTGATGAACTGTGGCCAAATGGCTTCCATGGATCCTTATCCGGAGTGGTTTTATTTATTTTTGTCCCGTTCCTTCTCATCCCCTTGTTCTTCTTATTTTCTGCATGCTATATGTATTATTCCTCTGTCCTTCTTCCAACTGTTGTGATCCTGACTCCTGTCCCCTGCTCTTCCCTCACGTTTGTTTGTTTGTGTCTGTCGTTCGCCGTATGTCAGATGTATCCAAGACTGCAGATCTCCCATGTGGAAGAGGCCTCATCTCCAGCCACCATCCAGGGCTGGTGTAAGAAGGGCTTGGGTAAATGTCAGACCCGCCCCTTCATCGTCGTGCCCTACCGTTGTCTGGGTGAGTCACAAACACATCCTGAACAGTTTATAATCCCAGACATCCCATCAAGAATGCTGTAAAGACTAGATTTACATAGCATCATCATATGTAGTCTGATGTAAACCTCAATCAATAATGTGTTCATACACCTGTTTATGCGGTTAAATTCTTTGATGGAAATTAATTTAAGGAATAAAAATTCTACTATCATTTACAATTATTTTAAAGTGCTTCTATTATCTTTCATGCCATGTGTATTATGGCCGTTTGTGAATGTAAAAAGTCTGAAAAGGTTTAAAGATCAAAGTCAGCGATAAATGTTATTGTCGACCCAAATAAAAGAACCGATTCTAAACTGCCTGAAGCGAGTCATCAGTAATTCAAGTCTTTTCTGTAACACATTTGCACAATGCCAGCTTATGGTCTTCATTGGCTGACCGTGAACAACATCTACTTTGACCCGCCCTCAAACGCTGTAATTGTAGCTGAGGCCTGGAAGAGTTTAGTTTGTGTTGTCGGCATATTACGAAGATGCTATTTTCTGCTTTCCGAAAGCAAATTAACTTTGTATGCACTTCCAAAGGACGAAGACTTGTGATTGAATTGATATGGGAAAACCGACGTTATCGTTACTGTAGGTATCACTGTGTATCAAGTCTGAATTTCTGAAATTCAGATATGGTAATGAGATTTTTGTTTCCGCCACGCCCTGTAAGCAGTAGACAGACAACAAACTGGGCCATCTGACCAATCAGAGCAGAGTAGACCAATCACAACAAACTGGGCCATCTGACCAATCAGAGCAGAGTAGACCAATCACAACAGCCTGGGACATCTGACCTATCACAGCAGAGTAGACCAGTCACAACAGACTGGGCCATCTGACCAATCAGAGCAGAGTAAACAATGACAACAGACTGGGCCATCTGACTAATCAGAGCAGAGTAGATTAATCACAACAGACTGGTCCATCTGACCAATCAGAGCAGAGTAGATCATGACAACAGACTGGGACATCTGACCAATCAAAGCAGAGTAGATCAATGATAACAGACTGGGCCATCTGACCAATCAGAGCAGAGTAGATTAATCACAACAGACTGGTCCATCTGACCAATCAGAGCAGAGTAGACCAATCACAACAGCCTGGGACATCTGACCTATCAGAGCAGAGTAGACCAATCACAACAGACTGGGAAATCTGACTAATCAGAGCAGAGTAGACCAATCACAACAGCCTGGGACATCTGACCTATCACAGCAGAGTAGACCAATCACAACAGACTGGTCCATTTGACCAATCAGAGCAGAGTAGACCAATGACAACAGACTGGGACATCTGACCAATTAGAGCAGAGTAGACCAATCACAACAACCTGGGACATCTGACCAATCAGAACAGAGTAGACCAATGACAACAGACTGGGACTTCTGACCTATCAGAGCAGAGTAGACCAATCACAATAGACTGGGACATCTGACCAATCAGAGCTGAGTAGACCAATGACAATAGACTGGTCCATCTGACCAATCAGAGCAGAGTAGACCAATGACAACAGACTGGGACATCTGACCAATCAGAGCTGAGTAGACCAATGACAACAGACTGGTCCATCTGACCAATCAGAGCAGAGTAGACCAATGACAACAGACTGGGCCATCTGACCAATCAGAGCAGAGTAGACCAATGACAACAGACTGGTCCATCTGACCAATCAGAGCTGGGTAGACTCTCAGAAAGGAGAGGTTTAGAGAGACAGAATCCTTTTAAAAACAATTTAAGACACTTTTAGAAAAGAGGTGATGCTGCAGTGTATATTATGAGAAAATGTAATGCATGTAAACCTATTGTAGGAAACCGTCAAAACAAAATTAGGAGCCTTTAAAATAGCATAATAGGGCACTTTAACAATGAATTGTGAGAACGAACATGATGTTTCTGAGATTTCTTAACTACAGTATTACAGCATCGTTTGTAGTACACTGTACTCTGCAATGCCGTACAAATATGTTATATCACAAACAAAAATAAATAAATAAGTTATAAATCTGTTGGCTCAGTACTAATGTTGATGAATAAGTAATGCTTATGCAGCTGTTTCCCTCTGAGGAGCTTTTGTCCTTGGTTTCTGCTCACATACTGCACATATTTTAAGTTCCCACCTCTTATATTTGCCTTATCAGCTCACGGTGGGCACAGTGCTTTTTTTGTTTTTTGTCTCCAGTATTATCTAGCTATTTTCTCATTAATTTGTCTTGGAATTTATTTATATATTCCAGTCATTATCATAAAAGGGGGGTGTTTTGCATTTATTTAATTAGAAACACAGTAAAAACAGTCACAATTTAAAATATTTTCTATTTTAAAATGTAATTTATTTGTGTGATCAATGTTAAAAACTGCTTAATATTTTTGTGGAAACTTATTTTTTGAAGTCTGATGTTTTTTTCAGGATACTTTAATGAATAGAAAGTTCAAAAGAAAAGCATTTATTTGAAATGTCTTTATCATCACTTTTGATCAATGTAATGTGTCCTTGCTGAATAAAAGAATAAACTTGTTACTGAGCTCAAATTCTTGAACGCATGTTTTATTAATAATCGTAATTTTTTTTAATGACTGTGATTTGATTATGTTTCTCTCTTTTTCTGTCTCTCAGAGGGTGAGTATGTCAGCGATTCACTCTTGGTCCCGGATCGCTGCCGTTTCTTACACCAGGAGCAGATGGATTCTTGCGAGAGCTACGTGTACTGGCACAACATCGCCAAAGAGGTAAATAATAAAAGCTCACAAAATTACAACCTGAAAAAGTATTGGAAGAGCTGGAATTCAACTCTAATAGCTTCACATCTTTAATGGTTAGTGTGATGCCTGTGAAATTGCAGTCGCCCGCTGTGATCTATGATCTTCTTTTTCTCATTTCCTCTCTGCATTATTACCAGTATCTCCTGGTGCTCCAGGTTTTTCCATTTGAGTTTTATAGGTCATTTCAACCTGACATGTACAAGCAATTACAAAAAGATAAAAAAAGAAGAAATAATGCACTCTTTTTTTTTTAAAGCACTGCTGCAGTCATTCATCTTTTGCCCTGATCATTAGGCCTGCACAGCTGACAGTCTGGAGCTGCATAGTTATGGGATGTTGTTGCCGTGCGGTGACCGTTTCCGTGGGGTGGAGTACGTCTGTTGCCCCGGCAGGGCAGGATCTAGTGGACGGGGCGAGACGGAGACTGCAGACACTGTACAAGGAGAAACAACACCCCTCGTCTCCATGGCTGGAGAAAAGGTTGTTACCAGGTAAAGAAGTTTTGTGGTCTGGTAATCATTGCTCATATCAACACATTCATTTGGTTCTTCATTTTGATTTTATAGAGTGTCAAAACGCTTTATATAAGAACCGTCCTTATTTTCACCACAACTGACTGTTAATCCGTTATTTAAATAATTAGCATCATATAAGACAATGTTTTGGGAGTGACAACAGCATTTAAATGCAGGTTTGAATCTCCTAAATCATCAGTTATGATTGACACTGCTAACTAGAAGAATTAAACGATTCTGATTTCAATTCCTCTTCATGATTCTGGTTCCTTAACGGCTCCATTTACGATTCTTTTAGGAATAAATATTAAGAAAATATAAATGCAATTCCATTAACAAATTATGAAATTGAGATTAACAACAATTCGTTCATTTAATGAATTTTTTATTTAAAACAATTCTTGCAAAACTTATCTTAACTCAACTAATTTAAGGCAAGACACGACAGGTCAAAAACATAGATTTTTCATGCAGTGGTCAGTTTTGAGATTTTGGGCTAGTTTACTCCTTCAATATGTGTTCTTTCAAGCTGCTATAAAGAAAACGTTGAAAATATACATTAAGATGTTTATTTTATTACATTTTGTTTACTTGCGGCAGTACGTTTCTCCCGAATTTACCAAGAAGTTGGCATTCCAAAGCGACATGCCGAGCTCCGTCTGTTTACTGAAGTCGTGACCGGTATCGTTGTAAAGCTCTGAGTCTCCTGAACAACACTATGTAACCCAAATATGGGCATTTCCTTTCTATCAGTAACCAATCGTGAATGTCCAAAGGGGGATTTAAAGCTAACAATGATTTCTCATTTAGAGCTATTTAAAGGAGAACTTGGTAACTTTTTTAACTTAATAAAACTGTCTAGAAATCATTTGGATGGTTAAACAACCTGTTCTGGTGATATTGGTGACTTTCCCCGCTCCCCCCAGCGTTCCCAGGCAGAAAACCAACCTTACAACTTGGGGACTACCGTCCCAGCAAGATAGAAATTGGAAGTATCGTGAGAAGCGAGACCGAGAACGAGCGCGAAACACGAATTGCTTTACGGCAATTCGACATAAACACAAACGCATGTATGATGTATTACCCATAGTTACCCACCTCGGTAGACATAGCTCCACACGATACAGTTGGCTTGCTCCGATCAAAACAAACGCACGTGAGCAGCGGTAGAGAGGGGGAGGAGGCCGCCGCAAGTGAGTTTTTTACGACCGTGTTGTGAAATACACGCCCCCCCACAGCTGTAGGGGGAGCTTGTGGGGAAAACATGCGACAACAAAAGGGAAAATCAGTGCAGAAGTGACTAGAGTTCGCTAGAGTTACCGAGTTCTCCTTTAAATCTTTAACTGCCGTTTTCTCAAAATGATTTTTTTGCGTTTTTTTGTCATTCTCCAGTAGAAACATCTCAGCCTATGTAGCACCTATGTACACCAACTTTCCAGTTATACACTTAGCAGTATTCTGAAGATATTTTCAGAGAGATTTGTTAATAAATCATTCCTGGCCTGATTTATGTGACATTTCAATAAAAACAATATGGCGAAAATCTATTTTTTATGGCTATGGACAGTATATTTTTATTTCCTAGGTAATGAAAGCATATGTCCTGAAATCCCTCTACATTTTTATTTTCATCTTGTGTGTAAACAAAATGAAAAAAGAATTTTGCACCTGGCTTTATCATATGTTCAGATCTATACCGAAAATATATGCAAAATCGTGCATATTTAATGAGATAATGCCTAATTTGCATAATTAAACATACAAATTTCTAAAACTTGTAATACATTTTTATATACTTGTGTAAGTAATCAACTGAGGAAGTTTCATGGTGATATCTATTATTTAAAAATTTTACCCTATTCACGTGTAGTGTCTCGCCTTAAGTTTCACAGTTATTGTAGTTGCAATTTGTTTGTTCTTGATCCACTGAAAAGAACCGACTCAATAGAGTCATTGGTTCAGAAATCAGACAACTGGTTGCAGTGAATTTTGATTCACTAAAAAAAACACCTAATAAGAGTCATCCATTCAGGAATCGGACTATGCTGGATGGGCTGAATGTTTTTGATCATTAAAAAGAACAGACTTGTATGAATTTTTCATCTGGGAAACAGACTGCACTGGTTATGTTTTATGTTTTATTCACTAAAAACGGTCAGCTCATAAGAATCATTCATGCGGGAATCAGACTATGCTGGATGGGCTGAATGTTTTTGATCATTAAAAAGAACAGACTTGTATAATTCTTTCATCTTGGAAACAGACTGCACTGGTTATGTTTTATGTTTTATTCACTAAAAACTGTCAGCTCATAAGAATCATTAATTCGGGAATCAGACTAGACTAATTACGCTGTATGTTTGATCCAGTAAAAAGAATAGACTCGTATGATGCCTTCCTTCAGAAATCAGACTACACTGTTTAAGCTGTATGTTTTTGATTCACTAAAATAATTGACTAAAGAATCAGACTACACTGGTTGAACTGTATGTTTGATTCACTAAAAAGGATCACCTCAAAAGATTAATTCATTTTAAGAATCAGACTACACAGGTGGTTGCACCGTATGTGTTTGTTTCACTAAAAGGAATCGACTCATAAGAGTCGATTGCTTTTTAGGAATCAGACTACACTAGTTGCAGTGTATGTTTTTGAGTCATTAAAAAGAACAGACTAATATGAGTAATTCGTTTAAGAATCGGATTACACTGGGTTCCGTTTCCCAAAAGCACTGTAAGCCTAAGTTGATCATAGAACCAATTGCCACCAATGGTCTCTATGATTAACTCAGGCTAACAATGCTTTTGGGAAACACAGCCCTGGTTGTGCTCTATGTTGGATTCACTAAAAAGAATCAGCTCAGAAGAGTCGTTTGGGAAATGGACTACACTGGTTGCATTGTATGTTTGATTCACTAAAAAGAATAATCTCATAAGAGTCATTCCTTTGAGAATTTAGACTACACCGATTGCACCTTGACCTACAACTGACCAAATGTGTTAAAAAACCAACTAACTTTAAAATCCTTTCCGCTCGATCAGTGTGAAAACGACGCCACCCACTCCCAGTCCCTCCCCTGAGACGGACATCGAGGAAGACGACATGGAGGAAGAAGAGGAAGAGGTAGTGGAGGAAGAAGCTGAGGAGGAAGAGGATGAGGAGGAGGAGGAAGGGAATGAAGAAGAGGCAGCTGAGGTAGAGGAAGCTGAGGAGGAGGAAGCCGCCACAACAGTAAAGGACCAAGAAGAGTATGAGTATCCCATCGACTCTCATTTCCAGGGCCAAGACTACATGGACAACTTCTACTACGACAAGAACCTCCAAACTGCCAAAGCCTCCACCCAACCTCAAACGCGGATGGACAACGGTGAGTCTTACAACTGACATTTCATGTGTCAGGAGTCATAAATTGTCTCGTTCACACACACGGATATTCAGCAGAGGTTAAACAGGATGCATAAGGTTAAATGACGTTGCATTTTTAATGCTTCCTCTTTAATCCCTCTCATATACAGCGATGCTGAAGATTTAAAGTGAACACACTGCTCGTACTGACACTACTTTAGTTTCACTGAGCTGTAGTGATCCTTCTTTCCCTCTTTAATAGATTAATTGATTGAATAATCCCTGATTGGTACTTAAGTCTCTTTCTCTCCTGTCGGTAGTGCCCAGTCCTCGTCCTACAGATGGCGTGGATGTTTACTTCGAGATGCCGGGAGACGACAGTGAACATGCCAACTTCCTGCGTGCCAAGATGGACCTGGAGGAACGGCGAATGAAGCGCATCAATGAGGTGAGGGAGGCATGACTTTTTAGGTCCTTATGTGACCCAGAAGAGTGTGTAAGAAGGAATGGAATCATGTGACTTTATTTGTGTATCCAGATCATGAAGGAGTGGGCAGAGGCAGATAACCAGTCAAAGGACCTGCCTAAGTCAGACCGCCAGGCACTGAATGAGGTAAAATAAACACAATAATTACTGTTTCAGTCATGCCATTCAAAAGTTTGGGGTCAGTAAGATGTTTCTGTTTGAAAGAAATGAATACTTGAATTGATGAAAATGAAAGTAAAGACATTTAGAATGTTACTAAAGATTGCGATTGAAAATAAAGACTGTTCTTTTGAGCTTTCTGTTTATCAAAGAATCATGAACAAAAATGTATCACGGTTTCCACAAAAATATTGAGCAGCACATCTGTTTTCAACATTGATAATAATGAGAAATGTTTCTTGAGCAGCAAATCATATTAGAATGATTTCTGAAGGATCATGTAACACTGAAGACTGGAGTAATGATGCTTAAAATTCAGCTTTGAAACCATAGGAATAAGTTACATTTTTCAAAATATATTCAAATAGAAAACAGTTCTATAAAATTATAATTATATCTCATAACATTACCGTTTTAACCGTATTTTTATCAAATAATGCTTGGTGAGCACAAGATAAAATTCAACCCAAAACTTATGATAGTGTGCATGTATTAAAGGGGTCATATTCTACACTTTTGAGACATTTTTTTAATTATTATTCTTGAAACAAAAACACTCATAATTTAGTTTCTCCTGACTATTTAATGACTGACTCTTAGTTTAAACAGGCTCTTTGTCCTACTGTTCCAATGACCTTTGCTATGACTGAATGACCTCACCACATTGGCATAGTTCACAGTGTCGTCAGAGAACGTCTAATGAAGGGAGAAGTGCCACTCAATAAACTTCCGGTTGCAGTTCCACTCTTGTTCCATATGAGGGCGCTCACAGGACGAGTGCAGAATGAATGGAGGTCTATGGAGCTATACCGCTCAAAATCCACTTTTCTTAGGATATAATTTTTTGTCTAGTAATTTGAATGTTGTTTTCGAAAGGGGATGCAAAGAAATTACACATTGCTTGGTGTTAGATTTTTTAGAGTCACTTATTTGCTTTAAAAAGTCTTTCAAAATGTCAATGACGTCAGAATGCTGACGTCATTAGCAGAATGCTAGCATGTTATGGGCAACAACAACTCAACTTGTAAGAAATCGAAAAGAAATAAGTACTCGTTCATTCAACTTTCGATCTATAACCCATGTTGAACTTGCAAAACCTACAATCAAATCTGAGATTTCTCAACGGCAATCGGGTGAAAGAGACACATTTAGCAGTCTAGCCCCATTGACTCCCATTCATTTTGCACTCATGGCGAGCGCCCCCAGTGGAACTCTGATTGGAACTACAACCAATAGGACTTAATAGGGCGTTGGAGTGAACAGGCTTTCCGTAGACGGGCTTTGGTGTCGTTCATCAGGGTGGGTCATACGGAGCCCTGCACATGATATGCGGACAAAATATATATATATATATATATATATCGTGGCAACGAATTAAGAATTCGTTCGCCGGGTTACTAAGTCGTAGCCAAGTTTGACTTGACTAAAACAAAGGAACAAATTATTAAAACGTGACCATGATTTAGTAAAACAAGGAAACTTTTATATTGTGCGCATGATTTACTTAAAACGAGGAAACGAATTAGTAAAACATGATGACGTGTTAGTAAGTCGTGGGAACGAATTCTTAATTTGTGGCCACAATATGCATAATTTTTTCCCGCATGTCATATTCAGGGCTTTGTAGGGTCACAATCCGATCAGTTCTGAAGGATAAAATCAAGTCCCAACCTAAATTTTTTACCCTGAATTTCCAGATTTATGAAGTAAAATAGGTTGCAAATGATATTTCACGAGTACTTAGCATACATTATCATTAAATAATGATAGATTTCTTGATGGTGAACTTGACCTGAAGAAAACTCTTCTTTCAAAAGTGGGCGCTGTTTTTCAGAAGTGAGATTACATTCAGATCTTGCACCATTTTCAAGTAAACACTCCAATCAAGTCATGTTGGAAAAAAATCCTGTCCTGCCCTACGTTTTTTTCCTGTTCTCTCACAGTACAAAAGTAAAATGCTGCCTCATGTGTTTAACTTTAGTTTACAGTCATTACTGTGACACTTCTCAAATCGTTCTCCATCTCTTTCCCTTTCTCTCTCTCTCTCTTTCCCAGCATTTCCAGTCTGTTTTACAGACCCTTGAGGAGCAGGTAGCCGGCGAGAGGCAGAGGCTGGTGGAGACACACCTGGCCCGCGTGGTTGCCACCCTGAATAACAACCGTAGACTGGCTCTAGAGAGCTACCTGAGCGCTGTGCAGAGCGACCCTCCACAGGTACGACACTCTAACGGAGAACTGCTAACAGAATATTAGCACAATACAATATTTGCTAAAAAAGTAATACGGAAAAATATTGTCACAGAAATAGTAAGAACAAGAAAAGATCAGTATATTTCATAGGTATGTTTGTACAGGAAGACTCCATCAGAATCAGTAATAATACATCCAGGGTAAAGCAAGACATTTGTGTGATTATATTTCTTTCTTTTGTTAGAGAAATTGAGGGCCTGATTCCCTCAGCCATCACATACCTTAACAACAGGGGCTTTTTGTATTATATTGGCTATGTTGTGTGTGTTAAACAAGTGCAGTGCTGTGGAAAAGAATTTCCTGCTGGGGACAATAAAGTTAAAAGTTAAAGATCAAATCACCTTCTTTTTTTTTTTTTTTTTTTTTGTCAATCTATTGTTTATCCTCTCATAGCTGACAGCATGTGGATGTATTAAATATTGCGTTTCTAACTCTCCCCCACTCTCTTTTTGACATTATTTCTCTTTGTTTTTCTCCCTCACACTCAAACACACAGCCAGACCGTGTGCTTCAGGCTCTGAAGCGTTATATGGCCGCAGAGCAGAAGGACCGACGACACACTCTTCGTCATTACCAGCACATCGAGTCTGCCGACCCCCAAAAGGCTGAGCAGATGAAATTCCAGGTTTGAGACACTGTCTCTATCTGTTCCTCCAATGAGACCAATAAGATTTCAGTGTGGGCGGAGCTACCTAGCACAGAATGACAGGAACAAACCATTTTGGTGTTTGTAAACAGTGATGACATGTTTTGTGGGCGGAGCCTACCTAATGGCAGAATGTGACTGTTCTGCAGTAATAGTCTTAGGAAGCTTGTTTCCACCACGGAATAAAGTATAGAATATAGTTTATATATCACTTTTTCTCAGAATTGTGAGATATACTGTAGTCACAAGTAATTTTTCTTCAGATTTTTCTTATTTCTCAGAATTGTGAGAGAAACATGTTATAGGTTTAAAAGTTATCTATGTAAAATGTTTTAGGTTTAAATATTTCATGCTGTAACATTATGCCCTCTGCATATGTGAATATTATGATAGATATATTGTTTACATCAAATTCATGCTTTAATAATAGGCTAATCGTCGCAGGTTTGCTCAGTCCAGTCTGTCCGTGTAATGGCTTGCAAACATAAAAGTCTTCGTTTAGCTTCAAAGGGCATCTTAGAGGACGGTGTTCTATAAAAATAAAGACCATCCTTTTTTGTAGTCCGATTCTGACATCCAATGGCACAACAATATTTTTTTCCCTTATTCCATGGATCTCGCCCATTTTCCTCCACTTGCTACCAGTGTTTTTCTGCCACCATAGTGCGCACCCAACTGCATTGAACCAAATGATCTACTTATATGTCTTGTCGCTCATTGTAGACGTATCAGATTTATTGCTTGATCTTGGCAGATGACACAAAAATGAATAAAAAAGCAATGTAATTTCTGTGTTTGAAGGTGTACACACACCTGCATGTGATCGAAGAGAGGATGAACCAAAGCCTGGCTCTGCTCTATAAA
Source organism: Rutilus rutilus (assembly GCF_951802725.1). Taxonomy (NCBI): domain Eukaryota; kingdom Metazoa; phylum Chordata; class Actinopteri; order Cypriniformes; family Leuciscidae; genus Rutilus; species Rutilus rutilus. The sequence goes on from NC_140223.1 coordinate 28,076,003, forward strand.
GTCCCCGGCCTGGCTGAGAAACTTCACGACGAAATCCGTAAGTGTTTTCGTGAATCCTTTTGTTGCCTCAAAGTCCAATAATTCTCAAAATCATTCACTCAATCTGTCTGTCTCTGCAGAGGAGTTAGTGAGAACAGAGAGAGGGGACATCAGCGAACTCATGACCACTTCCTTTTCTGAGACGCGCACCACAGAAGAGCTGCTTCCTGCTGAGAGCGAGGAAGAGCGAGATGATGAGGAGGAAGAGGACAGAGCTTTCCAGAACCGCCCCTACCCACCACGCATCGGTACAACATGCACACATACACAAAACATGCATTATGAGGACAGAAGTGGAGCTTAACACAGAAATAAGCATGTTAACAGTCTGAAAGTACTAACTCTCCTTTATCCTTTCTCTTTATTTTTGGACAATGTAGACCCCCAGCCTAGCGATAAGAAAGGTAAATACTAAAGCTCTGATCACACTTCCTGTAATAATTTTATAGTTTGTTTTTAGTTATATATTTATAGTGTATATGAAGTTGAATAACTGTAAGGTCACTCTTCTGTCTGTCCACAGTTTCATCAGTAGATGAGTATGACTACACCACCTCTGAGAGAGGACCGACTTATGAATACGAGGAGAAGGTTAGGACAAAATCTGCTCTAAGAGACACAGAACAACACATTTACATGTATAATGTGTACAGAATTGCTCAGCAAGTGCTTTTACTACAGAAGTGACTTACCTATGGATTGAAATACTAGCTGCATTGATGTCAGTTAGGGCTGCATGATTTGGGGGAAAAATCTATTCTATTTTATTTTGGATTAATCAAGAGCACTCAGTTAACAAAAAATGTCTTCACTTCTGGTGGTCTCATCAAATCACATTGGAAATAGAAGTATAGTCAAGAACATTGCTTTTTGGGATACATTATCTCATGCAGAATGCACTGTTGTATAAAGCACATTTTGGCAAATGTAGGTATTTTATTGAAGCAGAAAATGTGCACAGTATACTGTATGTACTGAAGTAATAGAGTAGTATGTTATTCTGAACGAGACCGTATGGGATTTCTGCAGTTTTGCAACTTGACCACTGGATGTCACCATTTGGAGTTTTAATAAGTTTGAATGAACAAAAACTTCACAGATGATATTTCTTTACTTATATTTTTAAATTCCTTTTTAATACCAAGCTTAAGTAGAATTGAAAATGTTTTTCTGTCTCACACCATTAACTCTGTGTTCCTCAGATCAACACCTCTGTCGAGCTGAAGCAGGTGGTCTACAAGTCTCCAGGAATCCAGAGAGATGAGCTGGTGAGTGTTTAAAGGCTTTCATTTGTGAATTCATTTGTTTTGTGAAGTCTAATGTTAAGTTTTCTAATTTTAGCTCTTGGAAAATTGCTGTATCAAACTTTTCTCATTCTACTTTTATGTTCAGTGCAAATGCAAAGCCATTACTTATACACTTAAAGGGACATTGTGTAGGAATTTCTCCCATCTAGTGGTGAAATTGTATTTTGCATTCAAACGAATAGTGCTTTTTCAAATGCGTGTTGCATCTACGGTAGCCATTATGTACCAAAAAGCGATGACAGGATGTATTCTAATAGCACTTCATCGAGTTCTACTGTCTGTCTATATAATAAAGTACACATCCAAGCAATGAAAAAAAGCTTGTAATTAAGACCGTAACATTGACTTACCTGTCGAGAAGAAAGCAGGCAACTTTAGCGTCTCTTTTGAAAGCTTTCTGCTGCATCAGCTCTTTCCACCTGGAAAAAGCTATCCCGACATTAACCCTTGTTTTTTGTAATCTCCGGTCACGTTTCCTTTTGCGGTCTATTTTGGACTTGACGAGGACTCCTTATCCTGTGACTCAGCATATGGTCCTCCATTATAAATAACCGTACAGTGCAGCCTTTTAAACTTTCCAGGGCAGTGACAAGCGCCTCTCACTGCTCTGCTCCTCCGCTTCTGCTGGTTTCAGTCACGTCACGTGACTGGCTGGCTCTGAACGAAAACGCGTTGGCCTAGTACTTTTTGTCCCTCTGTGCTATTATAGTTTTTCAAGATGGCGGAACTACATGGAAGCCTCCGTGGACCTACCCATCCCATGTATATAAAGATAATAAATTCTTCGTTTAGTCAGATCATTGGCAGAGGTATTTGTACACCATTGAGGACATATTTAAGAATAAAATTATTGATTTTAGATAATAAAATACCTAAAAAACTACACATTGTCCCTTTAAAGGTACGGTAGACAAGGTTTTTCATAACACTTTTTGTTATACTGGTTAAAACTCTCTACGCATCCTGATAGCAATCAATAATAGAAGTGTTATAAATTCCTGCTCATTCTGAAGGATGCATCAAGTTTTCAGGGCAGGAACATGTGTGACTTAGCCATGCGTACTTACTAGACCGTCTCATTCTAGCATTCTAGGGTGGAATCTTGTGCTTTCAAAACTAGTTTGCTATTGCTAGCCTCTCCAAAATTGCCTACCTTTAACTAAATGTTACCAGATTATGCTTAGTTGAGTTGCACCAGTTCTGACAGAACTATAAAAGAACAATAGAGCAGTAAGTAGGATGGATTTCCATTTTATACAAATAAAGCAATGCTCCCTCAGGTGCTAATATCTTCCATGTATACAGTTCTACTGAATGTGAAACTCATTTCCTCTTCATTTTTTTGTCTATCACAGCAGCCGGACGTTTTGGAGACGTTTAACCGCGGGGCAATGGTGGGGCTGCTGGTGGTTGCCGTGGCCATCGCTATGGTGATGGTCATCAGCTTGTTGCTAGTCCGCCGTAAGCCATATGGAACCATCAGCCATGGCATAGTAGAGGTGAGAGTTCAGCTGACAGGATGTCGAAATTGCTTGTTTTGAAGCAGAACGTTCAAGAAATGGGGTCAAACCCTGACGTCACTACGGCTTCTGGCTGTGTTCGTGGTTTTTAATGTGACAGTCTCATGTATATATATATCTTGACCCATTCAAGTAATATAATTAGATTTGGCCATCAATCTCAAAGGAACGTGAGGAAGTAACAACCAAACCCCTGAAGCAGCTTCCTTCTGCTATCTGTTTTGATATCATCATTTTTGCATTCTGATATTTTGATTTGATAGAGAAAAAAGCGTAACCGTAAAAGTGAAAACATGAAGCAGAATTTAATATTTAATCTGTACTAAATTAATGTAATCTCATAATGAATGTAGTTTTGTATGTGATAAATACAGGCCTATAGGAATCATATACTGTCTGAGACTTCATTAGGGCTTCTTTTTCAATAATTGTATGACAATTTACCCAATCAATATTTCAATAGACATGAAATAATGATTTTAGTTACAATTATTTTGAGAAGAGATAGTGGGCTGTTTCTGCTTCAGTTCAGAGCTGGAAAAATATATAATTGTGAATAAAGTTAAAAAAATAAAAACATAAGAAAAGCTGCATTTGTGTAATCTACAGCTGCAGTTATGAGATATAAAACTGCAATTATGAGAAATAGTCTCATTTGTGCGATATGAAGTCAATGTGAGATTTAAAGTCACAATCAGAAGACATAAAGAGATAAGTGACTTTTATTTATTTATTTTTACTCAAAAATTGATGGCAAGTATCAGTTTAGATGGTAGGTCATACTCATTATACACACATGGTAGGTAATTATATTTATGTTAAATGATATAATGACGATAGATCATTGTTATACACAAATATTTGACAGAATAAAGCATGTATGCAATGGATAATGATGCTGTTTGTGTATTTGTAGAAATGCATACATTTGCAGATTGCAACATATATGATTCGATACACATATATAGTATGAATCTCTAATAATGTTACATTTTGCAATGTTTTTCCATATGGGAAGCTTGCTCAGATGTGCCTATCGTAATGATTTGGCCAACTTGTTCTGTTCATTAATTCTTCCCATTTAAATTCACTTATGCTCCATTTTAAGCAATTCTTTCCCTATCTTGTCTCTGTCTCTTTCCCAGCAGGTCGACCCCATGCTGACCCCCGAGGAAAGACAGCTCAATAAGATGCAGAATCACGGCTATGAAAACCCCACTTACAAATTCTTCGAGCAAATGAACTGAGGAGGGTTCTGCAGTCTCAAGGCCATGCCCTCCCCTCTCGCCTCCCGTTTTTCGATTGGGGTTTCCACTGCAACCCCCTCTCCCTCGTACTCTATGTATGTCTATATGACCGATGTTCAAAATGTACAACAAACCCGGCACGTAAATAGGGAGTTTGTAGTAAAACGTTTGCATACTACTCTCTCATCAGGGAGAGAGAACACCAATAAGAGAATCCGCAAACCTCCGAGAGCTCCTTTATCCCCCGGTTTTTGCTTTCGTTCATGAGGGTGTGGCCATGCCGAGCATGTTCGGCGGTTTTAAAATCTTGGAATAGTGTCACACATTCTTTCCGAATGAATTACGTGTTTCAAAGAAGCTAAACATGTTCGACATGAATGGTTTGTTTTGTCATTTCTATTTTCAAAGCAGAGTTTATTTCATGGTGAATCTGTGATATGAATGAAATAATATATTTTTGAGTTCACTACAGAAACCCGGGAGGGAAATCGAGACATTTTGGCCCTCTAAGACAACTCTTAGAAAAATAAACTACTAGACTCATTCTGTTTTAATAAGACTTCAAAAGGAACGAGGTTTGTATTCACATATAACTAAACCATCAAACATTCTGATAGATTATTAGTCTCAATCACACACCGTAAAGAACTGAATCAGTGTTTTAAATGTACCACGAACGTTCATCCAACAATACTACCCGAAAGCTTAGGATATTTTTCTGGTATTGCTTCTTTAAAAAATCAATTCTAAGTAATCCGAAGTCCATACGCGTAAAGAAAAGCATGCAAAATTTGGTGTATGATGCTATAACGTACTTGTGTTGGTCCTGTTTCTTGCTTTTTGATAAAAATGAAAAAATCTGTGCAACAATGACGTGTACATAACTAAAGACGTGACTCGAATAGACGTTTCTATCATTAATTTGTATCGACGCAACGTGTGGACAAAAAGATGACCTTGTGCTGCTCACACAGAGAACGAAACATTTCCTAACATGGCTGAATGAAAACGGACTGTTGTATAAACCAGCACAAGAAAATGACACGGTATCTCCTGACTGAATGTATCTTCGGTAGACATAGGCTCCATTCACCGTTCCTCCTAACACACCACGGCGGTAAGAGCGTAGGTTAGTTAGCTTAGCTAATCGCTCCGTTTTCATACAGTAGTTGATTTAACCGTCAAGGGTTTGTGTTGCGTGACTGAAACTAGTATGTTAGTACTAGTAACCAACTTTCACTGATTCCAAAACTGGTTTAAGTTTCTACACGTGTCACTAAGGCCTGAAAATCAATTTTATATATATATATATATATATATATATATATATATTAGAGGGTTATAGAGTTGTCTGTTTATTGCATTTATGTTCTAGTACATGATAGAAATTTTAAATCAAACTTTTGGGTGTCCGTCGCTGTGACACAAATAACGTAAACACAACAATTTACTGTTAGCCTGTTGTAGAAAGGACATGTCTTAGTCTAAATCTTTTTAATTGTAGAACTTACAGGTTTTTGTGAAGAATACGGAATCATCATTTATATTACGTGACATATCAACAGAAGTGAAACCAAAATGTGGGCCCAGTGTGTTTGTTTTCCGTTTCTGCAGTCCAAAACTACACTTTTATATAAACCAAACCAAACCCCGTCCTGTCAAATTGTAGCTCATATTTATTTTAAAGTTATTTTCTGAGTCAAGATGCACCAAACATAATGACATGATCGTTTGTATTTGATTGCATTGCCTTTTTTTTTTTGTCTTCCTTTGTCCTGGAACAGTCACATTTGAACATACCTGAACTGAAACCAAACCACAAAAAAAATGCGTTTAGCCTCAACGACCTCACAGTTCTGGAACATTTGATTGAACAGAAGCTTCAAGGCATACTACTCATTTTTAAGGCACCATTAGAAACTTAATGGTTCATAAATCTCTCCAGGTTAGACTGGCCTAATTCAACACATGGCATCAGATGCTCATGGCACTTAAAACGGATCGTGGATGGCCTGCTGTAGTCTTGATCGCTCTGAGGTGTATTTATGAATTGTGATCAGTTAACAGTGTGGTTTGATGCCCTAATTTAGGACTCTTAAATAAGATTTCGTACCAGCATCAGGCAGATTTAGGACAATGTATTCAGTAGGGATTGATTTTACGTTTATACGCGTCTTCTCTTGGCTGAGATGACTCATCCCTCTCTTATTCTGAACCAATAGAAATGTAAACGAAGTTACGGATGTTTTAACTGCTGCATTATTGCCTTTTTCAATGCTGTGTTTTGGATGTAATTATATGTATTTTTTATTTAAGTCAATATTAATTGGAGTTTGGGTCATTTGCTATATAGATTTGGACTGTAAACACTGAACGGGTCTGAGCAACATCATGCTTTTAAACTTAACTAATTAACAGAGCACAACTGTATCCAGATTGACTCATTTGTGTCCATTCATCACTTCAAAATCTTCCCTTGTCTTGCTGAATTCATTACTGAAGGATCAATACAGTGAAGGTTAAGATGGAAACGCATTTAGCCTAGATCTAATGTGTTGAACATCCTATACACCCCAGTTTTATCTTTCAAATTACTAGCATGTATTAAAGATGCAGCTTAATAATGTAAAATAATTGGTTACTTTAAAAGTAAAGATGTAATTTGGTGAACTGGTGCTTTAAGGAACTTTACAGAATTTGTCATTAAGCTACTGAAACCAATGCAATGAAATAAGCTGATCTGGAATCATTCTGAATTTCACCAAAGACATGTTCTGGATATGATTGGAAGGCCAAATAATGTGTTGTATTTTTAATTGACATGTATTGTAAGAGCAAGCAACCTGTGAACTGATCTGACTTGTTGTACTTGCATTAAAATGACAATAAAACTAAAAATGACCCACACAGTTTGACTGCGACTTTTAACTTTTGGAGTAGTAGGAGTTATTGTGAACAGCATCATCTTGTCAGCACACTTCTTATATTAACCAAAGAAATGAAACTTCAATTATGTCAGTCATTTTATTGTAATCTAGCCTATTTTCACCACACATACAAAACAATCAGGCTTGGTTATAAAAGTCAGGTTATAGAAATTGTGACAAAAGCCATAAAATTTTGAAATGCATAATCACTTTTCATTTTAAGAATGGGGCGGGGCGGGGCGGGGCGGGGGGAGGGGTGCAATGGGTGCAATATAAACATTGACAGAGCTGTTTTTGCCACTTGAGTGGGTCGCTCAACTTCCTTGATAAAAGCAGAGAAACAGGACGTACAGGTTTGTTCATCTATAAAGGACTCTCATTTACACATTTAGATTTCACTGATAAAGCGCATACGAAATAGTTTAATCATGTTGTTACAATAATCATTGTGTCATTCATTTTCATCACTTTATCTATGCTTTTGTTATTGCTGAGGAAGCAATCGCATGAGTTCTCTGCATAGTGTGGTTAAGAGGCCCCAAAAACCAAATGTGCATGGTTGTTGGTAGCAGAATGCATGACGTTGGCAGGAATCTACTAAGTGTGCTGAACTGGTTTATTTAAGTTACTTGAAGAAATGTGTGAGGTAGTCTTGAGGATGCTGTTTGCAGTTTTTTGGATAACTGGTACTGGTAACCATGTAAAACCTTGCATGTTGCTCATGCATGTGTTTTATTTTTCATTGTATCACTTGTCTGTTTTTTATCCATTGCAGAAAATAAGTTGGTCAATCTCAAGACAACAAAATAATTCATCTTGTAGTATCCACCCTTTCATCCATCTCTGTCACTCAAATATTAATGAGAGTGTATTCTTTCTATGACAATAAGCGTTGTTATACACACTAAAAATAACCCCTTTTCAATGGTTTACTCATGTTTTGATCAGAACTTCAGCAGCATTAACAAGGTTGGGGGATGTACACATATTGGCAGGAACACTCTTTAAATATTCCAACAGTTTTGTCTCTGGTTGATTTGAATATGTTGATTTGATTTATGTAAAAAAAAAAAAAAAGTAATAATTATGTGAGTAAACCTATTACCATTTGAGTTATGCCCTCTTTCAAAGGCACAATGATCTTATCAGATAGTTTGTGAATTTGTGAATTCATTTGTTTTGTGAAGTCTAATGTTAAGTTTTCTTCTTTTAGCTCTTGGAAAATTATTGTATCAAACTTTTCTCATTCTACTTTTATTTTCAGCGTAAATGCAAAGCCATTTACTTATACACTTAAAGGTACGGTAGGCAAGGTTTTTCATAAAAAAATTTGTTATACTCGTTAAAACTCTCTTCGCATCCTGATAGCAATCAATAATAGAAGTGTTATAAATTCCTGCTCATTCTGAAGGATCCATCAAGTTTTCAGGGCAGGAACATGTGTGACTTAGCCATGCGTACTTACTAAACCGTCTCATTCTAGCATTCTAGGGTGAAGTCTTGTGCTTTCAAAACTAGCTTGCTATTGCTAGCCTCTCCAAAATTGCCTACCTTTAACTAAATGTTACCATATGCTTAGTTGAGCTGCACCAGTTCTGACAGGTATAAATGAACAATAGAGCAGCAGATGATTAAGTAGGATGGATTTCCATTTTATACAAATAAGTAATGCTCCCTCAGGTGCTAATATCTTCCCTAAATACAGTACTAATGAATGTGAAACTCATTTCCTCTTAATTTTTTTTGTCTATCACAGCAGCCGGACGTTTTGGAGACGTTTAACCGCGGGGCAATGGTGGGGCTGCTGGTGGTTGCCGTGGCCATCGCTATGGTGATGGTCATCAGCTTGTTGCTAGTCCACCGTAAGCCATATGGAACCATCAGCCATGGCATAGTAGAGGTGAGAGTTCAGCTGACAGGATGTCGAAATGGCTTGTTTTTGAAGCAGTACGTTCAAGAAATGGGGTCAAACCCTGACGTCACTACGGCTTCTGGCTGTGTTCGTGGTTTTTAATGTGACAGTCTCATGTATATATATATCTTGACCCATTCAAGTAATATAATTAGATTTGGCCATCAATCTCAAAGGAACATGAGGAAGTAACAACCAAACCCCTGAAGCAGCTTCCTTCTGCTATCTGTTTTGATATCATCATTTTTGCATTCTGATATTTTGATTTGATAGAGAAAAAAGTATAACCGTAAAAGTGAAAACATGAAGCAGAATTTAATATTTAATCTGTACTAAATTAATGTAATCTCATAATGAATGTAGTTTTGCATGTGAAAATTGTAAATACAGGCCTATATGAAAAATATACTGTATAATGTCTGAGATATGATTAGGGTTTCTTTTTCAATAATTGCACAACCATTTACCCAATAAATGGTTTGAAAATGGTTAAAAAATTATTTGAATTTAAATTATTTTGAGAAGAGATAGTGGGCTGTTTCTGCTTCAGTTCAGAGCAGGACAAATATATTATTGTGAATAAAGTTAATAAAAACATAAGAAAACCTGCATTTGTGTAATCTACAGCTGCAGTTATGAGATACAAAACAAGATAAGTGACTTTTATTTATTTTTACTCAAAAATTGATGGTAAGTATCAGTTTAGATAGTAGGTCATTATACACAAATGGTAGTTAATTATATCTATGTTAAATTATATAATGATGATAGATCATTGTTATACACAAATATTTGACAGAATCGAGCATTTATGCAGTGGATAATGATGCTGTTTGTGTATTTGTAGAAATGTATACATATGCAGATTGCAACATATACAGTATGTTTACACATACTGTATAGTATAAGTCTCTAATATTGTTAAATTTTTTAAATGTTTTTCCATGAAGCTTGTTTAGATGTGCCTATCATAATGATTTTTTTTGCTCATGGCCAACTTGTTAAAATCTTTGTTCATTTATTCTTCCCATTAAATTCACTTATGCTCCATTTTAAGCGATTCTTTCCCTATCTTGTCTCTGTCTCTTTCCCAGCAGGTCGACCCCATGCTGACCCCCGAGGAAAGACAGCTCAATAAGATGCAGAATCACGGCTTTGAAAACCCCACTTATAAATTCTTCGAGCAAATGAACTGAGGAGGGTTCTGCAGTCTCAAGGCCATGCCCTCCCCTCTCGCCTCCCGCCTCCCGTTTTTCGATTGGGGTTTCCACTGCAACCCCCTCTCTATATGACCGATGTTCAAAATGTACAACAAACCCGGCACGTAAATAGGGAGTTTGTAGTAAAACGTTTGCATACTACTCTCTCATTAGGGAGAGAGAACACCAATAAGAGAATCCGCAAACCTCCGAGAGCTCCTTTATCCCCCGGTTTTTGCTTTCATGAGGGTGTGGCCATGCCGAGCATGTTCGGCGGTTTTAAAATCTTGGAATAGTGTCACACATTCTTTCCGAATGAATTACGTGTTTCAAAGAAGCTAAACATGTTCGACATGAATGGTTTGTTATGTCATTTCTATTTTCAAAGCAGAGTTTATTTCATGGTGAATCTGTGATATGAATGAGATAATATATTTTTGAGTTCACTACAGAAACCCGGGAGGGAAATCGAGACATTTTGGCCCTCTAAGACAACTCTTAGAAAAATAAACTACTAGACTCATTCTGTTTTAATAAGACTTCAAAAGGAACGAGGTTTGTATTCACATATAACTAAACCATCAAACATTCTGATAGATTATTAGTCTCAATCACACACCGTAAAGAACTGAATCAGTGTTTTAAATGTACCACGTGTTGTAATACGTAATACGTGTGTACGTAATACGCATTGTGCGTGGGCCGGAAGAGTTTATTGTATTGAACATGTGAAGCCCTAGTAAAGCAGTGTTCTGAACCACCTCTGATTCTGTCGAGTAATACTTCTTGGTGGCAGCGGTAAAACAACTATAGTATCATCCGCGGGAGTGTTCGTGACCAGTAAAGCGAGGAAATTATGCCGCGAGCTCAGTCTGTTTAACATATGGCTGTGTGGACTGTGGAATGCCGCGGGAGACCACTCCGTGACGCGCTCTCTTGTACACGCGACGCGTGGGATCGTAAAAGAGCATTGTCTGCGTGATAATTGCTTATCAGTCCAGATAATTCAACAAAATACGGAAAAGAACAACCACTTTTAACGTGAGTACAAGATAAATGCGCTAAAATGGCAGCACATCTACCAATGATGAACTGGTCTGACCCCGATCTGAGTGAAGCAATGTCCTTATTTAAACAAAAAATGAATCTGTACCTGGAAGATGAAGAAATAACAGATGCAGGAAAACAAGCTAGAAAAATATGTAGAGGAATTGGAGATGAAGGATTAAAACGACTAAATGCAAGTGGGCTTAGTGATGCAAATAAGAGAGAGCCTGACACCTTGTGGAATTTCTTTGAAGGACAACTAAAGCTAAATGTGAACTTCAGAATCCACAGGCTCCATCTCATGCAATATAGACAAAAGCCAAATGAGAGCATCGATGACTTTGTGACTAGAGCCAGAACTTTAGCACTGAAATGCCAATTCACTGACGATGAGCTCAATGAACGCTTAGTCGAACTTATCATTGCCAGTACTCCTTTTGATGCTTTAAGAAACGACCCCTACAGCAAACCTAAAGGTCACCCAATTGCCGAAGTACTAGCAGAGGGGCGAAAGTACGAAGCCTTAGCAGCTGGTAATGAACAGATACAACAACTTGGTATGTCACAGACTGAAAATGTCCATGCTGTAACAAGAGGACGAACGTGTCAAAACTGCAACACAAACCACAAGCCAAGGCAGTATATGTTCTATGTGCGGTAACAGAGGCCACTGGGCAAAGTGCTGTAAAAAGAGCAGACGACAGAGAGAGCTATCCAGCCAGCGCAGAAGAAGCAAGTCACGAACGCGCAACAGATACCAAAGCCAAGCTCGCCCATGGAAAGAACACAAACGCAAAGACGAGTCCAGCATTAGCACTGTAGACAGCACTAAAGACGATGAGTATACATACCAACAACACTTTTACTCCATCACCATCAGTTCTAAGTGCATGTATAGCATCCATGTGAAACCACCCAGAGATGAGGCATACACAACCTTGAATATTAAACCACCTCTCTTGCAAGGACATGGGTACACGCTTCGCCTGAAAATAGATACGGGGGCATCTGGAAACACACTTCCACTGCGTACATTCAAGCAGATGTATGGTGCATCACCACAAAGTATGGAACATCTAAAATCAGCATCCAATGTAAAATTAACGTCATACACTGGTGATGTGATTCCCTGCTTTGGAACCATTAACATGCCATGCCAACACAAAAAGTCCAGATGGATAGATGCAAAGTTCTATGTCGTTGATGTACCTGGACCAGCCGTGGTTGGATTACCCACAAGTGAGCTCCTCAGCCTCGTAACGGTAAACGTTGATGCGATGACTGAAAGAGAAAACAAGGGACATGGAGAACGACAAACAAAAGTGAGTACCCATCAACACATAAAAGGCATCAAAGAACTAAGAGAGCAATACCCAGACCAATTTGATAAAATTGGCAGCTTCAATGGCACAGCAAAGCTCATCCTGAAGGAAGGTGCCAATCCATTCATTGACCCACCACGCAAATGCAGTATCCACATAAAGGACAAACTTCAAGATGAGTTGAACAAACTTGTCGATCAAGGAGTCCTGCGAAAAGTTGAAGAACACACAGATTGGTGTTCTAGTCTTGCCTTCAGCACTAAAAAAGACGGATCACTTCGAATCTGCTTAGATCCTCAGAAACTAAATAAGCCTGAAGAGGTGCCCTCACAAAATTCCAACTGTGGAAGAACTAAACCCAAAATTTGCAAATGCAAAAGTGTTCAGCAAGCTAGACGCAAAAGCCGGATACTGGTCGATACATCTTGAAGAGGAGTCACAGATTCTAACCACGTTCCGCACTCCTTTTGGCAGATACTGCTGGAGACGCTTACCATTTGGTCTCAGTGTGTCCCAAGACCTTTTCCAAGCCAAAATGGACCAAATTCTTGAAGGTCTTCATGGTGTAATCAGCATAGCAGACGACGTTGCAGTTTGTGGAGTTGACGAGGAGGATCACGACAGGAATCTGACAAGCCTGATGGAAAGAGCTGTAGAAACAGGTCTGGTGTTTAACAGTGACAAGTGTATCATCAAACAGCAGAGCATATCCTTTTTTGGCAACCTGTACACAGACAAAGGCATCAGACCAGATCCAGCCAAAATCCATGACATACAAAAAATGCCAACGCCACAAAACAAAGATGACCTTCATCGATTCATGGGCATGCTAAACTACCTGTCACCCTATATACCAAAGTTTGCTGATAAAGCCCACAATCTGAGAGGATTACTAAAAAATGACTCACCATGGGTGTGGGACACTGATGCTTTGATGACCTAAAGACAACAGTGACTGTTGATGCTTGCTTAAAGTACTACAATCCAGCAGCCACCCTAACACTGGAGGTAGATGCATCACAGAAAGGCATTGGTGTAGCACTGGTGCAAGACAACAGGCCCATTGCTTTCGGTTCGAAGACACTAACTGAATGTCAATCAAGATACAGCAACATTGAAAGAGAAATGCTTGCTATTGTGTATGGTATGCAGAGATATCACACATACTTGTATGGCAAATCATTCGTCGTAGTAACGGACCACAAACCTCTCGTCACCATATGCACAAAGCCTCTGCATGCTGCTCCTCCCAGGCTACAACGCATGCTGATCAAAACACAGGGATACAACTACAGCATCGTGTATCGTCCTGGATGCCAAATGATTTTAGCTGACACTCTCAGCCGCCTGCCAAACCCCGAAAACAATGAAGACATTGAACTTGATGAACGCATTGATGGGCTGGATACCGAATTTGAAGACCCTGAGCATCAAACTGTTGCAATTATAAACTTCTCACCAAACAAACAAGAGATTCTCAGAACTGAGACTGCAAAAGACCCCAAGCTCAGTGCGCTGAAAGAAATCATCCATCAGGGATGGCCAGACAGAATTCAAGACTTACCGAAAGATCTACGCAGCTATTGGCCCTTCCGAGATGAACTCGCCATAGAAGCTGGAGTTGTATTTAAGGGCAGACAAGTGCTTATTCCAGAATCCATGACCAGCGACTCAACTCCATGCAGCCCACCAAGGTATCGAAAAGACACGCAGGTTGGCTAGAGAAAGTGTATATTGGACAAAGATAAACACAGACATTGAAAAAATGTGCAGATCTTGCAGTACCTGTGCAGAACACCAAGATGCACAACCAAAAGAACCTCTCATTCCACACAAAACACCCACAAAGCCATGGCAATACCTGGCGTCGGATCTATTCGAGATCCATGGCCATCAGTACCTACTTACTGTGGACAGATATTCCAAGTACCCATTAGTTGATGAAATGCCCATACCAGTAAGTAGCCATGCAGTTGCACAAAAAATGCAATGTTACATGTCTTTATTTGGTCGACCAGATGAAATAATGACAGATAACGGACCGCAGTACACGGGACAACCTTTCAAGAAATTCATAACTGATTGGGGAATAAAACACATCACAAGTTCACCACACTACCCAAAAAGCAATGGATTTATTGAAAGACATGTGCGACACATCAAATCCATCATCAAAAAAACAATACAACACAAAGGAGATGTACAAATGGCTCTAATGCAGGTGCGAGCGACACCCATTGACAGTGATTTACCATCCCCTGCAGAATTACTCCTTGGCAGACCAATCACCACACTCCTACCAAGCCATGCAGATCCAGGCAAACTGGAACACAGACAGCACCTGGAAAGAAGGATTACAAGGATGAAAACACACCATGACCAATGTAGCGGTAGAGACTTACCACCATTGTTTCGTGGACAGAGTGTGAGAGTGCTGGACAAGGAGAGGAAAACATGGCACCCAGGAACTATTGTGAAAAGATGCAAGGAGCCGAGAAGTTACCTGATCCAAACACCAAATGGAAACACAGTTAGACGCACTAGGAGCCAACTTCGTGAAATGTATGCTCCACAAACACAGAAAATCCAGAAAAAGGTACAATTCGCTGAAACACCCCAAAAAGATGTGGTTGAACAAAGTCACAAGAATCCAGATGAGAACAAAATCACACAACCTCTTGATACAAAAACAGACAATACAGGTACTGAGACAACAAAACCAACATGCACAAGGTCTGGACGGGTCATTATCAAGCCAGCCCAATACAAGGACTTTGTGTAAAGCTGAAGTAATAGTCAAGCAGTAAAAAGAATACCAAATATGGACTAAATGTGTATTTTGCGCACATAGCCACCAAACAGGTTGTTATTGTTCATTATAGTTATAATGTGCACCCTGAAAAAAAAAAAAAGCAATCTTGTTGTATTGGTTATCTGAGGTGTTTACACACTTATGTTAAACAGGGGGGATGTTGTAATACGTAATACGTGTGTACGTAATACGCAGTGTGCGTGGGCCGGAAGAGTTTATTGTATTGAACATGTGAAGCCCTAGTAAAGCTGTTCTGAACCACCTCTGATTCTGTCGAGTAATACTTCACCACGAACGTTCATCCAACAATACTACCCGAAAGCTTAGGATATTTTTCTGGTATTGCTTCTTTAAAAAATCTATTCTAAGTAATCCGAAGTCCATACGCGTAAAGAAAAGCATGCAAAATTTGGTGTATGATGCTATAACGTACTTGTGTTGGTCCTGTTTCTTGCTTTTTGATAAAAATGAAAAAATCTGTGCAACAATGACGTGTACATAACTAAAGACGTGACTCGAATAGACGTTTCTATCATTAATTTGTATCGACGCAACATGTGGACAAAAAGATGACCTTGTGCTGCTCACACAGAGAACGAAACATTTCCTAACATGGCTGAATGAAAACGGACTGTTGTATAAACCAGCACAAGAAAATGACACGGTATCTCCTGACTGAATGTATCTTCGGTAGACATAGGCTCCATTCACCGTTCCTCCTAACACACCACGGCGGTAAGAGCGTAGGTTAGTTAGCTTAGCTAATCGCTCCGTTTTCATACAGTAGTTGATTTAACCGTCAAGGGTTTGTGTTGCGTGACTGAAACTAGTATGTTAGTACTAGTAACCAACTTTCACTGATTCCAAAACTGGTTTAAGTTTCTACACGTGTCACTAAGGCCTGAAAATCAATTTTATATATATATATATATATATATATATATATATTAGAGGGTTATAGAGTTGTCTGTTTATTGCATTTATGTTCTAGTACATGATAGAAATTTTAAATCAAACTTTTGGGTGTCCGTCGCTGTGACACAAATAACGTAAACACAACAATTTACTGTTAGCCTGTTGTAGAAAGGACATGTCTTAGTCTAAATCTTTTTAATTGTAGAACTTACAGGTTTTTGTGAAGAATACGGAA
This sequence comes from Rutilus rutilus, assembly GCF_951802725.1. NCBI lineage: Eukaryota > Metazoa > Chordata > Actinopteri > Cypriniformes > Leuciscidae > Rutilus > Rutilus rutilus. The sequence continues at coordinate 28,092,485 of NC_140223.1, forward strand.
TCATCATTTATATTACGTGACATATCAACAGAAGTGAAACCAAAATGTGGGCCCAGTGTGTTTGTTTTCCGTTTCTGCAGTCCAAAACTACACTTTTATATAAACCAAACCAAACCCCGTCCTGTCAAATCGTAGCTCATATTTATTTTAAAGTTATTTTCTGAGTCAAGATGCACCAAACATAATGACATGATCGTTTGTATTTGATTGCATTGCCTTTTTTTTTTTGTCTTCCTTTGTCCTGGAACAGTCACATTTGAACATACCTGAACTGAAACCAAACCACAAAAAAAATGCGTTTAGCCTCAACGACCTCACAGTTCTGGAACATTTGATTGAACAGAAGCTTCAAGGCATACTACTCATTTTAAGGCACCATTAGAAACATAATGGTTCATAAATCTCTCCAGGTTAGACTGGCCTAATTCAACACATGGCATGCTCATGGCACTTAAAACAGATCGTGGATGGCCTGCTGTAGTTTTTTTTTATTTTTTATTTTTTATTTTTATTAAAAGCATCTCAAGCACAGTACAAGTATCAGATTGTTACATAATTAAATGGAAAGAAAAGAGCAAAAATTAAACAAGCATAATAAATACTCACATACGATTAAACATATAACCACAGTAACATATGCATATACATATAAACAACTAAATAGACCAGAGAAAGTTTGTCTCCTTAAAATAATCCAAAAAAGGGCTCCAAGATTTCAAGAAAAGTTCGGGTTTCATTCTAACTCCAAATTTAATCTTTTCAAGTTTGAGGGCAAAAAGTAGGTCAAAAACCCACTGACAGTAGGTTGGAGGAGATGGCAGCTTCCAATTAATTAGTATGAGTCGTCTAGCCAACAGTGTGCAAAGTGCAATATTATCCCTCTCTAAAGCTGTAAGTTTAACATTTTCTGGAAGGACCCCAAATAAAGCTGTCAATGGGTTGGGATCTATTACTGTGGTAAGAATTTCTGAGACACAACTAAAAATCCCCCCCCCAAAAAACGTAATAACTTAGGACAGGACCAGAAAGAATGAAACAGAGAGGCTGGCTCCGCAACACAGCGTGGGCAGGTGGGGTCTAAATCAGGAAATATCTTGCCAAGTTTTACCCTAGACCAATGAATACGATGCACTACCTTAAATTGAATAAGCCTATGCCTAGAGCTAACTGAAGAAGAATGTATCCTTTTTAAGATAGTGTGCCAGGTTTCATCTTCTAACAAAGTACTTAAGTCCTGCTCCCAGAGAGATTTTAATGACCCACTAGATGGGGTTTGATTGTCATTTATTATACTGTAAATCTTTGAAATGGCACCCTTTATACATTTATGCTGGTCTAAAATACACTCCAAGACACCATTAGAAGGGGCAGAAGGGAACTCCGGAAAATGTTTACGGGCAAAGCTCCGAACTTGAAAATACCGGAATAAATGTGAATTGGACAAAGAAAATTTATTTTTAAGTTGGTCAAATGAAGCAAAATTACTATCAATAAATAGCTGATCAATTGTAACTAGACCCTGTGACATCCAAATATTGAAAGCCCCATCAAAAAGAGAGGGTGGAAAGGAAGCGTTACTGGCAATGGGTGCAGCTGAAAAAAGACCCTTAAGCTCTAGAGCTCTGCGGAACTGAGTCCAAATCCTCAAAGAGTGTTTGCCTGCTGTAGTCTTGATCGCTCTGAGGTGTATTTATGAATTGTGATCAGTTAACAGTGTGGTTTGATGCCCAAATTTAGGACTCTTAAATAAGATTTCGTACCAGCATCAGGCAGATTTAGGACAATGTATTCAGTAAGGATTGATTTTACGTTTATACGCGTCTTCTCTTGGCTGAGATGACTCATCCCTCTTATTCTGAACCAATAGAAATGTAAACGAAGTTACGGATGTTTTAACTGCTGCATTATTGCCTTTTTCAATGCTGTGTTTTGGATGTAATTATATGTATTTTTTTATTTAAGTCAATATTAATTGGAGTTTGGGTCATTTGCTATATAGATTTGGACTGTAAACACTGAACGGGTCTGAGCAACATCATGCTTTTATACTTAACTAATTAACAGAGCACAACTGTATCCAGATTGACTCATTTGTGTCCATTCATCACTTCAAAATCTTCCCTTGTCTTGCTGAATTCATTACTGAAGGATCAATACAGTGAAGGTTAAGATGGAAACGCATTTAGCCTAGATCTAATGTGTTGAACATCCTATACACCCCAGTTTTATCTTTCAAATTACCAGCATGTATTAAAGATGCAGCTTAATAATGTAAAATAATTGGTTACTTTAAAAGTAAAGATGTAATTTGGTGAACTGGTGCTTTAAGGAACTTTACAGAATTTGTCATTAAGCTACTGAAACCAATGCTATGAAATAAGCTGATCTGGAATCATTCTGAATTTCACCAAAGACATGTTCTGGATATGATTGGAAGGCCAAATAATGTGTTGTATTTTTAATTGACATGTATTGTAAGAGCAAGCAACCTGTGAACTGATCTGACTTGTTGTACTTGCATTAAAATGACAATAAAACTAAAAATGACCCACACAGTTTGACTGCGACTTTTAACTTTTGGAGTAGTAGGAGTTATTGTGAACAGCATCATCTTGTCAGCACACTTCTGATAAATATTAACCAAAGAATTGAAACTTCAGTTATGTCAGTCATTTTATTGTAATCTAGCCTATTTTCACCACACACACAAAACAATCAGTCTTGGTTATAGCAATTGTGACAAAAGCCATCCAATTTTGAAATGCATAATCACTTTTCATTTTAAGAATGGGGCGGGGGTAGGGGTGCAATGGGTGCAATATAAACGTTGACAGAGCTGTTTTTGCCACTTGAGTGGGTCGCTCAAGAATTTCCTTGATAAAAGCAGAGAAACAGGAAGTACAGGCTTTGTTCAATTATAAAGGACTCTCATTTACACATTTAGATTTCACTGATAAAGCGCATGTGTATATATAAAATAGTTTAATCATGTTGTTACAATAATCATGGTGTCATTAATTTTCATCACTTTATCTATGCTTTTTTTTTTATTGCTGAGGAAGCAATCGCATGAGTTCTCTGCATAGTGTGGTTAAGAGGCCCCCAAAAACCAAATATGCATGGTTGTTGGTAGCAGAAAGTTGCATGAAGAAATGTGTGAGGTAGTCTTGAAACTGTAATGCGGTCAAATCCTCAAGATGCCTGGAACTACTTGGACCTGCCTGGAACAGCTCATTATAAAGAGGTAATATTGCAAAAGTGGTTTGGTTTTCTTTTATAGGTACCCTTAAATTTATTTAAATGTATTTCCGATTTTGTAAGATCAGAGTCATGTACTTTTGGGGATATTTTGGGGATATTTAATTTTACCAATCAATCAATTCCACTAGAAACAAACCTTGTTGTATTATTTTAATTTAATACTGTGAAGCTGCTTTGATACAATCTGTATTGTGAAAAGCGTTTTACAAATATACTTGACTTGACCTGACTTACTTTTGCAAAATTTGTGCACACACATGCAGTACCATCTATGCATTTGTGAGGCACATGCATGCTTCCAGTAGCATACAGAATACACCCATTAGTTCTGTACAGTTTACAGACACGCACTCAATCACTTAATTATTCTCCTCTCTGGCTAACTGGAAAATCACTTTCTTTTACACACAGCTAAACTGTCATGTCTTGGCCCCCGTTTCTGTTAGGATGATATTTTGTTGTTTTCTCTACAGTAACAAACCTACACCCTCATTTATTCACTTAAAGGGATAGTTCACTCAAAATTTTTAATTCTGTCATTAATTACTCAACCTCATGTTGTTCCAAACCCGTACACCCTTTGTTCATTTTCGGAACACAAATTAAGATATTTTTGATGAAATGGCTCAGGGCGGGGGTTCCATTGACAGCTATTTAATTAACACTTTGAAGGCCCTGAAAGGTAGGAAAGACATCGTTATGTAAGGACTGATTTCCCTGCTAAAACAAAACGCACCCTGCAATAAAGCCATAAAATGCACCCTGGACAGCAGATAGCAAAGACAGAGCACAGAACCTTACCCTGCCAAAACTGTCCTTCTTCCTTATCTCTGCATCCCCCTCTCCCTCCTCTTCTCCCTCCTCAAGTCACTGAAAGTTCATTAAGAATGTCTATATAACACATATGATGTATCTTGTGAATATGTTGTTTTTTCCTTTTCATGTTTGGTATCATTTTAAGTGTCTCAGTGCGATTGGTAAAATGGTCTTAATTTCATTGCAGTCATTGGTTTAATGAGAAAGATTGAGAACTTAGGAGAATCCTGTTTCTCCTCTCTGGGTGATATCTCTTTAAGATATCTCAAGAAACCAGGTGCTACCCTCCTGGGGTACATGGATTGGCCCAAACAACATTTGTATAACCGCTTTTGTTCTGGTCTGGGGCACGTTCAAGTTCAAAACGGTGCGCAACGTTTTGCTACGGTTTCCGGGTTGAACGTCATGTTTCCTGGAAACGGCGTGCACCGGTGTGCAACGGGGTTTGAGATACGTTTTCTCTTGTTTGGTGGGTGTGTCAGAACTGCAGTCCAATCAGCAGCAACATGTACTGTATATAAAGCACGCGGTATTAAAGTGAACTCGCACAATGGGTTCAAGGAAAGTAATTTACAAATGTGGTCGATGCAGCTCAGTATACGCAACAACTGAGGATATTAGACGACATGTTTGTCGTAAGTTTTATTGTAAAAATATAGGATATCAACATAATGATGTAGTTGTTTATATTTTTAGCTTCATTGCAAGTGTATGACATTTGGTATAGAAATAAACAATGGTAATTAAGTGGTTTTCCTAAAAATGAGAAAGAAAATACAGGGTATTAAAACAGTATGAGCTACAAATAAAGTCAGTAAAGTAAGGCAAGGCAAGGCAAGGCAAGTTTATTTATATAGCACATTTCATACACAATGGCAATTCAAAGTGCTTTACATAGAAGAAATTAAAATAATGAAAGAAATAAGAATAATTAAAACAGTTTAGAAAAATAAAATAAAATACAGTACAGTACAAACAGTCGGACGAACAGCGGCACAGTGCTCATTCAGTAAATGCAAAGCTAAACAGATGTGTTTTGAGTCTGGATTTGAATGTGACTACTGTAGGAGCACATCTGATCTCCTCTGGAAGCTGGTTCCAGCTGCGGCTGGCATAATAGCTAAAAGCAGACTCACCATGCTTAGAGTGAACCCTTGGTATTTCTAGCTGATATGATCCTAATGATCGGAGTGATCTGCTGATCTGTGATCTGCCAGTGAGGAGTCCATTACAGTAATCCACCCTGCTGGTGATGAAAGCATGCACAAGTTTCTCTAAGTCTTGTCTGGAAACAAAGCATCTTATTCTTGCAATATTTTTCAGATGATAGTATGCTGATTTAGTTATAGCTTTGACATGACTACTGAAACTAAGGTCTGACTCTAGTGTCACACCAAGATTCCTGACTTGATGTTTAGTTGTTTGACCCCTAGAGTGAAGGTATGCGTTCACCTTGAGAACTTCATCTTTGTTTCCAAACGCAATGACTTCAGTTTTGTCTTTGTTTAACTGAAGAAAGTTTTGGCACATCCAACTGTTGACTTCATCAATGCATTGGCACAGGGAGTCAATGGGGCTGTAATCGTTAGGCGATAGGGCTAAGTAGATCTGAGTGTCGTCTGCATAGCTGTGGTAAGAGATTTGGTTCTTTCTCATTATTTGGCTCATTGGGAGCATATACAGGTTGAACAGGAGTGGCGCAAGAATTGAGCCTTGAGGGACTCCGCATGTCATGGATGTCCACTCAGACTTATGATCTCCTATACTCACATAATAACCTCTCCCATCTAAGTATGACCTGAACCATTTTAGGACTATCCCAGAAATCCCCACCCAGTTTTCCAGCCTGTCAAGAAGTATGTTATGATCGACAGTGTCAAATGCAGCACTGAGGTCGAGTAGTACCAGCACCGATAATTTGCCTGAATCAGTATTTAAGCAAATATCGTTTATTATCTTTATGAGCGCTGTCTCTGTGCTGTGGTGCGGTCGGAAACCAGATTGAAAATTGTCAAAGGATCCATTCAAGCTCAAGAATTTGTTCAGCTGATTGAAGACAACTTTTTCAATGATCTTGCCTATGAAAGGAAGATTTGAGATCGGCCTATAGTTGCTTAATATGGTCTTATCCAGATTGCTCTTTTTCAGGAGGGGCTTGACAACTGCAGTTTTCAGGGAGTTTGGAAAACTCTCAGAGAGAAGTGAGGCATTTACCACTTCTAGAAGATCTGTTTCTAAACTGTTTAACACACTTTTGAAAAATGATGTGGGAAGTGTGTCAAGAGCGCAGGTTGATGTTTTAAGGTGCTGTACAGTTTCTTCCAAAATTTTGCCATCAATTTATTTGAAATCAGACATCGTAACTACTTTCTCAGGTGGTCTGATCTGTCTGACCCCAGCGCAACTCAAGGATGTGCTGATCACCTTTCTGATATTATTGATTTTCTCAGAGAAGAAAGAAGCAAACTCACTGCACTTGCTGTCTGAGAGCATTTCACTGGGAATCTGGCTTGGGGGGTTTGTCAGTCTCTCTACAGTAGCGAAAAGAGTGCGTGTGTTGTTTAAATTGCTGTTTATAATATTTGAGAAGAAAGTCTGTCTAGCTTTGCCTAGTTCCATATTGAAAGCATGAAGGCTGTCTTTGTAGATGTTATAATGGACTACAAGTTTTGTCTTCCGCCACATGCGCTCTGCTTTTCTGCATTGTCTTTTCATATTTTGCACTGTTGTTGAGTTTCTCCAAGGTGCTTTTTTTCTGCCACTCTTCTCCCTGACTTTAACAGGAGCAATATCATCAATTACACTTTTAACTTTTGAGTTAAAAGAATCAAGGAGAAAATCAACAGAGTCTGCAGATATGCTTGGTGTTAAGGATATAACCTTCATAAATAGTACACTAGTGTTCTCATTTAAGCATCTCTTCTTGACAGACACAGATCTAGGTTCAGTGGCAGGAGAGATCAATATATCAAAGAAAATACAGAAATGATCAGACAGTGCTACATCCTTAATAACAATTAATGAAATGTTTAGACCCTTACTGATAAGTAAATCTAGAGTGTGTCCACGATTGTGTGTGGGTCCATGTACATGCTGAGTCAGATCAAAAGTTTTTAAAACAGTTTTGATTTCTTTTGCCATATTGTTTTCTGCACTATCTATGTGAATGTTAAAATCTCCAGCAATGGCAAAACAGTCAAACTCTGAGGTAATTGTTGATAACAGTTCTGTAAAGTCCTCAGCAAAGGCTGGAGAGTATTTTGGAGGCCTGTAAATAATGATAAGTAAAATGCGTGGAGCACCTTTCAACACAATACCCAGATATTCGAAAGAAGGGTAATTCCCAAATGATATTTGCTTACATTGATAGATATCTTTAAAAAGAGCAGCTAGACCCCCACCTCTCTTAACAGCTCTGCAGACACTCATAAAAGTAAAGTTAGGAGGGGCTGTTTCATTGAGGATTGTTGCACTGTAGCTGTCTTCTAGCCAGGTTTCATTTAGAAGCATAAAATCCAGGTTGTTTGTGGTTATTAAATCGTTGACTAGAAGTGATTTATTTTTAAGTGAACGAATGTTTAAAAGTGCTAACTTAACAGTCTTACTTTTTGTCCCCACATCAATCTTACTTTGACGTGTAATAGGCACCAGATTAGTTAGGTTTGCTGCACGGCTATTGAAGGCCTTAGATTTTCTATCTTGTAATAGAACAGCAATAGAGAAAGATACAGGCACACTGGGTTCCCGCTTGTTTTGTAAACATTTGAGAAAGTTACTGTTATCAGAGCGGGGACCCAAAACACATCACTGAGAGCTGGTATCAGTTGTTTTTGGTTCACCTCGAGCAGATGGAGGAGGGTGTGGGCCCTGGCGTTGTGGTAGAGGCCGAAGAGCTCTCACAGGAGGGCGAGGGCGAGCTGGGCCCGCAGGCTTTGGTGGTAATGGTGCCTGTCGTTTTTTGGTTGGTATCTGGGGGCTTGCAAAAGAGTGGGATAGTCTGGTTCCAGCATACACCAGTTCTTCCATTTTCTGTGAGAAACACAGTAGTGGCGATGCTGGAGAGAGGGATAGCGTGTCTGGTGAAAGGGGCTGTTGCTCTGGTGTTATTGGAGGCTGTAATATGCTGTCCTGGCTTCCCTGGCTGTTTTCCAGGAAGTCGTCCTTGGGTGCTGAATCTTCAAGCAGTTCTGATATGTTTTTTTAGTAGGGCTAAATAGATGTGTTTTAGTCTGAATTAGGTAAGATGTGTGCTTCTATTTCAGTTTCAGCAATCCCTTCACTCGATTGGGATGTTCTCTTTTGTTCTGGGCGGCAAGTGCAGTAACTGTAACATCAGGCATATTTTGTAGTATTAAACACATATTTATACCGACTTCATCAGGCTCAGAAAATTATTTACAAAGAACACAAAGAATGGCCTTCTCAGCTGCCATAGTTGCAACTCTTGCCTCATCAGAACAGTGTGTTCAACGCATCACCGTTTCTGCAACGTTTTGTCGGGGCTGAACGCAGCCCACGTTATTTAAGGCGATGGGACAGAGCAATCTTTGGGACTCTTTACCAGGCATCCCCCATACAGTGATGTTTCAGTGTTTTCCTGTTGGAAAGCCCTGACACATCACTGTGTGTCTCTGTCAGGAAAACATTACTTACTTTTAGAATCATCTTTGAGTAAATGATGTCATGTATTTTTCTGAATTGGCTTTTAATCATTTACTTCTGTAATTGGCATGATACATTTTTACCTGACAAATAAATGTTACATCTTGATTTATTCTGAAGTTTTAGAAATCATTCATTTTAGTAGATTAATGTGTAGTCTGGTGTTTCTGCAAATCTTTGTCCAGGATAGATAACTATGTGAAGGCACTATGAATGGAGCATGGGGCACATCTTAGGAAGACCTTCTGATTTCTGACTATTGCCTGACTTAGCATGTTGTACGCTGCAACTATTATAAAAAATTACACCTATGGGTCAGTAGTGAGCGGCCACTTAGGGTAAAATAATTGCACTGCACCCTCTGACTATTTCAGGACTGGCTAGTTTGTGATCGTGAGCGCACATTCGCGACGTGACGTCTCAAAGTGACACTAGGTCCGTAATGAACGAATATTTGAAAGTATGAGATGCCCAGAATAATCAAAGATCTAAATTAATTCATAATCAATATTTATGATTATTTTCTAATCAGAAACACGATCTAAATTTGATTATCATTTGAAATTGGAGTCAGATTACGCATAGAGCTAAAGTAATATTAAAACTAAGTTCCAATAAATTCAGTGAACTTCACTGGAGCGCTGAAAAGACATACACGCATTAAACCTTCGCCAGGCCGTTGGATTCCGTCGTTGGGCCAATGGGTGGTCCTTACATAGGCTATGTTGTAGCCTTAATAGACATCTTTGACGCTCTTCACCGAGCACAACACAGATACACACGGGAGCGTTTGAAAGCATGTGTCTATGGATTTGTCTATTTAATTTACTTTAAATGTTAAATTTAATTTACAGACTGAAAAACTTTTTGTGCTGTTTTCTAACAGTTTGGACTTTAATAAAGAGAGAAAACTTGCACTTATCCTTTTCACAGGCATTTTGTTTTCATAGTTAAACAGATATCGTGATGTGTCATTATAGGATTGTCTAGCGATATATTGATTATCGTGATATTATCATTATCGTGAGCCATGTATCGTGATCGTATCGTATCGTTAGGTACCCTGCGATTCCCACCCCTAGTGTGGAGGCAGACACACTTGAGACACTGAAAACAAAGACAATGTAGTTTCTTCATTTGCTTCACATTCCGTTAAGATACAGCCAACTTTTTTTTTTTTTTTCATTGTATTGTTTACTTTGTCGACTTGTCTTTTTTCTGTTTTATATTGTTTTTTGTCTAATAAAAAAAAAAAAAAAAAAAAAAAAAAGATACAGCCAACTACACAGAACACTGTGCTGCTTCAGACTTTAAGAGCATAGGCAGAAGGACCTGGTGGACGTAAAAGCATTCGCTGCTTACTGGATGGGGGCAGTCAGAGAAGCTTCATCAGTGAAATTACCTGCGATAAAGCAAGAAACTTTCACTCTTCATATCTTTGGCTCTGCAGCACCAGTAACATCAAGGCGTAACATAGTGAATGTAATTCTGCAGAACATCTGGAACAAAGAGCAGAAAGTGGTAGTAGAAGCTCTCGAGACCCCCCAAGTATGCACTGCTGTGATGAAGAATCCAGGTGAGCACATCCAAGCAGAGTTGAAATGAAAAGGCTTGCAATTGGCAGACTACCCAGACCTCAGCAATTGTGATACAGAGTTGTCGATGTTGATTGGTGCAGACTATTATTGGCGTATAGTGTCAGGCCAAATAAAAAGAATCGCAGATGCACTTGTGTCCATTGAGAGCATTTCTGGACGGTCAGTGCAGGGCCCAGTCACAATGTCCAGTGTTTCTGACAGAGCATGAATGCACATGTAACGGGGTATTTTGCCCGTCGTGTGGGGAAATGGATTATGGCTGCTCTGGAAGTTTGGACAACGAAAGGATCTTGGTCCTCGCTCCCCAAACGTTTTAGCCTCGTTACACGCTAATGTGTGTATGTGGTTTCTTACTTTATTGTGTGAGAAATCTAAAGATTGACAAGGGTAGGCTTCAGGTACGATAATGTCACACGGTGGCTTCCTGAAGAGAAATTGCATATGTTAGATCACAGTGTGTTATGCTCCTCCCTCCCCAGATCTAATAAAGTAAGTGAGACTTCCCCACTCCCTAGCAGCTCTCAATGAAAAGATACACTGTAAATAAGTGCAAAAACAATTAAAACATAATTTATTCTTTTAGATTTCTTTTCCTTATGATTGGTTATGTCTTCTGTCTAAATAAAGAATGAAATAAAATAATTTACAGTCTTTGTGTTGTCTTTTGAATTCACACCAACACTTTCAATACTGAAATTGAAAAAAAAACTCTTTTCACTAGTGGTATAACAAATCCCTTATTTAACTTCAAAATTAGATAATTTTCAATGTGTCAAATTGTACACCCACAAATTACCACCTTTTTCAAAAGATCACCTTCAAACAATCACATTTGAAAACAACAAACAAACAAACACCATCAAATCTCACCTCTGAATAAGCACTTTTAAATGTGTACTCACAGTTCACCGTTTATCAGTTCAGTCACTGAAAAATAAAGGAAAATACCAGTTCGTAGAACGATGAATTAGAGTGCGTTGTCTGGACGTGGGGTGCGTTGCAATAAACTGAAGATCCCGTATTGAAGTGTGCAAGTTCAAAAATACACTCAACTTTGTCTCAACCGTTTCACAGATAAACTGTCTCAAAAAGAAAATTAACTTGCAGATGAATCCAACTGAGATGTCACTTGAATGGCAGGGTAATCTTCACTCTTGAATCAGCGGAAAAGTTATGTCTCTTCATTAAGTGCGTACTGCGTACTAGCTACTACAGCACCCTTAATCTCACGTGCTCTGACTCGTGCGGGAAACTCGATTACACGTGAACAGTCCCACTGAGCTATTAACTCGACGACACTTTTCGATCAAAACACGAGAAGTACAAAAAACTCCAAAAAGACATGTAACAAGTCTCTGGATGGCAAAACACAGCTTCCGTGGTCTTCACAATATGTCACTGCGTCATTCTCACAGCCAACACATACCACTGGAACAAAACTGTCTTCTGCAGAATCAAACGTGGGTCACTGTTCACACTTTTACTTGGTGCTGTCGTTCTTTACTCTACTTAAGCCTCGATAATCTTTAATTGAAACAACTTTATCGAACAAGCTTCACAATCGCGACACTGCACTCTCTTCTGTGTCCGTCACACCCTCATAACACGTGCTCTTCTTCGTCTCTCTCCGCTGCATTCACAGCACGCGCAAAAAGTAGACCGCTCGCCAAAATAAAAGTCCCCTAAAAAATATATATATAATCTCCTTTCAAAATAATATACCCGTTACATTCCCCCCTGCTAAACCCTGCCACTCCATTGACATCTCTGGCAGATTCATCTCTGAAACACAAAACAGCATGTTAGAAAAACATGACATATAACTTCATATACTTCCCAAAGTTACAGAAGACTCTGAACTCTTATTTTACAATATAGTCACTTCTATACTTCACAGGTAAGATACCCTTGTTTTGCCTCTGAGAGCGTCTAAGCTCAGGAATACTTTCTCTTACAGCTTCTGAAACATTAACATCATCTGAGTCATCTTGTACCCTCAACTCTGATTCAGCTATCACATTCTGATTCTCATCACTGTCACCCTGTCCTACTTCCTGTGACTCCCCTTGATCCACCCTTGTGTGTGCATGGTAAGTGGAGTGTTGTGCAGTTTCTGGAAAGCAGACAATGTCCGACATGTCTGTGTTTGACTCAGGCTTGTCTCTGATACCGTGCCGGTGTGCACGCGGTGTTGTGGATGACGGGAATGAACAGTGCCGAAGCTGATCTCTATGTACAACCTTTGTAAGACCCCCCTGCTCTGGTTTGATCGTAAACACAGGTATGTCTGCATGGTTTTGCTTTAACACTATGTATGGTGTGTCTTCCCATTTATCCTGAATTTTATTTCTGCCCCTGTGTTTGTGATTACGCAGAAGCACTCGATCTCCAGGCCTCACAAGAGCTCCAAATGACTTGCGGTCATAAATTCTCTTTCTCTTTCTGGAGGCCTCTTGAGATGCTGCGTTTGCAATCTCCACTGCCGTCTTCAACCTTGCATGATGACCTTTCACCCAATCATCCAGGTTATCAACCTCATCCTCTTCTAGGTCCTTTTCCCCAAGGACATCCATTGGTAAACGTGCATCTCTTCCGAACATTAGATAGAACGGGGAATAACCAGTGGATGAATGCACATTGCTGTTGTAAGCCATTACCAGCTCTGGAAGGTGAGTCTTCCAATCTCTCTTTTTCTCTGGTGGCAAGGTTCTTAACAAATCATGCATGGTACGGTTGAATCTCTCACATTGAGAGTTCCCCTGTGGATGGTATGGGGTGGTACGGCTTTTTCCTATACCATAGACTTTGCAAAGCTCCTTGATCACGTTGGCCTCAAAACACCTGCCCTGGTCCGAGTGCAAGCGAGCCGGACAGCCGTAATAAACAAACCAGTGCTTAAGCAGCGCTTTTGCTGTTGTGTTTGCAGTCTGATTCTTTGTAGGAACAGCAACTGTGAATCTGGTGAACATATCGGTAAGAACAAGCACGTTTTCATACCCTCCAGAAGACTGCTCAAGCTGCGTATAATCCATGGCTAGGACCTCTAATGGAGCTGAAACATTACTGCAGGTCATAGGAGCTCGAAGTCTGGGAAAAACATCTTTGGCTAGTGTACATCTCTTGCACTGCTTGATCCAGCATGGAACATCTGCAGACATTGTAGGCCAGTAATAACTTCTGCTCATCCGAGTTACTGTACTTCTCTCTCCAAAATGACCTCCGTGTTCATGTTGTCCCTCATACACTTCACGCTGTAAAGGCTCAGGAACAACCATCTGCCAGATCTCCTCTCCATCCCTCGGGTCCAAGATGCGTCTGAACAGCACTCCCTGACGCAGCTTAAGACGGTCAAATTCTTTGGCAAGCTTCTTCAGTTTTGGCTCCATATCTCTGTGATCCATTCTACTTGGTCTCTTGTTCTCAGATACTGCTTTATAAATGGGGCCGATCACAGGATCGTTCCTCTGTTGCTTTCTTATCTCGCTCCAACTATACCCATTTATTTCTCCTCTTATTGATGCCTGCATTGCGGCTTTACCATCAGGTTGCTCTTGGTTGACCCTTTTGCCTGGCCACAAGCATGCTCTCACTTCATCAGCTCCTAGCCGAATAAAATCCTTCCCATCATCATCCTTCTCTGGTTCCTCCTTGGAGGGAATCCTTGACAGGGCATCGGCATTCGTGTTGTGTCGGCCAGGTTTGTAGCATACTTCAAAGTCGTACTCGGCCAACTGCGCTACCCAGCGCTGCTCAACTGCGCCAAGGTTAGCTGAGTAGAGGTACCTTAGTGGGTTATGGTCAGTAATCACCGTAAACTTTGAATACATAAGGTATTCTCTAAATTTTTCAGTGATCGCCCACTTTAATGCAAGCAGCTCCAATTTGAATGCACTATAGTTTTTGTCATTCTTTTCAGAACCTCTTAGCCCTCTGCTTGCATATGCCACAAACGCTCAATCCCTTCCTGTTTCTGGCTGAGGACTGCTCCCAGTCCATGAAGACTTCCATCTGTGGTGAGTATAAAAGGTTCACTGAAGTCGGGATATGCCAGAACTGGTGGTGACGTCAAACATCCTTTCAACTCATCCAATGCAGACTGACATTCTTGGCTCCAAGTAAACGTTCCTGGGTTCTTGCTTGTCTTTCCTCCACTTACCAGTGCATGCAGTGGTTTGGCAATTTGAGCAAACCTTGGGACAAATCTTCGGTAATAGCTCATAAAACCAAGCACTTGCCTGACCTCTCTCACATTTTTAGGAACTGGCCACATATTCAGGGCTTTAACTTTCTCATCATTCACTTTTATGCCCTCTGCAGAGATCTGGTGTCCTAAAAACTTTACTTCGGGCTTTAGAAGAAAGCACTTGCTTGGCTTCAACTTCAGACCATATTGTCTTAGCCGGTTAAAGACAAGTTCTAACCTCTCACAGTGGCTTTCAAAATCTCTGGAGAAGATAATGACATCATCTAGATAGACAAGAAGAACGTCAAAGGCCAAGTCACCAAGCACCACACCCATAAGGCGCTGAAAAGTGGCCGGAGCGTTGCACAGCCCGAACGGCATCCTGGTCCACTCAAACAGCCCAAATGGAGTGGTGACGGCTGTCTTCTCCTGATCCTTCTCACTCACAGCCACCTGGAAATACCCAGCAGTCAAATCCAGTGTAGAGAACAGCTTGGCGTTGCCCAACGCATCCAAGGACTCATCAACCCGTGGAAGCGGATATGCATCCTTATATGTTACTTCGTTTAGGTTTCGATAATCGCAGCAGAAACGCACACTGCCATCTTTCTTCATAACAATAACTGCGGGTGATGCCCAGGGGCTACTGCTTTCTTTAAGGACTCCCTGGGACACCAGACCCTGGACATGCCTTTTGACCTCTTGGAATATTTGCGGTGGTACTCTACGATGTCGCTGCTTTATCGGTGGCGCTTCACCTGTCGGAATATTGTGCACCACAGCCGTGGTGTAGCCATAATCTTGGTCATCCTTGGAGAAAACATCTCTGTGCTTTGATAGCAACTCAATGAGCCTTTCACATTGTTCTGGTGTGAGTCCTTCATAGTTCACTTCAACAGGAACTGGTAGCGGCGTGAGTGAGTTTTTATCAGCTTGAACTTTGTCTTGCACCAACTCTTTGACATGAAGTACTCCATCATCTTCCTCAAATTCAAGCACGTCCTTTGTGATTACTTCCTTCGGCTTATAAACAGAAGCAACTCTGGATCTGGGAACAAGTCTAACAGCCTTTCCACTCAAGTTCACTACACGCACAGGGACCTTTCCATCCTCTGTTTTAGCAAGAACGTGAGCCACTAAGAGTCCGTTTGGCAAACTTGCTCCAACGACTGGCTCAACTAGCACATGACTATTCACCCTAGGCGACACTCCACAGCGGCCTTCCAGCACCTTCTCACAGCGAGAAGGAATAGTGACAGCCTGTCTTCCGGCAATCTTGACATACCCAATCCTTCCATCAGACCCTAGATGTCCTGTTTCTTTCTCAACTTTAGCAAGCACTCTCCGGACCTGGGCTTCATCTCGCCCATTATACTTGTCAATCTTCTCCATCCCCTCAGCTGAGATAAACAAGGACTGAACTTCACTGAGTACATTCATCCCGATGATCCCAGACACCCCTTTCATTTCCTTCACATCAGGACTTGTGTCAGTCAGAACGAATATACACTTTCCAGGAAATACTTTTCCCAGACATTCTACATCAGCCTGCAAGCATCCCAAGACAGGAATGTCCAGTCCATTGGCCGCTGTAAGCTTAACCCAGCACGCAGAGGATAACTTCAACTTCTGCTCCCCAAAGTGCTGTCTGAAGTGTGACTCGGATATGGTGGACACCTCTGACCCTGTATCTAAGAGGCACTTGGTTTTGACACCTGCTATCTTCACCTCGATGGCCAAGCAATCCCCAAAAGCACTGTCCTTCAGTTTTTTAGCAGTCTCGTCAGCCAACCATTCAGCTGTGTGGCATCTAATCAATGACGGCCCTGGGCCTTTCTGCACTGCACCTCCAGTTTCTGTCTCGGTAGCCTCAACTGACTCCACTGTATGCTGTGGTGGAACTGGTCCCCTTCTTAACTTGCCACCATGCGGACAATAGCGACTGGTATGTCCGGGTTCACCACATGAATAACAAATATAACGTCCTTCACTGTCTTTTAAAGGTTGACTCTTTGGACGGCTTTGCTGTGGTTTATTTCTCTCTTTCCCATGGACTGCTTGATATAGTTCCTCTTGACGAGCAGCTATTTTCTGGATCGCCTCATGCAGTTTCTCCAATGACAGAGCAGAAGGAGCATCCTGTGCTGCAGCAGCATTCACTACCCCTCTGGCACGGGTACTGGGCCTGGCATTACTAGAAGGCTGTGCTTCCTCCTCTTCTGACCAGGTAATTGCCGCTTGCATCAACTCCACGAAACTCAATTCTGGCTCAGCCTTAATTCTGCGCTTCATCTCTCGACGCAAGAAGTCATCTTTTAGGCCTAACACCAGTTGCTCTTTCAGAACATTTTCAGCATCTGCCACTCTAGCTGGCTCTCGGCGCTGAACACGATTAAGTCTTTCCCGAAGGTCATAAGCATAGGAGCGTATTGTTTCTCCTGCATTCTGAGCACGGTCATAGAAGTCTTTCAGCCTTGTACCAATGGGCACTTTATCTCCATAGCTGTCAAGGAGAACGGTGAAGATGTTGTCAACAGACTCCTCTTTCCCATCCATCATGAACTTCACTGTGGCTTTGGCCTCATCCTTTAGGTGCTGTTTCACCAGCTCAACACGATCCTCAGTGGGCACCCTCATGACTTGAAATGCAGACTTCATCGATGCTACCCATTCTTCAACACTCAGCTCTCCTGTTTTTGCCATGCAACCAGTGAAATCAGGGAGCTTCCGGTCTCGAGGGATATAAATGGCAGCTGGGGTCGTTTGTGCAGAGGTTTGGCTCTCAATTACCACCTTGGCTAAGGATAGGGCTTCTCTCTGCTCTGCCCTGGCTTGGTCAAGTGCCCCTGCCTGCTCAGCAAACCTCCTCTGCATCTCTGCCATCTCTCTTTTTAGTTCCTCCAGCTCAGACATCTTAATTACTTGACAAAAACTACTTATGGGCCTGGAGACTTGTGACTACTTAAATGTGCCTAATTCGATCCTGTTCGTGACGCCACTTTTGTAACGGGGTATTTTGCCCGTCGTGTGGGGAAATGGATTATGGCTGCTCTGGAAGTTTGGACAACGAAAGGATCTTGGTCCTCGCTCCCCAAACGTTTTAGCCTCGTTACACGCTAATGTGTGTATGTGGTTTCTTACTTTATTGTGTGAGAAATCTAAAGATTGACAAGGGTAGGCTTCAGGTACGATAATGTCACACGGTGGCTTCCTGAAGAGAAATTGCATATGTTAGATCAGGGGTTTTCAACCTGTGGGGCCCGCCCCCCTAGGGGGGCGCCAACACCTATTAAGGGGGGCGCGAGAAACTGTGAATGCAGAGGCTTAAGTGAAACGTGAATGTAAGATAGCAAATCTTTAGTCATCCACTAGAGGGGGCTAGTCCCGCAGCTAATCAGGCGAGGCGACCTCAGTCTCTGTGACGTTGCCATGGTGATATATTAGTTGGCTACAGAGCAGAGGAGCAGAGTTGACGCGATCGAGTTCAAGCTACTGTAAATATTAAAACAAAACAAAAATGGACCGGTGGCTTAAACGTAATAATACCAGTGATAAAACGTCAGGCAAAAAAGAAGAAGAGTGTCCGACTGAACCCGTACAACTTCCGCAAATTGATGTCGAACCCTCCACGTCAACGGGGCTTTCCACGCAGAGAGGATTAATAGCAAAAACCAAAGGCCTGGGTGCATCAAAACGACGAAAGTATGACGAACAGTACATAAAATACGGATTCACATGCATCACACTTAATCACGAACCACGTCCACAGTGTGTTGTATGTTCTGAGGTGCTTGCAAATGACAGTTTGAAACCTGTGAAACTAATACGTCACTTACAAACCAAACACCCGACGTTAAAAGATAAACCGGTTGACTTTTTTCGCCGCAAAGAATCGGGATTAAAAAATCAAAAACAAACTATGACCAGCCAAACCACTGTGGCAGTCAAAGCGCTTACAGCATCATATGAGGTGGCGTATTTAGTTGCCAAGGACAAAAAGCCTCATTCAATTGCAGAGAGCCTCATTCGTCCAGCAGCAATGGCCATCTGTAGAAATATGTTTGGAGATAAGTTTGCCAGCGACGTTGAACAAATTCCACTATCAGACAACACTATGAGCCGCCGTATTACTGAAATGGCAACCGACATCAAATGTCAACTAATTGAGAGAATACGGGACGGAATTTTTTTTTCATTGCAATTAGACGAGTCGACAGACATCTCAAACTCCTCGCAACTACTTGTATTTGTTCGCTACCGTCATGAGAGAAAATTGCTTGAAGATCTGTTATTTTGCTCAGCAATGGAAAAAACATGCACCGGAAGAGATATTTTTGAAAAACTCAATGGTAAATTGGATGAACTTGGTCTTTGTTGGGACAACTGTGTCGGTGTGTGCACAGACGGAGCGGGAGCCATGTTAGGGAAAAATAAAGGGCTCGCTGCTTTGGTTCGTGAAGTAGCTCCGCATGTGCGTTTCACCCACTGTATGATCCACAGGGAGGTCCTTGCAGCAAAAACTCTTCCTGACGAATTGAACGCAGTGCTTAAAACAGCAACACAAATTGTCAATTTCATCAAGACTCGCCCCATAAAAACAAGACTGTTTGGCCTATTATGCAAAGAAATGGGGTCAGAATATGAATCGTTACTTTTGCACACGGAGGTACGGTGGCTCTCCAGAGGTAAAGTATTGCAGAGGATATTTGCATTGCGTGACGAACTAAGACTTTTTCTGCTTGATTGTGCATCTTCCTTTGCAATTTTTTTTACTGACCCAAAGTGGCTCACAGACCTTGCATACCTGTCTGACATTTTTGATTTAGACTCAATACCCTTAATTCGTCTCTTCAGGGCCCAAATTCAAACCTACTAACAATGTCCAATAAAATTGTGGGGTTTGTGAGGAAATTGGAGCGATGGAGAGGGCAGGTTGATGGGGGTAATGTAGACATGTTCCCAACCTTGGATGAATTTCTCACGGAAAATGAGCTTAATTGGGATGATACAAAAAAAGAAATAACTCTCCACCTACAAGCCTTGTCTGCACATTTCAATAAGTATTTTCCTGAGCAGCATAGTTGGAACCAGTACGACTGGGTTCGTAACCCCTTCATCGAAAGCGCAGTGAGTCTATCATCAAATCAACAGGATGCCCTTCTGGACCTTTCAAGTGACCGAACTTTGAAGACACTGTTTGACTCGAACACACTGCCGGAATTCTGGCTGTCAGTGGAGACAGAGTACGCTGAACTTGCGAGACTTGCAATTGATGTACTGTTGCCTTTTGCCTCAACTTGGCTCTGCGAAGCAACATTTTCTATATTAACTTACATCAAAAGCAAGTATCGCTCGCGCTTATTGACAGTGGACGATGATTTACGGATAGCTGTGTCGGGTATCAAACCACGGATTGGTATGTTGTGCTCTCAGAAACAGGCTCAGCCATCACATTAGGTAAGCTAGATATGTACTGTTTTAATATAACAATTTTTATGCACGCTATATGCAGCACATGTTACGCTCCACGCGTGTTTTGTGTTTGTTTTCATTGATCAGTGCACGTTAGTGTGCTTTGGCACGTGTTGGCTGTTGTGCTCATTATCTTCTCTCTGTCTCTAGCTCACTCTCTCTGCTCGCAGGTTGCTGTGATTGGCCGAGTTGGACGTTAGTCATCATTAAGGCGGCACTTGAGAGCCAATCGGAGGTCGCCCAGCTGGTTTAAAAGGATGGCATGTTCATTCATGCTTTCTCCCTCTCGATCGCGAATTGATCTCTCTGTAGTGGACTGAGCTCTTTGTAGTGGAATGAGTTTTCTGTAGCGAACTGAGCTCTTTGTAGTGGAATGAGTTTTCTGTAGCAAACTGAGCTCTTTGTAGTGGAATGAGTTTTCTGTAGCGAACTGAGCTCTTTGTAGCGCAATGAGTTTTCTGTGGTGAATCGAGTTCTTGTGTCTGTCTCTGCCCGCGAACTGAGTTGTTTAAGATTAAGGATTGTTTTGTTATATTTTGTTCTTTGGCGCTGCTTTTGTTCTTTTCCCATTTATTGTTTGTTTGTTTACATTATTACATTGTACATAGTGCACATTATTATTGTTATTTTACTGGATTCAGTGGCTTCGGCTTGTGGTAAATAAAGTCCAGTAATTTTTCTCTTTCAAAGATTGTCTGTCATGTTCTTCCACCTCACTTCACATCCAGCAGCATATTCATATATAAATGTTACGGTACATTCCCAGACTCTTAAAGTTCGTAACACACATAATACAGGTGACTTGTGGAAAGAGTTACTGACGAGTGGAAAGAGTTTTATTGTGAGATTGTTTTGTATGCTGTAGCAAGGCTACGGTGAATGCGCTGTTGGCGCAACTTTTGTTTGTTGATTTGAGTTTTGTAAATAAAACGTGTGAGTCCCAGTCACGCCGACCCTGTCTTCCTTCCAAACACTGAACCTCTTCACAACTTGTATAGCAATGATGTTCGTTTGCACGCACTTTGGGAGGGTGGGGGGCGCAAATGAAATTAGACAAACTTGGGGGGGCGCATATCCTAAAAGGTTGAAAACCCCTGTGTTAGATCACAGTGTGTTATGCTCCTCCCTCCCCAGATCTAATAAAGTAAGTGAGACTTCCCCACTCCCTAGCAGCTCTCAATGAAAAGATACACTGTAAATAAGTGCAAAAACAATTAAAACATAGGCCTAATTTATTCTTTTAGATTTCTTTTCCTTATGATTGGTTATGTCTTCTGTCTAAATAAAGAATGAAATAAAATAATTTACAGTCTTTGTGTTGTCTTTTGAATTCACACCAACACTTTCAATACTGAAATTGAAAAAAAAACTCTTTTCACTAGTGGTATAACAAATCCCTTATTTAACTTCAAAATTAGATAATTTTCAATGTGTCAAATTGTACACCCACAAATTACCACCTTTTTCAAAAGATCACCTTCAAACAATCACATTTGAAAACAACAAACAAACAAACACCATCAAATCTCACCTCTGAATAAGCACTTTTAAATGTGTACTCACAGTTCACCGTTTATCAGTTCAGTCACTGAAAAATAAAGGAAAATACCAGTTCGTAGAACGATGAATTAGAGTGCGTTGTCTGGACGTGGGGTGCGTTGCAATAAACTGAAGATCCCGTATTGAAGTGTGCAAGTTCAAAAATACACTCAACTTTGTCTCAACCGTTTCACAGATAAACTGTCTCAAAAAGAAAATTAACTTGCAGATGAATCCAACTGAGATGTCACTTGAATGGCAGGGTAATCTTCACTCTTGAATCAGCGGAAAAGTTATGTCTCTTCATTAAGTGCGTACTGCGTACTAGCTACTACAGCACCCTTAAGGCCTCATTATACTTCTGCGTCGGACATACGCCGGAGCCTATACGCCGTAGGCAACGTGTTGGTTTTAATTTATACTTCTGTGTCATTGTCCGCGTTGACGCGCACCTGGGGAGCATGTTACCCCGAGGGAGGGGTTCTGGCAGACCAATCACAGCGCTTGTGTCCGCGTAGAATTGACGCGTTGTTACATTTTTGGAGAGGTGCACGTCAGGGTACGCCGAAGGGTACGCGCGCTACACACAGCCTACGACGTAGCTACGGCGGCAGTTCGACGCAGAAGTATAAAACAGGCTTTAATCTCACGTGCTCTGACTCGTGCGGGAAACTCGATTACACGTGAACAGTCCCACTGAGCTATTAACTCGACGACACTTTTCGATCAAAACACGAGAAGTACAAAAAACTCCAAAAAGACATGTAACAAGTCTCTGGATGGCAAAACACAGCTTCCGTGGTCTTCACAATATGTCACTGCGTCATTCTCACAGCCAACACATACCACTGGAACAAAACTGTCTTCTGCAGAATCAAACGTGGGTCACTGTTCACACTTTTACTTGGTGCTGTCGTTCTTTACTCTACTTAAGCCTCGATAATCTTTAATTGAAACAACTTTATCGAACAAGCTTCACAATCGCGACACTGCACTCTCTTCTGTGTCCGTCACACCCTCATAACACGCGCTCTTCTTCGTCTCTCTCCGCTGCATTCACAGCACGCGCAAAAAGTAGACCGCTCGCCAAAATAAAAGTCCCCTAAAAAATATATATATAATCTCCTTTCAAAATAATATACCCGTTACACACATACAAATTAATTAAAACACGCTGGTCTCAGAACGTTGAAGGCCTTCTGGGAAATAGAGTCCCTGGTATTACCATGTAGCAGACAGACAGCATTGAAGAAGAGGAGGCTCTTCACGTTTAAAAAACAAACAAAAAACAATTCAGTACAAAAACGGGCAAAATTAGCCAGAATTAGAATTAGCCGGTGCCTAAATCACAATGTGCTTCCCATCCAAAGCACTGATACAATTGGGGAAGTTCCATTTTTCAGAGAATCTCAGGGCAGTTGTCTTCCAGAGTTCTTCATTGGGGACTGGCATGTAGGTGTCTTTTAAGGTGTCTCCCAGAGGACATCACAGGTTTGCTTCACAATGTTGGACACAGTGGAAATTCCAAGGCGGAAACTAGCGGCTATGGTGGTGAAAGAATCCCCAGTGCTAAGGAATCTGAGGAATATAAATGAGGAGAATTGATTAGTAGATATGAAAAATTTACATTTGGGAGTATAAATAAACCATATTTTATCAATAGTGAAAAATTGTTGTTCAGATATGTGATTAACAATAAAAGGTTAAACTGTTCCTGAGTCTTCTATGATGCTTTGATTCAATTATATCCTGTCATTGGGTCTCATTCATGAAGCATTCGTAAATATACGAGTAAATATGTGAGTGATTTGCGCGTAAAGAGACCTTCCCGAAAACTCTTCTCCTGATTCACAAATACTTTGTAAACGTCAGATGTGATAGTGAAATGTGTGTGTGTGTAAATGAATTCCAATCAGTCGTAAATGGGACGCGCGTGTGTAGTACCCTCACCGCCTGATGAGGGGAGATATATGTATATATTAATACAGGACACGGAGCTGCTGCTGCTTCACTTATCAGAGTCTGTATTGTTTTTTATACAATGTTAAACAGTTCAATCACTCTTATGTCAATCAATGATAGTGCATCACTTCAAGAGTAGGCTAATCACAATATATAACAGAATTACATATACATATACAGTATTTCTCCTTTACTACTGTGTCCACAGATTAAGCATAGGTAAATATTCACTGATAGCCAATCACAGGGCAAACGTGTGAATGTTCACGGTGCATATGCAAACAACTCTAATCGTAGTTGTAACTCTATATTTACAGTATAGGCATAATTGTCATTGCGTATGCGTATGCGTATGCGTATGCAGCATGAGTCAAATACAATCTTCTGTTCGTGAACAATTGTATTTCATTCATTAATCTGACTATGCATCCGTGCATTTAATTGCCATTGGCTCGTGTGATAGTAATGTGGATCTTAGTAGTATTTTAAGTGATAAATGATTCTATAAACAACTATAAAAGACACATTTCGGCTTTTTCCGGCTCCCTGCACCGGGCGTAATGCGAAACCGGAAGTGTCTAAGCGCACACTCGCTGATCCGAAATCCAAAATGGCGGCCACGTGCAACTAGCCCATTGCCCATCCTTGTTATTGATTAAATATGAAAGTAAAACGGCCAGTAGGTGGTGGCAAGTTACTGTTTTACGAGCGAGTTATTCGTTCAAACGTCTCGTTCAAATCGGCAATTCTTTGATGAAACACTGTAGCTTTACTGCTTGAAAGTCTTTGTAAAGTTAAATTAAACTGTCGTCTTCCCCTGTATAAGTAAGAATCATCTTCTTCTTCTTCTCTCATTTAATGGCGGATTGCAAACAACTTTTAGTTGCATACCGCCACCTACTGTACTGGAGTATGTATCATCATGTCATTTTACAATTATTTAAATTCTACTCCATAACCCTGTATCTTTTAAAAATTTAAATAGTGCCTCCCTGGTGATTCTTATTCTCTCTCTCCATCTGATCCCAGTATCCCTACCAGATTCCACTCCCGCCCTGCCCGTCTTTCCACCTCATTCAATCTGCAGTACAATATTACATGTTGTACATTTTCTTTAATCCCACAGTTTTCACAATTCTCACTATTCCTCTTCCCCATTAAAAACAGTGTGCCATTCAGCCCTGTATGATCCACCCTGAGTCTAGTCATTACAGTTTCCTCTCTCCTGGTCTTTTCCATGTAACTCTTTATACTGACTAATGTTTGTATTTTATAATATCTCCTTCCTTTCCTGTCTTCCTCCCACAATTTCTGCCATATTTCAAGTCCTTTTTTCTTAACCACCGCTTTTCCTTCACCTTTTCCTAGTGGAATTGTAACTGTAATTACTTTTAGTAATGCCTCTTTAGCCAGTTTGTCTGCAATCTCGTTCCCTTTAACCCCCTCATGTGCTGGCACCCAACAAAACTGAACATCGATGCCACCCCAATGTAATCTTAGCAAACTATTATAAAGTTCTATTAGTAGGTCTTCTCTGACTGATGTCATTGACTGTATGCTTTTTATGATAGCTAACGAGTCTGTGCATAGTACCACCCTATCAGGTCTGACCTCTTCAACCCACTGTAATGCAATAATGACTGCCACTATTTCTGCTGTATATACAGATAACCGGTCAGATAGTCTTTTGGAGAGATTTATTTTAAATTCTGGGATATGAACTCCAACTCCCACACATTCCTGTTTGTTCTTGGATCCATCTGTGTAAATCTTTAAATAATTATAATAACTATTTCTCATGTAAATGCTTGTTTTAACTCCCACTTCCTCCGTTCTCCATTCTATTTTCTTTTCCAGGATATTAATATCGAATAAGTAAGAATCAGTAGCCACGAGTCGCATTGGTGTGACGTCAACTCCCCTCTTCGATTGATTGGCTAGAGGAGTAGCTGTCAATCTAGAACTAGTGGACCAATGGTGACGCTTAAGCCCGTCCTAATTTACATGAAACTCGAACTGCAACATTTGGGAAAGCAAGCGCAGAACATAGAAAGAAGAGCGAAGAGAAAAACAGCACAAGCGTATAAAAGAGTAAAATATGAGCAGAAAATGCAAGAGAGCACAAAGTACAGAGTAATAAAACCAAGGAAAACATACTTTTTAAGAAAGCATGACCATAAGTTTAAGTTTTGTGCAAAATAACTTTTAATGCATTTAAAGTTTTTATTCATGCTTGTTATTTCTTGATTCACGCTTATTATATTTTGATCCGTGACCACGTTGTTTGCTATTCTGATCATTTTGCAAAAAAAAATTCAGTTTGTGCAATATATTTTTGCATGTGTTTTTAAATGTTTAATTCATGCTTATTATTTGATCCGTGGCTGCAATACTTTAGGCGGGATATTGATCCCATAAAAGTGTGACAGGCGTTTCCACTAGTGACAGAAACTCAAAGATTTTCCAGCAAGCTGCAGTGTTTAATTAATTTCATTCCTTTAGAAACTTCCTCATAACCACAAAACCAAATCCTCCTTCTCAAAGCTAAACATTTAAAGACCATAGACTGTAAAAAAAAGATGGACGACGCCCCTTCGCTCTCTTCCATTGGTGAGAACTGAAGCCGCCAGCAGAGCCCGTCTACGGAGAGCCTGCCCACTCCCTATTAAGTCCTATTGTACCGAATTTTGGTTGTAGTTCCACCAGAGTTCCACTGGGGGCGATCGCCCATGAGTGCAAAATGAATGGGAGTCTATGGGGCTAGACGGCTAAATTTGTTTCTTTCACCCGATTGCCGTTGAGAAATCTCAGATTTGAGTGTAGGTTTTGTAAGTTCAACATGGGTTATAGGTCGAAAGTTGAATGAACGAGTACTTATGTCCTTTCGATTTCTTACAGGTTGAGTTGTTGTTGCCCATAACACGCTAGCATTCTGCTAATGAACGCTGATTGGTCAGTGAAGGACTGATTACGACCAGAGATACCGCTTGATGGCATCGTGGCATCCGAAGCGGGACCAGAAACAAACAAAACAAAAACTCTTCTAGCACGTGTATTTACCTGTGTCAGCTGTGTTGTCGATGCCTCGAGAGAAAAGAAAGCAGAGCGCGAAAGCACCAAAGTGACTGAAGGATTGCCGTAAAGCAGTATCTCTGGTCGTACATGTGTATGACGTCATTGACATTTTAAAAGACTTTTTAAAGCAAATAAGTGACTCTAAAAAATCTAACACCCAGCAATGTATAATTTCTTTGCGTCTCCTTTCAAATACAACATTCAAATTACTAGACAAAAAATTATATACTGAGAAAAGTGGATTTTAAGAGGTATAGCGCCATAGACCTCCATTCATTCTGCACTCGTCCTGTGAGCGCCCTCATATGGAACCAGAGTGAACTGCAACCAGTTCAGAAGCCGGAAGTTTACTGAGAGTGGAACTTCTCCCCTTATTAGACATTCTCTCCCACCAGTGTCCCGATATGGCGCTGACATCTTGGGTCTTGAGTCTGCGCAGTAGCGATCTCGGGACCAGACCTGCGCAGTAGTGAGCAGGAAGTAAAGCCGCGAAATCAACGCTCCGCCCTCAGTCTCGCAGAATGCACTCTCCCTGAGTGCACTTTAAAAAAAAATGTATTGCAGTACAATAAAAGGGTTGTTAAAATAAAGTAAATACAATCTCCTCAGTCCTCCGAAGATCCCGAAAAAACTGCTTCAGTGACTACTTCGCTCAGAGAACCTGTCAATCACAGCTGTCAATCATGACGTTACACCACCGTTTTTATAGCATCACGTAACTAACTAAAAACAAACTTATTTTAAAACCAGACACTTGAACTTACATCAGTGTGATACAAACGACAACAAATGACAGAAACCACCTTTGGAAAAAATATATTTGAAGTGTAATTTAATAGTTTAGTTGGTCTCATGTCCCATTGAATAACATGGGGAGGCGGGGCTTATGACCTATACTAGGACCAGTCACCAGGGGGGTGATCGAGACGCTTTGGCTTCACTTTTCAGGGCTTGTGCGGCACGCTTGTTAAAGACATGCAACAATGAGAGGACATTAATGTTGTCACAGAACATTTGTGAATATCTGAGATGTAACTGATGAAACTAAACCCACTTTTAGCTGTACTCGTATTTTAAATTGAATGATCTGAGAGGACTGCACATTAATTAGGCTACTATATTTTGTGCCATGTGGAATCCAACAATAGTTTTGTGTAGACTTTCAAACTGTTCTTCACTGTCATTGATGTCCCATGTCAACAGTTGAAATTGCACATGTAGACAGACACAAACACACTGATCGCTGACTCGATACATTTTAAAAATATTTAGCTTGAGAGCATAATTTTTTTTATAAAATCAAGATGCATAAGAAATAAAAAAAATCAGCCATAAAGTGAACAAGATATCATGCACAACTAGACTGTGAATTACAGCAATTATAAAAATAAAATAAAAATAAAACGTGTACCATTCTGGTTTACTACTAGTGGCTCCTTTATGATACTTTTGTTTCACCCCATTTTTAAGTTCAGATAAAAATGCCTGTGAAAGAAAGAAAGAAATATTCAAAATGAGTGGCAGCTGTTTATAAATACAGATCTAGTAAAATGTTTATCATCTTACATGACATTTTTAACATGCACATGATTTTCCCATACCATCAAACACTAAGGCATGAAGATCGATAAAACTTCTTTAAGCATCTTCTAACCAGTTGCAAAATGATCAATAATAAAAAAAGGCTAGCAGTTTTCGTAACTCAACTAAAAGATGTTGAGTCATGTTGGCAACAAATCAAGCTGGACCAAAGTATGAGCAACATCATTTTGCTGTTTTTTGATGGTTTGAAGAAAGAATTGAGAGAGACGTGACAAATATATAAATTCTTTGGAAGTAATTTTCTTCCTCGTCTCTGAGCAGACAGATTTCCTCATGCTCAGAAGTGTGAATGAATGAAACAATGAAACAATGAAGCAGGGGTTTTCACAGTTTCTCAGTGGTTAAGTACCTGTATTGTGAGGAAGTTTAAAGAGCCTTTATTGTCTTTTCCTGCATTGTGAACAAATTGTACCGAATATATTGTACACATTATAATGTTAACAACATTAATATCAAAATAAAGCCTAAACAGCTAGCATTTAATTCAGATTGGATCAAAATGATTTTGGTGACATTTTATTTTGATAGTCCACTTTGGACATAACTTCACAAGTACATGTCAACATACTCTCAGAGTATTAGTAGAATGTTAGGTTAGGGTTCGGGTTAGTAGAATAAGATAACATTTACTTGTAAAGTCACTTATAGTCAATCTGATGTCTGGGGAGTGGGGACCATCTAAATAAAGTGTTAGCAGATATTAAAGTGATAGTTCACCCAAAAATTAAAATTTTACCCTCAAGTTGTTGCAAACAAAAGAAGATATTTTAAAGATTGTCTGTAGTCATACAGTAGCCAATGACTTCCAAAGTTTGTTGTTTATATATATATATATTGTTATATATATATATATATATATATATATATATATATATATATAGTATATTGTTGTGAAATATGCAATTATTCTATTCTAATTATGCCTTTTGGTATATGAAATACTTATGGGTCATAGTAAACCACAATTGTAACTGTATTAAAAAGTGGTTTTATAATGAAAGGTACCATAAGTTGTTGTTAAACAATTTATTAAGAAAGTGTTATATACTGTAAAACACTTAATAATCATTGTAACCATGTGCAACACACCTAATGAGCCTATAACCAAGTCCTTGGAGGTTTCCAGGAGGGGATTACCAATGGACAAGTTTTAGGGAGTTTCCAGGAGGGGATTTCTGAAGATGTCAAAAAGTTGACTTTAAAAAGGACTGTAAAGGAATGTCCAGCCAGACGCTGATTCACCAAGGACGGCCTCTCCGGTGTTGGATGCCTTGCCATTGCGCCTCATGAAGATGAAAGCTTGTAAATTATTTGGTTTGGATTTTCTTTTATTTTATATATTAGTACCTTTTATGTAAACTAGTTAACCTGTATTTAATAAAAAATTTAAATGAAGAAGCTCGCCTGCCATAAGTCTCTGTTTTACAAAAGAATGAGCTGAACTGACCACAGAGAAGTCTTCTGTGATCTAAATATTGTAAGTATGGAAATTCAAATGCTTATTATTTAGGACAGATTTGACTTACTTTACCTAACCTGAGAATAATTAAAATAAGGTTAAAGGTGTTTAAAATTACGCACCATAAAAACAATATATATATATATATATATACTATGGAAGTCAATGGCTACCATCAACTGTCTGGTTACCAACATTCCAACTGGATTCTAATGCTTTCTAGAGAATAACGCATGAAATTTAAGTGATGTTGCAGAAAAGCACACTCTCTCCAGCAGCATGTCTTAAGGGGGTCCTATTATGCTTTTCCACTTTTTCAACTTAAGTTAGTGTGTAATGTTGCTGTTTGAGCATAAAAAAGATCTGCAAGGTTACAAAGCTCAAAGTCCACTCAAAAGGGAGATATTTTATGTAACATAATCCACTTTTTAAGAACTACAATGAACGGCTTGTTTGGACTACAACATGATTTTTCCGGAACTTATGAAGTCATAATGTTACTCATTTAAATAATCTCCTCCCACGGAATAAGCAAAAAAGGTGTGAGGCCTGGATGAGCTGCATTAGAGAAGACAGTGTTGTTACTCATGAAGAGATGCTGTTTTGTCCACCACGTCTCCAAAACTCATTTGTTTAACCTTCCTATAAGGCTGACGAACTTAAAGTGATTAACATTTATTTTAAACACTGTTCCTGGACATTATAACCCCAATGTTTATCTGTGCGCTGCACATTTTATGGAGAACAGCTTGTTTTCTGTTGCTTTTGTATGTAATTATATATTATTATACATACTTTATGTATAACTTATTATATATTATATATTATATATATATATATATATTATACATACTTTCATTATAAGTATAATGTATAATAACATATTTTTTTATGTAAAAAAACACTCTGAAGTCTGAAACGTCCTGTGAAATCCGTGCTTGCAAAGTCCGTGCATGAAATCTGTTCTGCGCAATCCTCTTGTTCGTTAACATTGTCAGGGTCTGAATCGGGCTCGAATTGGTTTGAAATTTATGCCATTATTAATATTTACACTAGAGAAGAACTCACAGTTATGGAGGGGTGGGACATTTCCCGAACACGCGCTAAGCGCTGCCAATCACAACACACTGGGCCAGCTAACCAATCACAGCACATTTCATATTTCAGAATCGGAAATAGGAGGGGCTTCATCGAAAACAACGTGTTCAACCAGACTGGGGAGAGAGAAGCTGTAATAATGTAAAATATGTGAAAAATAATGCTTTTTTTAAACAATCAAGCATGAAAACATACAAACGTACACCCCAAAAACAAAATCAAGACTTCGTAAAAGGCCATAATAGAACCACTTTAAAAGAACCTGTTCGACTGTCCTTATTATTTTTTTATTTAAACTGCTTGTGGTGTTATAGAAACTGAAATTATTACTTCAAGTTTACTTAAGCCCAGCTCTCATAACTGATGTAATCATACTGTGACATAATCCCACAATTTCACTCCCTACCTCTTCAGTATCAGCTTGAATGGATTGCCAGGTTGAATATGGGATTAGTTAAAATCACAGATTTAATGGGAAAGCAGCTTATTTCCTGCAAGTATTGCTGAAAAACTTTTAGGAAGAACTTCAGTAAGGGAGAACTTTTCATGATATAATGAATGAAATTTAACAACAGCAAAAACAAAACCTTCCCACTCAAAACATTTGATAACATAAAATGACAGAGGTGAAATCATTATGCCTGTCAAGGAAATAGACCCCTTCAGAGAATAAAGAATTAATCCTCTTTGCTCGTAAAACACCAGCTCTGAACAATGAAGATCCAGATCGATGATCATTCCGCAACTATGAGATCATTGGAGCTGCGGGAAGGAACCTTGATCACGTCCATTTAATAAATGATGTAAATGATATAAAAGCGAGAGAGAGCACCTACAGGTACAACAGTGAGACATCACAAATCTACATCATGATCTTCACCATCACTTGTCTTGCCCTGGTGGCCTCTGCTCTGGGTAAGTGTCTTCTTTTTTGCAAGAAAATTATTGGGTGTACATATATATATACAGTACCAGTCAAAAGTTTGGAAACACTACTATTTTTAATGATTTTGAAAGAAGTCTCTTATGCTCATCAAGCCTGCAGTTAAAAACAAAAAAACACACACAAAAAAACAGTAATATTATGAAATATTATTACAATTTAAAATAATGGTTCTCTTTTTTAATATACTTTAAAATGTAATTTATTTTTGTGATGCAAAGCTGAATTTTCATCAGCAAGTACTCCAGTCTTTGGTGTCTTATGATCCTTCAGAAATCATTCTAATATGCTGATTTATGATCAATGTTGGAAACAGTTGTGCTGCTTAATATTTTTTTTATAACCTGAGATACTTTTTTCAGGATTATTTGATGAATAAAAAGTTAAAAAGAACTGTATTTTTTTAGAATAGAAATCTTTTGTAACAATATACACTACCGTTCAAAAGTTTGGGAACAATAACTATTTTTTTTTAAAGAAATTAGTACTGTAATTCAACAAGGATACGTTAAATTGATAAAAGGTGATGGTAACGATTTATATTGTTAGAAATGTTTTTATTTTGAATAAATGCTGTTTTTATGAATAAATGCTGTTAACGTTTTACTCATCAATGAATCCTGAAAAAAGTATTCCAAAAAAATATATTAAACAGCACAACTGTTTCCATCATTGATAATAACTGAGTATCAAATTATCATATTAGAATGATTTCTGAAGGATCATAAGACACCAAAGACTGGAGTACTTGCTGATGAAAATTCAGCTTTGCATCACAAAAATAAATTACATTTTAAAGTATATTAAAAAAGAGAACCATTATTTTAAATTGTAATAATATTTCATAATATTACTGTTTTTTTTTTTTTTTTTTTTTTAACTGCAGGCTTGATGAGCATAAGAGACTTCTTGCAAAAACATTAAAAATAGTAGTGTTTCCAAACTTTTGACTGGTACTGTATATATATTTACAAAATGCAAAACCTACACAAAAAGCTTCATGTGTCATGAACTTCTGTTCTTTATCTACAGGTTGTGGAGTGCCAGCGATTAAGCCACAGACGATTGGTAGCAGGATTGTGAACGGACAGAACGCCATCTCTGGTTCTTGGCCCTGGCAGGTCTCTATCCAGGTAACTGTGTATTGGCCAACTTTTATCCTGCATTTGCCTGATTTGGTCAAAGAGTATATGTCATGTGTTCAATGCTTTTACCTCTGAAACAGCAAACCAACGGATTCCACTTCTGCGGTGGATCCCTGATCAACCAGAACTGGGTTCTCACTGCTGCTCACTGCGGTGTCTTGTAAGAGTCTTCAATCTGACAAATGACACATACAATGGTGCTTTATAGATGCTGTTTCTCTTTTCTTTTCATAGTTAGTTTTGTCTTTACTGCTCTCCTTTTAGGGTCAGCAATCATCGTGTCATTCTTGGAGAACATGATCGTGGCTCCAATGTTGAACCCATCCAGGTCAAACTAGTTTCCAAGGTAAAAATGTTGACTGATTTCAGTGATGAATAACAAAATTAGAGATCAACTCATACTATTTATTTCAGTGTTCAATTACTGAACGCTTTTTAATAGTTGCTTCATTTCTGCTTTTTCACACAACTGAACTGAACTGAATCAACACTGAACTGACTTGAGCTGAATAATGACACTATTGTGGTTTTTAGAGCTGCTTTACAGCAGAATTTGAAAGTGGAGAAATAGGTATTAGTCAAATTATCTGTAGATTAACTAGTTGGTCTAGTTTACTCCTAAAAAAAGTATCCAAATAGATTTACAGATTTAAAATTGAGCATAGGAAAGAACACATCTGTACCATATTCTCAAATTAACATTCATGCTGAGGGTAAAAGGGTAAAATGCATGAAAAGCTTAAAACGACAAGAAGAAATAAAACATGCTTACATGTATATCTTAGATTACCTTCCACAAAGTCAGCTTCCACTAGTAACCGTCCATCTTTTTCTTTCTTTCTGTCTGTGCAGGTCATCACACATCCGCTCTACAGCAGCTCAACCATCAACAATGACATTGCATTGCTGAAACTTGCGTCTCCAGTTGTCTTCACTCCCCGTATCTCTCCTGTATGTCTGGCTCCATCAACCATCAACATCCTGCCTGGAACTCGCTGCTTCACCACTGGATGGGGCGCAACTGCCACCACATGTAAGTTAGACAAAGACCTGTTAGACAAAGACGAATTGTAAAAATTACTCTTGTATATTACTTGTTTTGTTTTTTTCCACATGACTCTGAACAGTCTGTCTGATGTTTTTTTTTTTCAGGGAGTCCTCTAATCCTGCAGCAAACAGGTCTGCCCATCATGAGCCCTGCTGTGTGCAGACAGATCTGGGGTCAGAGCCAAATCACTGATGCCATGATCTGTGCTGGAGCCTCTGGATCCTCATCTTGCATGGTACGTGAAGACAGATCAGGACAAACACATTACCATATTAACATTGCTGCTGTTTCGATCTCAAATGTGTGTTTGTGTCTGTGTGATTCCCACAGGGTGATTCAGGTGGTCCTCTGGTGTGTGAGAGTTCAGGGGTCTGGACTCTGGTGGGGTCTGTGTCCTGGGGCATCCAAACTTGTGACACCCGTTTTCCAGTAGTTTACGCCCGTATCTCCCAACTGCGCTCTTGGATCGACAAGACTATCGCTTCCAACTAGAGCGCCAGTCTAAGCATTTACTCTTCAAAGGAGGCAAAGGCAGAGTTTAATCATTAATCTGTATTACAGTTGGTCCCTGTTGATGGTCTTTTTGTTTATGACTTTTGGCCTTGTGTCAGTCTGGGCTCCGGTGACCTGTCTGTTGAGTTTAATGTTTTGTTTTTGGTTCATGTTACATTTTACGGTTTTAAACAAATAATGTATGTAAACATTTCTGGTAATGAAATAATGTAAATAAAATGAAATGAATACAATAAATGGTAATGAAGTGTAATCATTTATCTGACCTGTTGCGTCATTACGTCACTCATGACGGTTATGCGGAAGCTATAAAAGGACGCCGGAACATTACCGCGTCAGCTTCTGATTGGTTGAAGCAAGTCGTTCTCAGAAGCGCGTGAAGTGTGGCCAAGGGACATAGTGTCTCGTTCCCTTCTCAGGGAACAAGGGTTACAGTCATAACCCGAGACGTTCCCTTTCGAGGGAACTCGCGCTGCGTCGAGAATCGACACATTGGGGAACGAAATGCTCACTGTGCCACACTGAGAGATAGACACCCTGGTGTGAAGCAATCTGGCACACTCAAGATGAGAGAACTTGTGAACCCTGTGTAGAGGGCAGATCCAGACTGTAGTGTCGTATAAAGGTGTATAGGGAGGCCCAGCCAGCAGCATCACAGACCTCTTGAAGGGAAGCCCCTGCTAGCAGGGCTTTAGAGGATGCCACTCCTCTGGTTGAGTGGGCTCTTACTAGCAGAGGCAAAGGCAAACCGCGCGCCTCGTAAGCTGAAGAAATAGCCTCTACTATCCACCTCCTGATAGTTTGTTTAGAAACAGGGGAACCCTTCTTAAGTGACCCAAAACACACAAGTAACTGATCCAATTTTCTCCAGCCCGAGGTTCTTCAGACATAGACCTCCAGGGCTCGGACCAGGCATAATAGGTGTAGCTTCTCTTGCTCATCCGACACATGCAGAGGAGGTTGGAATGCCTGAAGAATCACAGACCGTGCCACATTTGTGGGCACCTTAGGTACATAGCCAGGTCTGGGGTGGAGAATAGCTCTCACTCTGCCGGGAGCGAACTCGAGGCAAGAGGGAGCAACAGATAGCGCCTGCAGGTCACCCACTCTATTTAATGAAGTAATAGCGAGCAGGAAGGCTATCTTAAAAGATAATTACTCAGACACCTCGTCCAATGGTCCGAAGGGTGCCAGGGATAACCCCTCAAGAACCACAGGGACCCTGGACTGGATGACAGGCCTTATCCTCCTAGCTCCACGAAGGAAACATACTATAAGTGGGTGTCTCCCCAAGGTGTCTACCCCTAAAGGCATGTGGAAGGCAGCTATTACTAGTAGGGACCTCCGGACCCTCTCTAGAACCCCTGGGAGCAGAGCGATTGGGGGAAATGCGTACAGACATTGCCTCGCCCATGTCTGTACCATGGCATCCAGTCCTAAGGGAGCTGGATGAGTGAGGGAGAACCAGATCGGGCACTGGGTGTTCTCGTGAGAGGCGAACAGATCCATTTCCGCTTGGCCGAACTTCCTCCATATTAACTCCACCGTCTCAGGGTGGAGTTTCCATTCCCCGGGCCTCAGCCCCTGCCTCAACAGGATGTCTGCTCCCACATTTTCGTCCCCAGGGACCAACATGGCTCTGACTGAAAGAAGTTGACTATTTTTCTCTGACACGGTGCTCCCAACACGGGGCCTTGGTACAGGAACCATGGTTTCTTCCACATCGTCGAAGAACGAAGGCATCTGCGCGTTACTTTGATCGTGCGAAATGGGTTCCCCCTCTGCAGGCCACCACTGCAGGGCTCTCATATACAGCAGGCCAAAAGGTATCACTTGAACACTGCTGCTAGAAGACCCAGAACTCTTTGAAAATGTTTGACAGTGATGGCCTGGCCTAGCTTGAAACTCATTACTGTAGTCAAGATAGTGTTTACACGAGCAGGAGACAATTGTGCCCGCATCGTGACTGAGTCCCATTCTACTCCCAGGAAAATAGTTATCTGTAGAGGAATTAGTGAGCTTTTCTTGACATTGAGTCTCAATCCCAAGCACCTTAGATGGTTCAGAACAACATCTCGATGTTTAACCGCCATCTCCTCTGATTGTGCTAGAATGAGCCAATCGTCGATATAGTTGAGAATGCGATGCCTTGAAGTCTCAAAGATGCAAGAGCTGCATCTATGCATTTCGTGAAGGTGTGAGGAGACAGTGTTAGGCCGAATGGAAGTACTCTGTACTGATACGCTTTCCCCCAAAAGCGAACCTCAGAAACTTCCTGTGTTGGGGCAGGATGGATATATGGAAGTACGCATCTTTTAGATCTAGGGGATAGTTAGCATCTTGAACTTGAATCTCCTCAGAGATCGGTTCAGTACCCTGAGATCAATAATAGGACGTAACCCCCATCCTTTTTGGGAACTATGAAGTACCGGCTGTAGAACCCGGCTTCCCTCTCTTGAGGAGGAACCAGCTCTATGGCTTCCTTTGCTAGGAGGGACTGAACTTCTTGTTCCATGACCTGACCCTGCTCTGGGCTGACAAGCGTGTGTATGACCCCGTTGAACCTTGATGGACGATACTCGAACTGAATTCTGTATCCCTTTTCCACTGTGCACAGGACCCACTGAGATATATTTTGAAGACCTTTCCAGGTGTCGAAATAATCTACTAGGGGGATCAGTCTGTCTGGACTAACCGCGATTGTCATATTTTGGGTTTCGGTGACCTGAAGCAGTTGACTGGCAGGAGCTAACCGAAATAATTTTTCTGCAGGCCTCGTGAGAGGGCGCGAAATCAGCATGGCCACAGTATTATCGGGGGGACTCTGCGATTCGCGTTCGCTGGAAACCGGTGCGTCCCGACTCCCGAGGCGCATTTAACGGCGGGAGGCAAACATCGATTTCCTGAGGGCTCCGCGAAGGAGCGAGATGTTGGTGCTCGATCGCGGGGGCCTGTGTATCTCGTCAGGACCTCTTCGCTGAAGCCTTCCTCAACGCATTTCTTTAATGTCGCCGAGGGCGACCTCCCCACTGTCGTCCACCTCTTTGAGGAGGTCGGCCTGGTATGCCAGCAGGAGCCCCATCGTGTGCAGGAATGCACCAGTCCGACCTGCCGCCATATATGCCTTCCCAACCAAGGCCGATGTTGTACGGCAGGGCTTGGAGGGAAGCGCCGGAGCTCTTAGGGACGATGCAGAATCGGGCGAGAGATGGGCAGCGAATGATTCTTCTACCCATCGCCCTTCTCTTTCGAGCCCAGGATGGTAGAATATAGGTGGACATTAGGGCTCGTAATTAGAGAAGAGAAGGGCTTGTTCCACGATCTCGACACCTCAGTGTGGAGATCGGTGAAAAACGGGAGGCTCCGGCGCGAAGGCTGTGACCGGGCTTGCAGGAAACGTTCATCGAGTTTGTTTTTTCTTTTCTCTTCTTGCTTTTCTTGTGGCCATTCGATGTTTAACTTAGCCACTGCCCTGGTCACAACCTCCCCTTACGAAAATTAACCATGGTTTTACTATAGTAAAACTGTAGTTAACTACGACCGTAGTAGCCGTGGTATTTTGGCGGAAACCATGGTTTTTATACCATGGTTTTACTACAGTTATATTGTAGTAATACTATAGTAAAACGGTAGTTAAACTACGACCGTAGTAGCCGTGGTATTTTGGCGGAAACCATGGTTTTTAAAAACCATGGTTTTACTACAGTTATATTGCAGTAATACTATAGTAAAACAGTAGTTAACTACAACCGTAGTAACCGTGGTATTTTGGCGGAAACCATGGTTTTTAAAAACCATGGTTTTGATACCATGGTTTTACTACAGTTATATTGCAGTAATACTATAGTAAAACAGTAGTTAACTACAACCGTAGTAACCGTGGTATTTTGGCGGAAACCATGGTTTTTAAAAACCATGGTTTTGATACCATGGTTTTACTACAGTTATATTGCAGTAATGCTACAGTTAAACCATAGTAACCATGACTGTAGTTTTCTCCAAAAACCACGGTTACTACAGTCATGGTTATGGTTTTACTGTAGTATTACCAGTGTAGCCATGGTTTTACAAAATTCTTGAATTACATTTAAGCCATTTACTTACAACAAACATCTACAAAATAACAACAGAAAGAAGTTACCATTCTATGATACAGACTTTATTACAGAAATTACATAATCTGAAAACATATAGACTTGCATTTGTTCTCACATGTGACATAAAACAATAAACTACAAAGTTATACAAAATTATTGGTGATAAAGTGCAATGGTTAAATTCAGTTGCTAATTTACAAATAAAAAAAAAACAATTTGTTCCACTGTAATAATGATTTATATACAAATATAACACAAATAAACATGACTTAGAGTACCTTTAAATACACAGCATCTACCTCCTCTAAAAATGTCTATAACATGTAAACACGTGTTCAACACAAGCATGTTTGCAATTTATACTGTACATACATTAACAAGATGGCATTACTTAATTACTTCATTACTTAAACATTACTAAAAGTTTAATGGAAAATTCTTACATATACTACTAAACAAATTCAGAAGAAATTAGCAGTTCTTTGAAGAATGTTTAAAATGATATCCACTCACAAGAGATGAAGACATGCAGTCTCCTCAAGGGGGATGAAAACTCTAGGTGAAGAAGTTTTTGTTCAATAACATGTGATGCAGCATCCATGCCAGTAGCTGTCAGTATGAAGTCTGTCATATAGGCCAGCAGGTTACAGTCCAGCTTTGGTTTGGTTCTGTCTTGACCTTCAGCCCAAATGGACACAGGAGCTAAAATGAGAAGAATACACACCACATTAACACACGGCTTGCTGGAATACTCAACTGTACTATTGAGTAGCCGAGTAATAATGTCCAAGTGCAATAATGTCCATTCAGCCAGTGTTTTCATAAATAACCCATAAATTATTAGGGCTCCAAAAGCCAAGCAGAAAGAATGTACATTATATGATCAGCTGACTGTATTTTCTTTTACTTATACTCTTGAAAGGTTAAACAGAACAAAAAGTACAAGTCTCATATATACATCATTTCACGAAAGAGAAAATGAGATGGAGAAAGTATTGGTTTGAGTAGAGACATCTGTAACCAACAAAGGGATAGAGCTCTAGACACTCAATTCAATCGTAAATGCATGATAACAGATAATCAAGAAAGGTTTTCTCTCACCCAAAGCTATTGTATTGTTTCAACCTGGAAAACAGTGCATGAGTCACGTGGACCTATTTTATGGTGATTTTCCATTCCTTTTACAGTTTAAAAAAATATCTGTTACATTTCACTACATGGAAAGAACAAATCAGAACATTCTTCCAAATAGGGGTGGGCGATATGCCAAAAATATCATATCACGTTTTTTTTTTCAGGAAAATCACGATTCACAATTTTATCACGATTCTTTTTTAAGTTGGTTCTACTATTTTGTGACTGAGCATTACAGCCAAACTTAACAAATGTCCATATTTTAAAAACAAAGCCTTAGGTAACAAAATATAAAATAAAAAAGAATGGCAGACAGGGGCGAAGATAAAAGAAATTGTCATTATTTTCTTTGTTATTAAATATTAAGATCAAAGATACACATTACACATACACAACTTAATATACAAATTAACTAAACAGTGCTTTATGTTTTCAGCTACAGTAGGTGCATTTTACAGTAGCATTGAAGAAAGTAATTAAATGAACAAATATGATAATAAAACAAAACATAGACTTCACTGTATAAATTAGGGCTGAACGATATTCTGTTTTAACATCGACATCGCGATGTGCGAATGAGCGATAGTCACATCGCCGGAACATGCGATGTGAAGGGTAACGTTACGTTAGTAGCACCCATAGTGTAAGAGAACGGTAGCACCAGGGTAGCACACAGTAAACACAAGTTTGTTGTATGGCTTTTTGCTGGGGTGACATACGCGTTCTGCGTGCCTGCACAGTGAGGATCTGACAGGAACGCGCTCACCGCTCACAGCCAACATTCACTGGCAATCCTATAGCTAAAAATGCGCGACGAAGAGGATCCGCCGCAAAAAAGTCAAAAACCGCTATTTGGGACTAGACTATTTCGTCTACAAAAAGGAGGATGTTGACCAAAAAGAGGTAGGCTACTTTGCTGGAGTGGTATAAAGTTGTGGATGGTTGTCTTTTAAAAAAAAGTTGTTCCGTGTTCGCATTTATGAGGAAAAAAACAATGTTACGTGACATTACGGACTCGTCATGCGGCCGTTATGAAAGCGGCACTAAAAGACTGCTTTAAAACTTTCACAGAGACCTCAAACAGAAAGCACAAAGCCTTTCTTTAAAACGAATTTCGTTTTGTATTAATTGTATCTTAATTTTAATCAGTATTTCATTATCCAATTTCCTGGATTTAATAAATAGCCTAAAAATTAAATATAGCAGCCAGCGCCTGAACTGGAGATTAAGCTATCATCCATGAACCGAAACTCAGCATAACACTCGGTGAGTTGCAAAGTTTTGAAAACGAACGTTAAGGGTTGTTTTAAGGACATGTTTGTGCATGGCCATAGACTCCCATTCTAAAGCGGTCATGGGCAATTCTAAAATAGTCAAAAAGTCGCGACAGGAACCATTGTCAAAATGTCTTTGTCCACCACTCTTGTTCATCCAAAACAAACTACAAAATAGACTCAAAGTGTTAAATACCGGAATTGTCCTTTAACTGACAAGGCATTAAAGTACATGCAAATTATGAACTTTTGTGAACTGCAGTGTCCCGTTCCGCTGCGTTAACATTTTATGTGAATATACGTCGCGTTGTTCAGTATGTTTGGACAGAGGCGCCAGAACA
Organism: Rutilus rutilus; assembly: GCF_951802725.1. Taxonomy (NCBI): domain Eukaryota; kingdom Metazoa; phylum Chordata; class Actinopteri; order Cypriniformes; family Leuciscidae; genus Rutilus; species Rutilus rutilus. Next base: position 28,133,707 of record NC_140223.1, read on the forward strand.
TCGTCATATCGCACACCCCTACTTACAAAGTTCATGTTTTGTGTTCCACAGAGTAGATGACGACAGATATAAAATATTTTTTGGTAAGTTACTTATTCCTTTAATGTTTATCATATTTTGTTATACTGACATTTGTTAGACAACAATTAATTGGTTTGTAAATGTACTTACCACTAATACACTCGAATTGCCAATAGAACTCGCTTTCTTCCAGTCCAAGAATTCTTTTCCTCATGTTGGTATAGATTGGACAGTTTTTTGGGGGCAAACTGGGGACAAAAAAAAAAAAAAAAAAGATTTGAGAAAAAATTGAGATATACAGTACATACCATATAATCATTATATGTTTATTAATGGTATTCACTATGACTTCACTATTTACCTGGCAAACAGCTGATGGTTTCACACTCTCTCGTCTGTTTTAAAGAAGATGATAAATAGAAATGACATTTTTGACAGTCACAAATTGTCCAATGTCATTAAATATAATGCTTAAGACCTGTGCATGGATAGACAATTCTGTGTGGATGTCAAAATATATTAACAATACGGAACAAGATTTTAGATTCAAATTCAATTTGAATTGGTTATAGATCTGCCAGGTTCTCACAGTAGCCAATCACAGCGCACTCCCTCTCCCACTTCGGTTCACCTTCGTTCATCTTAGGAACACAAATGAAGATATTTTTAATAAAATTCTGAGGGCTTTCTGTCTCTCCATTGGGAGCAATGCAACTAACACATTCAAGGCCCAGACCGATAGGAAAGACATCATTGAAGTAATCCATGTGACTCCAGTGGTTTAACTGATTTTATGAAGCGATGCCGGTGCTTTGCTTGTTTTTGCAAAAAAATAAAAAATACTGACCTGCAATCCAGTAGGAGGAGCACTGCGACATATGTGAATTGTGTTGACTCAAGACCGGAAGTTGTTCCGTGAATGTGCTTTAGATAATATTATTTTGTAAATATAGAGGTAAATTATGCTGGGGTTTTTTTTGCACAAAACAAAGCACTTGCATCGCTTCATTAAATTGAGGTTAAACCACTGGAGTCACATGGATTACCTCAATGGTGTCTTTACTACCTTTCTGGGGCTTGAATGTATTAGTTGCGTAGGCTACCAATGGAGGAACAGAAAGCTCTTGGAGTTCATTAAAAATATCTTCATTTGTGTTCTGAAGATAAACGAAGGTCTTACAGGTTTGGAACGACATGAGGGTGAGTAATTGATGACAATTTTTTTTTTACAATTTTTAGCTGAACTATACCTTTAAGTAATCCTGGAAACACCTTAATTCAACCACAGCATGCACTCGGTCCATTTTCTGGAATGACTGAAATGCAGATAAGAAAACAACAGTTTCACAAAAAAGCACAGCAGTTTTAGAAAGCTTCATATAAAGTACCCAGAAAAGTTCAATGTTAGCTGCAGCCCTATTTTACAGCGCAAATCTTCTCCATACTGTGCACTTTTATGATAGAAGCTTGTTCCCACATTTGAGAAACTGTTTACACAAAAATACTGCTTTAACTTTAATTTGTCATGCACTCTTGAATGTGCAAAGTAGAGCTAGGGCTACTGTATGATGAAAGGCAAGATGTTCACTAAAAATAAGATGAAGAAGTCAAATGGACAATATTTTTGATACTTTCAGAATTTAAATTAAGTAAATAAAGTGATAGTTCACCTCCAAATGGAAATTCTGTCATTAATTACTCACCCTCATGTAGTTCCAAACCTTTAAGACTTTCGTTCATCTTAGGAACACAAATGAAGATCTTAATAATGAAATCTGAGAGCTTTCTGACCCCCATAGACAGCTAAGCAACTACCTCTTTAACGCTTTAAAAAGTTAAAGTGATTGTAAAACTAATCCATATAAATTGAATGGTTTAGTCTAAATTTTGTGAAGACATGATCGCTTCCTTTATGATGAACAGGTTGACACTGTCACCATTCATGTTAAATACCCTTAAACGTTAAAAGGATGACAAGACAAATATTTCGCTTTCCTTGGACACGGCAACCTTTTCACGAATATATATATGACTTGACCTCAAAAACAGACGCAGGTCATCGCACGCACTCAGTCGATCACTCTCATTCACTGTCTGTTTAGGCTTAAGTGCAAATCAGCGAAGCCTCTATACAAACCACCATGATAAAAACAGTCTTGTTATCATTATTAACTTATTTTACATTCAATACACATGCACGAAGTTCAAAACTAGAAGGGTATAGCCTTTTGAAAAAAGAAAACACGCGAATATCACGGTTGCTGCGGCTACTTACATTCCTCTGCGGTTGGCTTGTCAGTAGCCAATATCGTAGTCAGTAGTCAGTAGCTTGTCAGTAGCCAATATCGGTACTGCGATATTGCGGTTATCGCCACAACAGATTTAATTTAGTCTTTTCTTCACACTTAAACAATGATTGGCGAACATAAACAGAAGCTCAACCGAACATGCTTGACACGTGAGAGCAAACCTCTCTCAAACGTGCTGCGCAACACACGAGAATGAACCTAGTTTGTTCTTGCATGTCAAGTAAACATGCTTGAGCTTCTGTTTACCGTACCTGAATTTATGAATGTTTATATGTGAATAAAAGCCTAAATTCAACCTGTTCATCATAAAGGAAGCGATCATGTCATCATATGGATTAGCATACAATCACTTTAACTTTTTAAAGCGTTAAAGTGGTAGTTGCTTAGCTGTCTATGGGGGTCAGAGAGCTCTCAGATTTCATTATTTAGATCTTCATTTGAGTTCCTAAGATGAACAAAAGTCTTACAAGTTTGGAACGACATGAGGGTGAATAATTAATGGCAGAATTTAAATTTTTGGGTGAATTAACCCTTTAACATGTTCAAGTTAAAATTGTAGCAAAATGATCATTTAAATGCTATTTTTTCTTAATAGCATTTACACTCACAGTTAAGACACTTACGATTGCATTTTTATAAATACCCGCAATGAACGTAGCAAAATTCAATGTGGATTTAAAAAAAGGATTCCGAGCCAATCACATCCCCGCACCGCCCTGTCAATCACTGCATCAAGTGCCTTAACTTTGAGTGTAAATGCTAGGAAACATAACTTAAATTATCATTTTGTTACAATATTTACTTGAACATGTTAAACATCTAATTTCTGTAATAAATAATAATTGTAATTTTAAAAACATATAAACGTTCAAATGTATGTTCAAATTACATGTTAAAGCTAGTGTAGTAATCCCAGCAGGCACTTTATCAAGATTGACATCACTCTGTCATTATGGCAAACAAACTCTTAGGACTAAAAATTCAACCTCACCAGAAAAAAGAATATCATAAGATTAAAGGGATACTCCACTTTTTTGGAAATAGGCTAATTTTACAACTCCCCCAGAGTTACACAGTTGAGTTTTACAGTTTTCGAATCCATTCAGCCGATCTCCGGGTCTGGCAGTAACTTACCACTTTTAGCATAGCTTAGCATAGATCATTGAATCGGACAAGACCATTAGCATCTCTCTTAAAAAAATTAACAAATAATATTTGTAATATTTCCAAAAAAAGTGGAGTATCCCTTTAAGAAACTCAAATAACTCATTGTACTGATACTTGCCTCACAGCTGAGGATGCAGGAAGACTTCCAGATATGTGATGATCAGTGAGACCAGCACTGGTAGTTTACCCCATCATCTTCATGATCTAAAAATCAAAAACACATTTGCTGAGTTTCAACAAAGTTCTCTGTTAAAATGAATGACCTGTACATGACTTAGAGATCGAGTGATCAACTATTTTATCTGTGCACTGTTCAGTGGTGTTCAGTCACGTTCAACTGCATACAGTATTATGGACTAATGTGAAGTACACCAGCATGGAACCTCTGGTTAAGCATTCATTTACAATAATTACCTATTAAATGTGTACTCACGACACAGAAACTCAATTGCTTTAAAATATATTTGCAGACGGTTAATATCACCGACTCGATTCGTACCTACACAATTTACACTCGTTATTGTCATGTTAAGTTGTAACGCTTTATACATTTGTTATTTGGTTAAACATAAACATAAAACCCACCTTTGAATTTCCTCTTCTCTTCATCTTATAATTCGGGTCCGGCCTCTGTGAAGCGAGGGAAGCCATGGTTGTTGTGGTGCTCGTGCTCCGAAGTTCCCGCTCTCCATCTATTTGAAAATGCAGTAACGGCTGCAGCGACCTTGGCCAATCAGATTTATGTTGCCTAATAGCAAAGTTAACATTTAACAGTTATAGTGGATAATGGAGAACAAAAGCCATATTATGTGTACACGCAATGACTTAATACTAGTCAAAGATTAAAGAGTGTAACTTATAACTTAACTTACAAGTCAAACATGGCTAAAAAGCATTCGGTGCAAAGCTAGTTTAACTCGCTAAATTAACGTCAAGTGGCTATAACATGTATATTTTCGACTTGTGAACTACATATAAACGTAAATTGTCAGAACTCACCTTTAAATTTCGTCTTCTTCAAGTTAAATATTTCAAATAAATCAACAAACTCGACCGCGCTGCTGTCGTGTAACGATAGCCTGCTTCCAGCTGTCAGTTCGGAAAATTCCTTGGCTGAAGCGATTTTGACCAACCAGCATCTTGTTGCTATGCCACATACTCAATGCATCAACCAATCATGAATGAAACAGTAATTTGACCTATCACTGCACCCTTGACGTGAGAACAATTAAAAAATTTTCCAATTGCTAACACACAATTTTGCAAACTATTTTTTTCCTAGTTTTATTAAAATACTTAACACAATTTACAAAACCACACATCCAAACTGCAAAATACCGAATATATCATGCAAAATGAAGCACTGCAACCAAAACTACATTATAGTAGTGGTTGCACACTTCATCACAAAATGGCACACACACTGCATTCATTCATATCACCAGGTTTTTGTCTAACCAACTACTGTTGGGCATAAAATCATTTTAGTACGCTTTGCCATAATACTAAAATAGTTCAAATTGTAGAAAATTCTTCAGATTGTTCACACAAATATTTGCAGATACACATATGCTGGTGAAATTTTTTTTTTTTTTTTTACCAAACAAGTCAGTGCAACATATCCACAGCAGATATATTTACATTGGACTGAACAAAACCATGCTAAAAAAAAAAACAAAAAAAAAAAAAAAAAAAACCGTACACTGGCAATGTTCACTACCATGGTTCATTTTGTAGTTACTATGGCTTTACTACAAAAACCATGGTTCATTTTATGGTTACTATGGTTTTACTATAAAAACCATGGCTCATTTTATGGTTACTATGGTTTTACTACAAAAACCATGGTTAAACCAAGGTTAGTGTAGTAAAACCATGGTTCATTTGTAGTTACTATGGTTTGACTGGAAAAACCATAGTTAACTATGGTTCATTTTGTAGTTACTATGGTTTTACTACAAAAACCATAGTTAAACCATGGTAACTATAAAAAAAACATGGTTAAACCACGGTTATTGTAGTAAAACCATGGTTAATTTGCAGTTACTATGGTTTTACTGCAAAAACCATAGTTAAACTATGGTTCATTTTGTAGTTACTATGGTTTTACTGCAAAAACCATAGTTAAACCATGGTAACTACAAAAAAACCATAGTTACTACAAAAAAACCATGGTTAATTTTCGTAAGGGTCCAGCAGCTCCTCAAAGGCAGGAGAATGGGGTGGCGAGTCCTCGCATTCTCCTGCATCGATGCTCAAAATATCCAGCTCCTCTGAGCCAGATAGTTCGAGTATCGGATCCTCCTCATGGGCGGAAGGAGCCGTACAGCGGGCTGACTAGTGATTCAGACAATCACTAAAATGAATGGGGATTTAGCAATTTTACAGATAAGTGACCATTGTTAATAAAACGAGGGGGGGGTTTATTAGGGGCACACTTTTATTACCTTTGCTTAAAAGTAGGGCTGGGCAATATATCGCATGACATTTTTATGCGCATCTCGTCAGTAAAGCCTGTCCCTTGATTAGTAGTAAATCGCCATCACCTGCTTTCAGATGGAGCGGCATTTACTACACAGAGCTGTAGTTCACTGACATTCTGAGCCATATCTCATTAATTATCACGAACGTATCGCCTGCGATAATTAATTCGATATGGCTCAGCTTGCAGTGAACTACGGCTCTGTGTAGTAAACATAGACAGTAAAATAAATGGACACAGCGACCCCATTGGATTCAACGGAGACAAAGTGAAGCCAATTAGAAACTCTTACTTCCTGGGGGTCCAGCGTACTGCGCAGACTCAAACTGAGCTCGACGACGTAGATGTGACGTGAGCAAACCCGGTTTGTACAAAAAATGTACGTCACCGCCGGTGTGGTTAACAATCGACTCCGGTTGAAGAGATGAGTCCGAGTCGACTTTTGAAAAAAGTGGAGATGGTTGAAATATTACTCCAAATTAAATTCTCTCTGCTATCCTTCTCCCCTTTAGCTTTGCGTTTTGTGGCTCCACCGTTTTTTATCCATGTTGTTGTATTTTTTCTTGCCGCTATCAACAGTTTTCGCGGTAAGTTGGCTCGTCATCATCAGACACAGCCGACACAGCCAAAAAACTGATCATCATACTTTTTTGTGTGCAAATAAATTATTGTTAACACACATACACACAAATTCATTAATTAATTTTCTTTTAATTGAATAAAAAACAAACAAAAAAATAAATAAAAAAAAGGTCACACAGTAGTGGGGTCTTGGAGGCCCCCTAGAGGTCGGAGGCCCCCGGGCACCGGCCCAATCGGCCCGGTGGTAAATCCGGCCTTGGCAAACCGTCTGTCTTCTAGTAGCTGTGCCAAGATCAATCTGAATCATTACCTTCCGAAACTCGCAGAGACGGAGAGCGTGAGTATGAGCTGTCCATGATCTTGGAGCAGGAGAAACTTTTTGTAGGTGTTCTGATTAATTGCTTTGTCATTTTGCCTCGACGTCCTCCCGATTGCCCGCGAGCTTCTACTCCTGTCCATACGGTAATTTCCTACTGTGCGACAGAGAGTCGCGTGGCTATGACGCAATCGTTAGCCTACTTTTACAAAAACTGCTTCTACAGGGCCATAACGTAAGCTACAAGGTAATGGAGCCTTTTATACATTTTCGTGTTTCTTTAGAAATAAATAATGGACAAATGGAGTCTTTAAACGCCTCAGATGTGAAGTTATTCGCTGTCAAAGTGACGCCAAAATGAATGGGAGTCAATGGGATGCTAACTGCAGGTGGGGTTCCGCTAGCCAATGGCGGCGCCCGGGGGTACCTTCAAAATAATACAAATCCCTGCTCCCCTGGTAGTAAATGCCGCTCCATCTGAAAGCAGGTGATGGCGATTTACTACTAATCAAGGAACCTGCTTTACTGACAAGATGCGCATAACAATGTCATGCGATATATCGCCCAGCCCTACTTAAAAGCAAACTTTTCATTTTGATGAACAGAATGAGCAGGAGCTGGAACATTATGACATTCAATAAATATATGTAAAGTTTGGCGTTGTCATGATTATTTAAAATTTCACCCTCACGGACTCTTATACTGTATGTTTCCCTTCAGTCACACATCTCTTTTGTTCTCAGTTTCCCACATCTTATTTGTCTCCTAGGTTACTCATTGCATTCTAGTTTGTTTTTATGGTTCCTCATCATCAGTTCCCTTGTTTGTATCACCTGTGTTAATCCTATCATCTTTGTTTTCACTTAGTATAAATAAACCTGTGTTTTAGTTCTCATTTTTCAGTTTTCGTTAATGCTTATTTGGTGTAGTTCTCTTTCGGTTAATAAAGTCTGTTCACTTTTTTCTTCGTTCTTGCGTCATACCTACAACACACTCAGACAAAGTGTGACAGGTGTTTCCACTAGTGACATAAACTCAAAGATTTTCCAGCAAGCTGCAGTGTTTAATTAATTTTATTCCATTAGAAACATCCTCATAACCACAAAACCAAATCCTCCTTCTCAAATCTAAACGTTTAAAGACATGCAACAATGAGAGGACATTAATGTTGTCACAGAACATTTGTCAATATCTGAGATGTAACTGATGATTAAAACTGAAACTAAACCCACTTTTAGCTGTACTCATATTTTAAATTGAATGATCTTAAAGAGACTGCACAATAATTAGGCTACTATGTTTTGTGCCATGCAACAATAGTTTTGTGAAGCCTTGCAAACTGTTCTTCACTGTCATTGATGTCCCATGTCAACAGTTGAAATTGCACATGTAGACAGACACAAACACACTGATCGCTGACTCGATACATTTAAAAAAATATTTAGCTTGAGAGCATTTTTTTTTATATAAAATCAAGAGGCATAAGAAATAAAAAAATCAGCCATAAAGTGAACAAGATATCATGCACAACTAGACTGTGAATTACAGCAATTATACAGAAAAAAGTAAAATGTGTGCCATTCTGGTTTACTACTAGTGGCTCCTTTATGATACTTTTGTTTCACCCCATTTGTAACTTCAGATAAAAATGCCTGTGAAAGAAAGAAATAACAATTCAAAATTAGTGACAGCTCTGTTTATAAATACAGATTTAGTAAAATGTTTATCATCTTACATGACATTTTTAACATGCACATGATTTTCCCATAACATCAAACACTAAGGCATGAAGATCGATAAAAACTTGATAATAATTAAAAAAAAGGCTAGCAGTTTTCGTAACTCAACTAAAAGATGTTGAGTCATGTTGGCAACAAATCAAGCCGGACCAAAATATGAGCCACATCATTTTGCTGTTTTTTGATGGTTTGAAGAAAGAACTGAGAGAGACGTGATAAATATATAAATTATTTGGAAGTAATTTTCTTCCTTGTCTCTGAGCAGACAGATTTCCTCATGCTCAGAAGTGTGAATGAATGAAACAATGAAACAATGAAGCAGGGGTTTTCACAGGTTTCACAGTGGTTAAGTACCTGTATTGTGAGGAAGTTTAAAGAGCCTTTATTGTCTTTTCCTGCATTGTGAACAAATTGTACCGAATATATTGTACACATGATAATGTTAACAACATTAATACCAAAATAAAGCCTAAACAGCTAGCATTTAATTCAGATTGGATCAAAATGATTTTGGGGACATAATAACTTTACAAGTACATGCCAACTTACTCTCGGAGTATTTGTAAAATGTTAGGTTAGGGTTTGGGTTAGTAGAATAAGTTAAGATGTACTTGTAAAGTCACTTATAGTCAATCTGATGTCTGGGAAGTGGGGACCATCTAAATAAAGTGTTAGCAGATATTAAAGTGATAGTCACCCAAATTTTTTTTATTTTACCCTCAAGTTGTTGCAAACAGAAGAAGATATTTGAAAGATTGTCAGTAGTCATACAGTACCCATTGACTTCCAAAGTAAAAAATATATATATATAGTATGGAAGTCAATGGCTACCATCAACTGTCTGGTTACCAACATTCTTCAAAATATCTTCTTTTGTGTTCAACAGAACAAAGAAAGTCAGAAAGTTTGAAGAACAGCAGGGTGAGTATGATGACAGAATTGGGGGAACTATCCCTTTTTGTAGACAGTCTACTAATACTCTAATGACTGGTAGTTGACATGTAGTTGCAAAGTTTCTTGTATATAGGAGAATGTCTAAGTTGACTATCAAAATAAAGTGTTACCTGATTATCTGAATTCTTATAAAACTGACCAAGACCTATCAAACATTTGCAGAGTTACATCAAACTGGCTTTATCTTCCACTCATAAATATGTATAACCAATGGAGAGAGCTGACTTTTTTTTGTAGATCAGTAAAGAAAATTGAGTGAACTGTATTCTAATGCTTTCTAGAGAATAATGCATGAAATTTAAGTGATGTTGCTGAAAAGCACACTCTCTCCAGCAGCATGTCTTAAGGGGGTCCTATTATGCTTTTTCAACTTTAGTTAGTGTGTAATGTTGCTGTTTGAGCATAAAAAAGATCTGCAAGGTTACAAAGCTCAAAGTCCACTCAAAAGGGAGATATTTTATGTAAAATAATCCACTTTTTAAGAACTACAATGAACGGCTTGTTTGGACTATAGCGTGATTTTTCCGGATTTTATGAAGTCATAATGTTACCCATTTAAATAATCTCCTCCCACGGAATAAGCAAAAAAGGTGTGAGGCCTGGATGAGCTGCATTAGAGAAGACAGTGTTGTTACTCATGAAGAGATGCTGTTTTGTCCACCCCGTCTCCAAAACTCATTTGTTTAACCTTCCTATAAGGCTGACGAACTTAAAGTGATTAACATTTATTTTAAACACTGTTCCTGGACATTATAACCCCAATGTTTATCTGTGCGCTGCACATTTTATGGAGAACAGCTTGTTTTCTGTTGCTTTTGTATGTAATTATATATTATTATACATATGTATAACTTACATATTATACATACTTTCATTATAAATATAATGTATAATAAAATTACAAAAAACATACCACTCTGAAGTCTGAAACGTCCTGTGAAATCCGTGCTTGCAAAGTCCGTGCATGAAATCTGTTCTGCGCAATCCTCTTGTTCGTTAACATTGTCAGGGTCTGAATCGGGCTCGAATTGGTTTGAAATTTATGCCATTATTAATATTTACACTAGAGAAGAACTCACAGTTATGGAGGGGTGGGACATTTCCCAAACACACGCTAAGCGCTGCCAATCACAACACACTGGGCCAGCTAACCACAGCATTTTTTTTGTTTTCATTTCATTTTTCAGAATCGGAAGGAGGGGCTTCATCGAAAACAACACGTTCAGGGGCTGTAACAGCTGTATTAATGTAAAATATGTGAAAAAAAATAAAAAAAATTAACAATCAAGCATGAAAACATACAAATGCACACCCCAAAAACAAAATCAAGACTTTGTAAAAGGCCATAATAGAACCACTTTAAAAGAACCTGTTCGACTGTCCCTAATTTTTTTTTTTATTATTATTTAAACTGCTTGTGGTGTTACAGAAACTGAATTTTTTAAAAAAATTATTACTTCAAATTTACTTAAGCCCAGCTCCTATAACTGATATAATCATATTGTGACATAATCCAACAATTTCACTCCCTACCTCTTCAGTATCAGCTTGAATGGATTGCCAGGTTGAATATGGGATTAGTTAAAATCACAGATTTAATGGGAAAGCAGCTTATTTCCTGCAAGTATTGCTGAAAAACTTTTAGGAAGAACTTCATTAAGGAAGAACTTTTCATGATATAATGAATGAAATTTCACAACAGCAAAAACAAAACCTTCCCACTCAAAACATTTGATGACATAAAATGACAGAGGTGAAATTATGATGCCTGTCAAGGAAATAGACCCCTTCAGAGAATAAAGAATTAATCCTCTTTGCACGTAAGACACCAGCTCTGAACAATGGAGATCCAGATTGATGTTCGATGAACATTCTGCAACTATGAGATCATTGGAGCTGCGGGGATGGACCTTGATCACGTCCCACATTTAATAGATGCTGTAAATGATATAAAAGCGAGAGAGAGCACCTACAGGTACAACAGTGAGACATCACAAATCTACATTATGATCTTCACCATCACCTGCCTTGCCCTTGTGGCCTCTGCTCTGGGTAAGTGTCTTCTTTAGAAGTTTGCAAGTAAAGTGATGGGTGAATATATATACAAAATACAAAATACAAAACCTAAATAAAGAGCTTTATTCTTGTGCCATGAACTTTTGTTATCTACAGGTTGTGGAGTGCCAGCGATTAAGCCACAGACGATTGGTAGCAGGATTGTGAACGGACAGAACGCCATCTCTGGTTCTTGGCCCTGGCAGGTCTCTCTCCAGGTAACTGTGTATTGGCCGACTTTTATCCTGCATTTGCCTGATTTGGTCAAAGAGTATATGTCATGTGTTCAATGCTTTTACCTCTGAAACAGCAAACCAACGGATTCCACTTCTGCGGTGGATCCCTGATCAACCAGAACTGGGTTCTCACTGCTGCTCACTGCGGTGTTGTGTAAGTCTGACAAACGTCACAAACAATATTGCTTAATAAATGCTGTTACTCTTTTCTTTTTACAGTTAGTTTTTTCTTTATCTCTCTCTTTTTAGAGTGGGCCGTCATCGTGTCATTCTTGGAGAACATAATCGTGGCTCCAATGTTGAACCCATCCAAGTCAGACTAGTTTCCCAGGTAAAAATGTTGAATGAACTTACTGGAACAGAGATGACAAAAAAGTGAGCAGTTTTTTAAGTTGCAGTCGCAAAAATACCTATTGCATACACAATAGATGAATGTTATTTCAAAGCATCTAATAACTGGTCATTTTTAATTGTTGTTTTACTCTTCACTAAATGCAGTAATAACCAAGTGATCAATATACTACAAAACATAATATTTATTATAAATATTTTATTTAAATATTCATTAAAATATTTTATTAGTAGCCTACTACTACTAGTAGTAGGCTATCTCTTGTAATTTATGCAAAGGTATGATCTGAAAGGTTACAAATGTATTTTAATCTTCGATTTGCACTTTTTAAAATTATTATTTTATTAAAAAATTAAACAGTGGTGTGTTTTAATTGGTGAAAATTGGAAAAGCTCAATTAAGTTGAAAAGTATATTTAAAAAAAAGGTAAAAACAATATCAGTTAAATGTCTTTTTCTAATCATATTTGAAGTTATCTATCCTGCATGCTATAATTGTTCTCCTAAAACTTGCCTTTACACATTTTTTACACGTATAGACCTTATGCGCCAGAGAAACGAGGGCGCAGCCATCTTTAGAATGTTGTCTTTGAACTTCCGTTTTTGCGGTCGCTCTGTAAATTTCTATTGCATTGCTGTGAGTAATTAGCTTTTGACGTGGATTTACTTAATGTAAAGTCAAAGAAAGTTATCAAGAGGATTGTTATGTTTAAAGTAGATGTCTTAACAAATGTCAGTAGACCGGGAAGATTTTAAAACGAGCCGTTAATTCTTAAATACGCAAGATCACTGTGAAAATACAGACCGAAAGACAACGAGCGCAGGGCTGAAAAGGGGCTGGGCTACATAAGGTCTGTACAATTCAACACGGAAAAGAAAATATCCAAACTATATTCTGAAATTATAGGGTATAAGAAAATGCTTACATCTTAGTTTACCTTTTATAAAGTCAGCTTTCAGTAGTAACCATTCATCCTTATTTGTCTGTGCAGGTCATCAGGCATCCGCTCTACAACAGCAGGATCACAAACAATGACATTGCGTTGCTGAAACTTGCATCTCCAGTCGTCTTCACTCCCCGTATCTCTCCTGTATGTCTGGCTCCATCAACCATCAACATCCTGCCTGGAACTCGCTGCTTCACCACTGGATGGGGCAGAACTGCCACCACATGTAAGTCACATGTCATTTTGATTTATGATGTTATAACAACATATCTATTCATTCCACTAATCTAATAATTCCTTTTAAAGTTCTACTAACATTTGTTGATAATATGATTATAGATGAGTCTAAACAGCCAGTATAATTTTTTCTTCTCTTTTTTTCAGCGAGTCCTCTAATCCTGCAGCAAACAGGTCTGCCCATCACGAGTCCTGCTATGTGCAGACAGATCTGGGGTCAGAGCAGAATCACTGATGCCATGATCTGTGCTGGAGCCTCTGGATCCTCATCTTGCCAAGTATATGAAGACATATCAAGACAAACACATTCCCATATCTATGTTGCTGCTGTTTCGATCTCAAATGTGTGTTTGTGTCTGTGTGATTCCCACAGGGTGATTCTGGTGGTCCTCTGGTGTGTGAGAGATCAGGAGTCTGGACTCTGGTGGGGTCTGTGTCCTGGGGCAGCCGCACTTGTGACACCCGTTTCCCTGGAGTCTATGCCCGTATCTCCCAACTGCGCTCCTGGATTGACACCACTATTGCTTCCAACTAGAGCACCAGTCTGAATATTTCTTGAATATAACTAAGTCTGGACTTCTGATTGCCTGTCTGTGACTTCATATTGTTTTCCTGTTTCAGCTGTACAAATAATAAAAATGTGTCAAATAAAATGATGAGTAAAAAAAAATGGAAAAAATAAATAATAAAGAGTGTTACAGTAGCTTTTATAAACGTGCCTTTTCTGCTAAAACATTACTGCTGTGCATCTTGAGACAAAACAATGAAGTGACTTATTTTAAGATATGTCAGTGCAAGTTGCTTTCTGTTAAAACAGCTCAAACATGCTTTTTAGTCTAGGACTAGGCTTAAGCCTTGTCTGTGAAACTGGGGATAAATGTAATAGGTGTATGTTGCCATAATAAAAAATGACAAAATAATATACTCCTTTAAAGTAAAGCATTTTAAAGTATGATATAAAATAAACAAGTCCACTTTCACAATGACAGAAACTTTGAAGCAAGATACAATGCAGGTTCCTAGACATAGTAACTTTCAAACACATAAGGATTATCAGATGTTCTCACTTGTGATTATTTCATTTAGCAATGATGGTCTCTTACCACCAAACCAAACGTTTAAAAAAAAGTACCAAGAAGATACAAACATAAATAATTTCCCATTTCCAATCTTCCCCTTTTGTCTGCAGGACCCATTAAGATACATTTGGTAGAAACTTCCATGCTGCCAGATGATCTTTTAAGGAAACCAGCTACTCGAGGCTGGCCTTTGGTGTACTCTTAGTAGCCACTTCGGTGCCCTGAAGTGAAACAGCACGGAACAACTGACCGGACTGCTCTATTTACCTCCTCGGAGGGTGCGAGCGTCCCAGTAGCGCAACGTCTTGCGGTGGACACTGAGAGATACGCTCGCTGCAAACTGCTGCGCGCCAAGGCACCAAGAGTGGCGGGGTTGGCAGAACAGCTTTCTGAGGGCACAGAGGAGGAATGGGCACCTTATACTGAGGTGTACACCACTCCACCCCAGAGGGGGCTTCCCTCAGAAGTCTGACGACACTGGTCAGGACTTCTTTTTAGCTGAAGCCTTCCGTCTTCGGCTTGGAAGGCTTCAGCTGAGAGTTCTGCCCCGACCCCGATTTATAAGGAGGGGGAACGAGAAGTGACTCTCTCTTTTTGTTGCACTCGGTATGAGGAGCTTGACGGTTGAGCAGAGACCTGAGTCCGGTGAGGGAGGTACCTCTTGAGTGCTGCCGTCTGCGTTTTAGCCTCCTGAAACCTCTTAATGACCATGTTCATAGCGTCACCGAAGAGGCCAGGAGGCGGGAGCGGAGAATCAAAAAGAAAGGCTTTGTCCTTCTCTTTTATATTGGACAAATTCAACCAGTGATGCCTCTCTGCAGCCATTAGGGCTGCCATAGACCGGTCGTCTCCTTAGTAGCCCAGAGAGACAAATCTGTGGCCGGACACCGCTCTTTAACAGAATAGGCCCCCACGGGGAACGTGAACCTGAACACTCTCCTCAAAGAGGAGCGTTTGCTCACCATAATGATGTCTATATGTATCTGCACTATATCGGGACAGACAACAATAAATAAGACCGAAAATATCACACAGAACGCTCTCTGAGGCACAGAAAATATTCTTGTGATCTCGACATAACAAAAGTTGTTTTCTCGTGATCACAACATAACAAAAGTTGTTCTTGGAACACAATGCACCAGGAGTCTACTGTTGCTATTGTAACGAATGTAACTTTCACGTTCATCTGATCGACAGATGAACCATGCGCTCTCTAACATGTTGTGGATATTTCAGCAAAAAAGTTTGCTTCACTTAGAAGAATCGGGCATTTATATAGCGCTTTCATATGTACTACTGTACACCCAAAGCGCTTTACAATCATGTCAGGGGATCTCTCCTCAACCACCACCAGTGTGCAGAGACTAAAACTTAACAATAGTCTAGAATAAAAAAATAAATATAGGCTATTCAATCATGTACGCTAAACATCTTATTTGTGTAATTAACATGTTTAAATGACAACAGAGCATTCAAGACCTCAAGTGGATAGAGTTCCTTCAGATTCTATAACTATTTTTAAAAAATTTAGAGCTCAGTCGATTCAACCCACTTTATTTTCCTCATTCGTTTGGAACAAAATTATTTTACATAATTTGTTTGTGATTTTTATTCGTCGTGTAGGCTATGACTGATATAATGTACAATGGCTTCCTCCGCATGCTCTTCAATTAAAAAGAGGTGCAATACTCCAGATTTCCCCCCCAATTTTTTTTATTCAGTTGATAGCTATATATGTACAATGTTGAGATGCTGTTTGAGAAGAGTGTTTATATGCGTGCGGTTTCCTACAAGAAATGTAGAAAATACAATAGGTTTCAACACTTTCACTGAATTAAATTCTACACATCTTTACAAATATAAATCAAATTTCTAATTAATATAGCTACATTGAGTGACACAGTAAACTAATGACGCAGTTACTAAGACTGTGATCATTAAAATGGCGTCTCAGAATAGCCTACTTGTCTTACTTGGACTTTTAGTTTGTTTTCATTCTCATCATGTGTTCCTTTTGTTCAGTTGTTAAGTTGATCCCTCACATTCATTCTCTTTTCGGTCTACGTTACATTTAGCGTGTATTGCCCTGCCTGTCCAAGTATTATTTGTATTACCTTGCCAGCACAAGGTATTAAACTTGCGTATTGGAACTTTATTCTTCATCTTTGTCTGCCTTCCTGCAACCACTCCTGACACTCCTGAAGTCAGCTAAAATGGGCCACGTTTTGGTAAATTACTTATAATGCCATCAAATTAGCTATGCATAAGATCTAATGATTTTATTTTATTTTAAATAGGAAGGGTCTATTGAAATAAAATAAAAAATTTGTGAAAATGTATAATTGTTTTAAAATTATGAGAGTTAGAGTATCAGCAGGTTCTGTTAAAATGGGCCAATATCAAAAGAGAATAACATTTAGGCTGATATCATTTTATTACACAGTAAATTTACACTATTGTCTTTAGTGTGCCATAGCAACAACACCATAAATGAATTTCATAAAATATAAAGCTGAACGAACATTTAATAAAAAAAATAAAAAAAAAACTGAACATGTTGTATAGCTGTTTCTGTGCTTTTGTGTGCATGTGTATGCTTTTCAAATATTTGTCAAACATTTTGTTAAAGATAGGACATCTTTGACACAAAACAAAACACTTCAACATTTCCTGTATACTGTAGGTCTTAACATCGCGATTCGCACCTAGTCAGGGAAGTTATCTTTTGCTGCATTCCCTTCAAAGGCAGTCTTTGCAGATATAACCATCTTCATCACAGAAGCCATTATCCTCTCCACAGCTCTCTGGTACCATAAATTGCACAGACAACAGCACACCCAGTCCTCATGGCCTTTGGGTCATTCACATCGCCATACACTCTCTGGCATGTGCCCTTTTTTTTCTTTTTTTTTTGGTAGTAACTTGCTTTACTTATTTGAAAAAGGTAACTCAGATGTTTTGATAATTTAAAAGTAATGCGTTTTTTAATAGTTACTGATTATGTAACTCGCATTGCTTCAAATGTGTTACCCCACACTGACCTTATGACATGATTAAATGGAAAAATAGCATAAGTTAACTATTTATAATCATAAAATATATCTGCCAGGCCCTACAACATTTGCATATTGAGTGATAGTGTGGTTTTTGTTAACTAATAATAATACTATTAATATTCATTAATTGAAATTAACCTAAAATATAAATATTAGATGAAAAGCTTTAAAAAATGTAAAATGATGCTTCGGCAACTATAACTGCAATACAATAAGTTGAAGTAATGAAAGTACTAAACTAAAACTGATATGAAAATTAGAGCTAAAAAGTAATATAAAACAAATTAATAATGACAAACGCAAAAAAAATTACTAAAACTTTAAGTAAAATTGAAATTAAAAATAAATACAAAAGCAAATATAAAATATTAATATACTTTACAGCACTGGTTCTCAACCCTGCCCCTGAAGGACCCCCAACACGGCACATTTTATTTGTCTCCCTAATCAAACACACCTGATTCAACTCATTAGCTCATTATCACATGGGTTAATGAGCTGATGAGTTGAATCAGGTGTGTTTGATTAGGGAGACAAATAAAATGTGCAGTGTTGGGGGTCCTTCAGGGGCAGAGTTGAGAACCACTGCTTTACAGTATAATGGTATGTAAATAATCCTACTTTGTAGTATTTTTCAGCAACCATATATTCTTTGTTATATCCAAAAAGAGGCAATCAATTCATAATATGTGTCACTCTCTGTGTAGTTCACAGACTGGTACTGACCAATGGATAAATTCCTGAAGCCCCAAAACAATGGTGCTGACAAGAAGGAAATCTCAACCATAAAACACTCAGTCTGAGAACAATCAACTGGTGTCTATTCTTGTTATTCAGGGTTAAGATTTCCTTATAATGCATCAATCTGGCAGATCCAGTTCTTGGCCAGTTATGCAGACCTTTGTCCATTTTGGTGATGCATGTTTGGGTGATTCATGGCTGACTTCACATTACCGGTTTCCTATTTCAGTTGCACACATCCTGAAGATCTGCAGAAAAACATACGATGATTAAAATAAAATAAAAATGTCACTAGAGTACACTGAAGCAAACTGAAATACAGCTATAAATGGCTATACATTTCTTGTAGCTATAAATCTCATTCTCTCTCTTCTCCTGATCAACCACTAGAGGTCGGTAATAATCTATTAAGATACCGAACCTTGAGTTTCGCAGGGGTGAGGCCAGAATTTTTCTTCAAAACTCTGATGTCATTTTAAACAGAATAAAAATAGGAGTGTATAAGAAACATAAATAGCAATAAATATTAATACTGTTTACAAAATTATTATTTTGTAAAAATAACAAATTAAATATATTAATACAACAATGCAAATGTTTTCACTCTATTTTAAAATGCATTATAAGATTGTCATGCAGGGGTTGTTAAATTCTCACCACTGCTGACACAAGCCTTGCCATTTCAGAGATACTCTGACCCAGTCCCTTGCCATAACAATTTGGCTCTTTTCAAAGTCGTTTAGATCTTTATTCCTGCCCATTTCTCCTGCATCCAATGTGTTGATTTCGAGAAATCATTGTTTGCTTACCATCTAATTGTAACAAGTATAGTCAGTTATGGTTTAGTTTTCACTTTGTTCTGTTCCTGTTCCTAGTTAGATTCTTTCCTTGGTTGATAATTAGCTCCACACGCCTGTTTCCGTTCAGTTCATTATGTCTCACTGTGTATTTAAACCCTGAGGGGCTGTTTACACAACAAAGATATGCTTTTAAAACGAAGAGTTTTCCGCATACAGACGACACCATTGTCAAAACGATCCCCATTCAACACTGATCCGTGAAAACGACTAAAAACGCTGTATTCTGCTGCAAGGCCATTAGATGGCGATGAAACACTCTGTAGACTGCACCCTAATACACATGTACTTGACGTCATCGTCTTCAGAGATTCGCGTTTTTGTTGTTTGCACCCGTGACCATTTTCAGAAACTTGCACTTTGAAACCCGTTTTCTAAAGTTTGGGTTTTCAGGCACCCAAAACGCATAAAAAGTTGTACGTTTTTAGTTGAAAATGGTATCGTGTAAACAGCCCCTTACTTTACTCAGCTCTTTGTTTGGTGTCATTTATGTGTAGTGGTTGCATTCCCCTGTATTTCTGAATAGTGCTATTAGTTTAAGTGTTAATAAAAGTTTTGCCAAAAAGGAGTGGTCAGTAATTCCAGTCTTACTTCTGTAACATTCATACATAACAATGTAATAAATTTGCATAATGCTAACCTATGGTCTTCATTGGCTACCTACGAACAACGTCTACTTTGACCCGCCTTCAAAATGTAGTTGGTTTGTGTTGTGTACATATCGAGAAGACGCTGTTTTCTGAGCTGCAAAGGCAAATTCTCTTTGTATACACTCGCGGTATAACCTTTTGTTGTGTTCCCGTCATTTTACTGACGATTGCTTCTCAAATTTCAGCAAGGTCATTGCGGGATTTGTAAAATGCTTATCCATTAAAGATTGGTCAGTACCCAGTTTATTTGGACCAACTTGCTCCTCTGAATCACAACCTGTAAATATAATTAAAGGGGGTTGATTAGGATTTAACTTTTTTAACTTTAGTTAGTATGTAATGTTTCTGTTTGAGCATAAACAACATCTGCAAAGTTACAATGCTCAAAGTTCAAAGCAAAGGGAGATATTTGCTTTTAAAGAAAAGGACTACAACAAACCCTAAAATGTACATAAACCCCACCCCCGAGAACACGGTGAGTCAATAGCCGTTTCTCAATACCAAGTACGCAAAGTTCGGACTTGAGTCCTTGGTAGTTCGGACTTGACAAGTTCGACTCAGGAGAACGAACTCCCGAGGACGGGAGGACACAAGTCCGATTATTCTGAAATGTAACAGCGGCGTACTTTATAGCGTCACTCAGCTCGCTCTGCTACTCCGGTTATCCAACAAAATATGTTATAAACCACCACTCGGCCTCTTTTCATTTTCATTAAAAAAAATCTTAAACATAATGGCCACACAAATGTGGTTCAGGCAACGCAATTGATTATCTTCACTGCATATTTATAACAACACGAAATATAAAGCACAACCCTGACTCTTTTTGTTTTCATTTAAAAAATATGATAAATAAAAAACATTATAATATTGATCATTAAAACTAACATTTAGCAAAAAGAGACAGGGTTGTGTCAATTTATTTTATTATATACTGTATGTACATACAGTGAAGAGAATGTAGGCAATATGTATAATAAAATATTTTATGTTTTAAATATATAAAATAAAATGACATAACCTCTTTTGTTAAATGTCAGTTTTAATGATCAATAATAGCCATTATAAAAGTATAAGTAGCCTATAAGAAGCTATACAATAATAAAGCAAACGATTCAGTAAAACATAAGTCAGCTCTCTAGGCTACAACGTTAAAGTTAAATAGACTAAATAAAGCTATGAAACTTCACTTTGCCCTCAGCTAAAACGATTTGCCAGGGAACAAATGATAGATTAATGAGACAAATAAAATAAAATAAATAAATAAATCGTCCGTTAGATTTACACAAGACGATTTATCTAATGTTAAACCACTAAACTAGAGACATCCGAGCCAGCGGCAGTCAGCAGCACTAGCCGAGGAAAGGCTGTTCTCGGCGGGGTACATGAGCACCGAGCGGCCGATTGCCTGGTTCTCACAACTACGAAAACGTCAGATCAAATTTTCAAATAGGCGCTATCTTTATAAATAAACCAAAGATTTGAGCTTTAAACAACTACATTCTCGCCTGAAATACTCTTAAAACTACATTTCGTGACACAATAACAGCAGTATTTTTAAATTACGCTGGGTTTATCCTCTGCTATTGACGCTTGCTGGTTGGTGTGAGATGCATTCTGGGATACCTGGCTGTCTCAAGTCCGCACAAGTCACCTCTCGATGCATCCTCGGTAAAAGGGGCGGATCAAGAACTCATCCGGGGATTTGAACTGGACTTGGCTATATGTGAACTTTGAATTGGAACAGTACTTGGGCAGCGACTGATGACGTTTCACAAGTCCACAAGAACACAAGTACAGACAAGAACGCATATTGAGAAACGGCTAATGTTGAGAAGAGGTAAAGGAAGCTCTGCCTTCTGTGCTGGGAGCAGCAGTTCATTTGCATTTAAAGGGACACACACAAAACGACGCGTTTTTGCTCACCCCCAAAAAAGGGACAATTTTAACATGCTATAAAACAAAAATTTCACATACACACTCTGGGGACATCACAGACTTATTTTACATCATGTAAAAAGGGGCATTATACCACCCCTTTAATTATTGATGTATATTTTCTACTGAGTGTTATACGGAGTTTTGCGATTTATATTTTGTACACCAAGTGCAGCTTTAGGTCTCCAGCCAACCAGCTAACTCAAGTTATTACTGTCTTACTGAAATGCTTCTGCTAATCAGCTGTGTGCCACTATTACCTAAAACTGGGTCAATTAATGCAGTTTGTCTGTTGTTCTTACTACAATGAGTAATGATAAAGGATGGAGCAAGATTTGGTTTACAAACTGCAATGTTGCATCAGTCATTCATGCTTGTGCTCGGCTAACATATGCCCTGTCATTGATATGGTTAATGATACACTTCCCACATGTGCACCTCAATAAATTAGAAATATACACACAGGCTTGTTGATGGACATTCACTTGTTAATGCTAATTTAGAGGAATTACAGTTGCAATGTACGACATACCAAGTAAAAACGTACCGCCCAGAGAAATTGTTTGCAGAGAATGAAGGTTAGAGTTGAATAACTAGCTCTTGAATTATGGTCAAATTGAAGCCATCATTACTGTCTTTATAGTGTGTACAATAGCTGAGGATTTAGGAAGCCTCCGGAACGGAAATTCAGTTTTGGTAATGGGTGTATCGTTTTCGACACACGTGGTCAACCAATCACAACAGACTGGGCCATCTGACCAATTAAAGCAGAGTAGCTCTATTAAGGGCGGGGCTCTTTGAGGTTAGTTCATTAGGTGCATTAGGTGATGTGCTATGTATGTTATTAGAAAATTAAAGTGTTTTTTGACCTTTGATGCATGTAAACCTGTTTTAGGAGACCTCCAAAACAAACCTTTAGGAACCTTTAAAAACGCATAATAGGGGCACTTTAATATGTGGTAGTGGCACAGTGGCCTTGTTAGGAGATGATCAACAATATTTGCTTCACTCATTTAGTAAGATGTACAAGCTGTTTTCCTCATGGGGACCAAAAACAAGAAGTAAAAAGAACAGAAGGGATTTTCTTGACAAATATATTTATTTTTTATTAATGCACTCCAAAAGCATTTGTTACATCAGACAAACCAATACACAATGTTTTACAGTAACACATCTGCAAGATCATTAGGACATGTCAATGATTTTTTTAGTTTTTTATGTGCAGCCGGGTGAGGTAGAGTGTGTATATGGTGTGTTCTGCGTAGCGCTGTCGACTATATAATTATTGTTTCCTGTTTAACTCTTCCTACCTGACCACTCTCACTCTCAGTTCCCACCTATTCTTCCCCACTTTTTAACTAAAACAGTCACTTATCAAATGTGTATTTTAGCAATACCTCTTTATCCAAATTGTGTAAATGCTCCTTATAGTTGTACAGAAAAAAACAGCATGATTACTTCATAAAAGATTGGTTTATACTCAAGACAAAACCACACCTCAATAACTGTGACAAAAATTTGAGGGACTCTTGCACATTGCTTCATGGAATGTAAACTTCCACCTAATGGTCTAGTATTTTGTAAAGGAAATGTACAGGGTTACCATCCACCTTTTATAGAAAATAAAACTGAAAGATATGCCACATGCCACTGCATTGTTTTAGCAGAGCCGCACGTGTGTGGGCTGAAAAGGGGGGTTCTCCAGACCCTCACACAGGGCTCAATAAAAGTTTGTTTGACCTTCTCTCCAGCTTTTTTCTTGACATTGTACCTGTGATTAAACTATTTTCATAAAAGAAAATATACTCAAAGGGTGTCACCACTTTTATTAGGGTAATACAGTCAGACTGTCCATCCATCTAAAGTAATATATAAAATGTGTAGGCCTATAATATAAAATGTGGCTGTCCATCTCTGTTATATACATCTATTACATAATGAAAGGCAGAAAAGGGTGATCATTTTTTACATTTCCACATAGACTTGTGGGAGCATGTAGACCTTTTCCTCTATGTTCATGTCAAAAATAACTGTGGTGAATGTGGTGCTTGTGTGTATACATGATGTAAATTTGGGGTGAACGTGCAGGGAAATACCTCCAGTCAAACCACAACTCTGGGAAACACTACTGTACATTCAGTGATCTCTTCTGAAGCAAGTTAGGTGTGATGAGTGCTGGCGTTTCTGAGGAACAAGAAACTTAACACTACAGCTAAGGAGTGGGTGGGTCGGGGGTGTTTCATGCAAAAAAGAGGGTTATTTCAAAACTAACTATCTTCTCCAGAAAATCCAGCTTAGCTTGGTGAAATCACAGACACATTTCAAAGCTGTATCGTCAATCGTTTCACACAGAGTCAGACCTCAAAGAAGGGCAGTATATGACACAATGGAATCGTGTGAGACGTTGTGCTTTTTACCTTACAAAAGGTTAGACGTAGATGTGACCAGTGACAAAGATGTGTCAGTGGACAGCATTACTCACCCAAGGGGCTACTCTTTCCACTTGTTTAAACTGGGGAAGCCCCCCTCCTAAAACCATATTGACACTGATCACCCACTATGGGACTCTGGTAGACTATTGTTTAAGCCTCTGGGCTATTGTTTTAGTCGTAGGGGTGAATGACCTGGGGCCTCATTTATAAAGCTTGCGTACGCACAAAACGGGGCTGAAAACATGCGTCCGCCAGTTCCTGCGCAAAAGGTGGGATTTATAAAGAAAAACTTGACGTGAAAATATGCGCACCTACACGCAAACTCTGACCCATGCGTACGCACATTTTGGAGACGAAGCAGTTTGGCGACACCGATGGTGAGTTGGAGTTAAATGTCGTTTTGGTCACTTTTAGAATTTAGAATTAAAATTAAACATAATACAGACAGATAATACAAATATAATTTCACTCACCAAGCCTATCACTTGAAGCAAATATCCCTTCCTTCTTAAATGTCCGCGCCAGCGAGCGCGTTAGGCCGTTTAGTGAAACTGACGCAGTTTAAATAAATAAAATAATGATTTAAACTATGTTTTACTTCTGATATAAACATTTAGATTAAATATGCCATTCAAATTATGGAGTTAAACACTTAAACATGAAATCATACTGAAAAGTTACAACATTTTTTTTTTATATTCAATCAATAGAAATATTTGTTGTGGATGCGATGTTTTTGAACACTTTTCCTGTGGCGTGCTGTGTTTTAATGTTTTAACCACAGAGATAATTGCTTATCATGATAATACCAGATTGTCTGAGAAAATAGTTTCGTGCAAATAATGCCCAAGGCCGATCTGTTTCCATTAAAAATATAAATCAATTAAAAATACAATTAGGCAAGTGGAAAAGATTGAGAAAAACTTTCTCTGAAATGTATTTTACACTATTTGATTTATGTAGGCTATTCAAAAACAAGGCAAGGATAGACAACTACTTGATTTGTATTAATGTAATGTTTCTTGTACCGTTTATATAATTTGCATATGATTATTCATCCACGTGATAACGTTTAAGTTATCACGTGGATGAATAATCATATGCAAATGATATGTAGATG
The DNA here is from genome assembly GCF_951802725.1 of Rutilus rutilus. NCBI lineage: Eukaryota > Metazoa > Chordata > Actinopteri > Cypriniformes > Leuciscidae > Rutilus > Rutilus rutilus. The sequence goes on from NC_140223.1 coordinate 28,158,976, forward strand.
AGGATCTGCATAGTAAAACTAGGCGTTGTAAGCTCCATATATGGTTATTTCGGGTGGAGACGCATGTGCGCACAATCTTCCGCTGACTGGGATTTATAAAGTGAATTCTGCGCACGTTCTGGCGTACGCAAAAAAATATTCAGACTTATAAAACCATGCGTACGCCAGAACGTGCGCAGAATTCACTTTATAAATCCCAGTCAGCCATTTTTGGCTTTTGTGCGTACGTACACTTTTAGTAAGGTTCCTACGCACAGTTTTATAAATGAGGCCCCTGTACATTTAGAATTTAGAAAATTCTGCCTGATTCTGATAAGCTGATAATTAACATGATGTGGCCGATAACTAAGATTATATATTGGTTAATCAGTGATTTTATTAATTTTCTTCTAAATAATTTTAAAAGTACAACACTAAAACTGTCATTAGTTTTAAATGGAACAAATTAATTTAGGCATTACAGAAGTATTAACCCTTTCACAAGTAAGTTTAAAATATTCTGGCTGACCCCCCAGCGTGAGTTTTTCAAGGCGACCGTAATTTGAATGTGTTGCTTTATGGTTTCCATTTATGGTGACGCGTCATTGCTTGTCACGTGACACACCGCAGCAACAACAGAGCTGAATGAATGATGATCTGCTTTTATGTCATTTTCCCTTTTTTATTCAAAATATTCACAAATTTGTTAGATATGGCATGAAATATCTGATATTCCAGTTGTCAAATATATGCAAGTGGAAGTGTTTTGTTGTTTAAACACCTTTATAACGATCGCGTTAGTTCAGCTGTATTCGCGATGGGCGCCGCCATCTTAGTTTGTGCCGCAGACGCAGTTCAGAGAATCGGATCTGTTGGATTTACAACATGTGAATTCATCCACTTCTCCCGACATACATAAAAGTAAGTGGCAGGTGAACTGGGAGAAGAATAGAGTAAACTTTAAAGTTACTTACACAATGTGTATCTGATATGAATAAAACTATTTATAATGGTAAGGATTATTATTGCCTCTTCCTTTGACATCAGTGTGTATTTTACAAACTCTAAATGTATTGTTTTTTTAGTACTTACATGTCTGAAACCTAAAATAAACATTATGTGGTTGAAAAGTTGTGATATATGACAGCTCTGAGCGCCTGCCTGTCTCTGGCTCAGCGCCAGCCAACGTGTGAAAGCACATTTGAATTTAGCAGGTGATCACGTCATGCACTGACCGTTCTAATCACACTGGTGTGATCGTATGCTCCAGGGACCAGCCTCTAGACTGATCACACCAGTGTGATCGTACGTGCGAAAGGGTTAAATACTCAATATCAGTAACACCAATAAAAAAATTAAAATAACTGTTATGGTACATATATTATCCAACCCTAATAATAAATAAATTTCTGTCATCATTTACTCACCCTCAAGTTGTTCCAAACAGTTGAGGGTAGCCATTGACTTCCATAGTAAGAAAAAAATACTGTTGCATTCAATGGTTACCAATGACTCAATTTAATTTAGGCATGTATACATGGTCAAGACGGTCTACTGAAGCTCAAACTGAGCATCAGAATGGGGAAGAAAGGTGATTAAAGTGACTTTGAACGTGGCATGGTTGTTGGTGTCAGAACGGCTGGTCTAAATATTTCAGAAACTGCTGATCTACTGTGATTTTCACACACAACCATCTCTAGGTCTTACAGAGAATGGCCCGAAAAGAGAAAAATATCCAGTGATTGGCAGTTGTTGCCTTGTTGATGGCAGAGATCAGATGAGAATGGCCAGACTGGTTTGAGCGTTGCCTGGTCTAATAGGGTCAGAATTTGATGTAAACAGCATGGATTATTCTGCTTTGTACCAATGGTTCAGGCTGCTGGTGGTGGTGTGATGGTGTGAAGGATATTTTCTTGGCACACTTTGGGCCCCTTGGTACCAACTGAGTATCGTTTAAATACCACAGCCTACCTGAGTATTGTTGCTGACCATGCCCATCCCTTTATGACCACAGTGTACCCATCTTCTGATGGCTACTTCCAGCAGGATATTGCACTCTGTCACAAAGCTCAAATCATCTTGAACATGACAAGAAGTTCCCTACACTCAAATGGCCTCCACAGTCACCAGATCTCAATCCATTAGAGCACCTTTGGTGGTGGAATGGGAGATTTGCATCATGGATGGAACTGCGTGATGTTATCATGTCAATATGGACCAAAATATTTCAGGAATGTTTCCAGCACCTTGTTGAATCTCTGCCACGAATAATTAAGGCAGTTCTGAAATCAAAATAGGATCCAACCCAGTACTAGCAAGGTGTACCTAATAAAGTGGCTGCTGAGCATATATATATATATATATATATATATATATATCCCTTAAACGCATATCTCGGGTCTTTAGTGATCCATGACGTCATTCACAACCCTCCTCCTCTTTCTTTTTTTAGACATCAGCCTTCTTAATATTCCACAATCAGTTCAATATAAACAATATAACAAGAAGCAAGTACTGAACGCAATCAAATATTAGTGTCACTGTCACTTGATGGTGGATCTGGTGAAGAAGCTGTCAGCTGTCAGATGTTGAAAATTATAGTTTTGAGAAAATGTTTGAGATCGTGAATATGAGCTAGATGCTGAATGTTCTGGGAAATGAGCTCTGATGAGGACAGTGATAATGGTATAAAACATCTGCTCAAATCGAACCCTTCCAGGCTCCAAAATGGAACAAATGAATTTAGGCATTACAGAAGTATTAAATACTCAATATCAGCCAACACCAATAAAAAAATAAAATAAAATAAAAACTCTAATATTGGTGGATAACTGTTATGGTACAGATATATATAATCCAACCCTAATAGAAACAAACCAATATTAATGGAATAGTTCACCCTCAAGTTGTTCCAAACAGTTGAGGGTAGCCATTGACTTCCATAGTAAGAAAAAAAATTGCATTCAATGGTTACCAATGACTCAATTTAATTTAGGCATGTATACATGGTCAAGACGGTCTACTGAAGCTCAAACTGAGCATCAGAATGGGGAAGAAAGGTGATTGAAGTGACTTTGAACGTGGCATGGTTGTTGGTGTCAGAACAGCTGGTCTAAATATTTCAGAAACTGCTGATCTACTGTGATTTTCACACACAACCATCTCTAGGTCTTAATAGGTCGTAATTGTTACTCTAATATCAGGAGAGTTTATATTACCGCGACAGGTAGAGATCCATCCGTGTTAGACCCGAATATGTAATAATGATTGGCGAAATATATATACAGATATATATATATATATATATTTGAACACCCTGCTATTTTGCAAGTTCTCCCACTTAGAAATCATGGAGGGGTCTGAAATTGTCATCGTAGGTGCATGTCCACTGTGAGAGACATAATCTAAAAAAAAAAAAAAATCCAGAAATCACAATGTATGATTTTTTAACTATTTATTTGTATGATACAGCTGCAAATAAGTATTTGAACACCTGAGAAAATCAATGTTAATATTTGGTACAGTAGCCTTTGTTTGCAATTACAGAGGTCAAACGTTTCCTGTAGTTTTTCACCAGGTTTGCACACACTGCAGGAGGGATTTTGGCCCACTCCTCCACACAGATCTTCTCTAGATCAGTCAGTTTTCTGGGCTGTCGCTGAGAAACACAGAGTTTGAGCTCCCTCCAAAGATTCTCTATTGGGTTTAGGTCTGGAGACTGGCTAGGCCACGCCAGAACCTTGATATGCTTCTTACAGAGCCACTCCTTGGTTATCCTGGCTGTGTGCTTCGGGTCATTGTCATGTTGGAAGACCCAGCCTCGACCCATCTTCAATGCTCTAACTGAGGGAAGGAGGTTGTTCCCCAAAATCTCGCAATACATGGCCCCGGTCATCCTCTCCTTAATACAGTGCAGTCGCCCTGTCCCATGTGCAGAAAAACACCCCCAAAGCATGATGCTACCACCCCCATGCTTCACAGTAGGGATGGTGTTCTTGGGATGGTACTCATCATTCTTCTTCCTCCAAACACGTTTAGTGGAATTATGACCAAAAAGTTCTATTTTGGTCTCATCTGACCACATGACTTTCTCCCACGACTCCTCTGGATCATCCAAATGGTCATTGGCAAACTTAAGACGGGCCTTGACATGTGCTGGTTTAAGCAGGGGAACCTTCCGTGCCATGCATGATTTCAAACCATGACGTCTTAGGGGCTGTTTACACCTGGCCACTTCATGCGTTTTCTCAGATCGGATAGCTATCCGATCGTGAAAAGACCAGGTGTAAACGCCCTCCAAAACGCATTCGAGACGGATTTGAATCCGATCGCTCAAACCACTTCAGGAGGTGGTCTGGGCCACATTCCAGACGAAACTGGACAAGTGTAAATGCATCTGGTTGTTGAAACCACATATGCAAATTGTAGCCTACTCCTCCCAGAAATGCTAAAAAAATAAACGTGTGAGAGTGTTATATGCTATATGTAATGTTATAGCCAGATATGACGACGCTACTGGAACACGCATCACCGCAGATGAGAAGCTGAGCATCTCTTCATTAAGCCAACGTGCAAACTATCGCAAATCAAAGTGAAAGTAAGTCGCAGACGCTTAAAGGGGTCATATAATGCCATTTTTGTACAAGCTAATATGATTCTTTAGGGTCTAAATTAAAAGTTTGTAATATACTTTAATTAAAAATTCTCATTAGTATTGTAAGAAAACACTAATTTTACCTGGTCAAAAACAGCTCTGTTTTCAGCACGCCGTTTCAGTGCATGTGTCTTTAAATGATAATGAGCTTTGCTCACCCCGCCCCTCTGTTCTGTGGGTACACCGTATTAGACATTCTCTGACCGTATCTAACACAATAACCACGTGTTATTCGTTATAAACGTGGGATTATGAATTATATTGAGAACGTCGTACATAGAAAACATGCCGTAATGTACCCTGAGTGTAAACCTTAGACCAGGGATAGGCAACTCCGGTCCTGGAGGGCCACTGTCCTGCAGAGTTTAGCTTCAGCCCTGATAAAAACTCACCTGCCTGTATCTATCTAGTAATCCTGAAAACATTGATTGCCTTGTTCAGGTGTGTTTAATTAGGGTTGGAACTAAACTCTGCAGGACAGTGGCCCTCCAGGACCGGAGTTGCCTATCCCTGCCTTAGACGCATTCATCGTGAAGCCTGCAGCAAGGTTTGCAAATTTCGCAAAGATTAATATAAATACTAATATAAAGGTTAATAAAACATTACACTCACATCTTCTGGAGGTTCAGCAGGAACACGTTGGTACCGATCCGTTTTTTCTTGTTTGTGAAGCTGTCTGGTGTGAAATGATTCGCGCAAACATGAAAGCACAGACGATCGTGGGGAATCCCCGTGAGGGAATCCCCGCGTCAATCCTTTGGGCATATTGCTTCAAAAACAAAACTCAGCCACTGCTTCTTCAACGGCTCGGATTTAGGAACATCCAAATGACTGCTGTGTTCCTTATTACATCTAAGAACAGAACACCACAATCGCTTAGACGCCATTCTACTCCAGCATATCAACAATGGCGGACTACTATGACGACGGCTGTCACAGCTTGCTCAGGGCGGGTCTTGTGTTGAAACACGGCTGTCAATCACAATAGCGGGAGGGGCGTACGATCTTATGACGTCACAATATCGAACGGCTTGATTTCAGAGATGGTCAAACATATAAGGAGATTAAAACAAAACCACTGGATGGATTTTTATCATGATAGGATGGTTGTGTACAGGCACTGCCAACAGACATTTCAGTGCAATCAACTTGTAAAAGTGCATGTACCATTATATGACCCCTTTAACACACAATCATCATCATTAAAAGTAAAGAAACGAAATGATCTTACCAGGGCTGTTGCTGCTCTCTCTTATTGCGGACTTTGATTTTGAAATTTTAGCTGATGATCAATAAAATGCAGTTCATATCTGTTGCTTTTGGTGACGTGCACTCCAGTAAATCTGCATATAGCGCGGGAATTGAAGATCAGATTTAAATCCGTTTCGCAAAAACACATTTATGTGACCAGGTGTAAATGGAATCGTTTTGATAAATCAGATAGCTACCCGATCTGTGAAAACGCATTAAGTGGCCAGGTGTAAACAGCCCCTTAGTGTATTACCAACAGTAACCTTGGAAACGGTGGTCCCAGCTCTTTTCAGGTCATTGACCAGCTCCTCCCGTGTAGTTCTGGGCTGATTTCTCACCTTTCTTAGGATCATTGAGACCCCACGAGGTGAGATCTTGCATGGAGCCCCAGTCCGAGGGAGATTGACAGTCATGTTTAGCTTCTTCCATTTTCTAATGATTGCTCCAACAGTGGACCTTTTTTCACCAAGCTGCTTGGTAATTTCCTCGTAGCCCTTTCCAGCCTTGTGGAGGTGTACAATTTTGTCTCTAGTGTCTTTGGACAGCTCTTTGGTCTTAGCCATGTTAGTAGTTGGATTCTTACTGATTGTATGGGGTGGACAGGTGTCTTTATGCAGCTAACGACCTCAAACAGGTGCATCTAATTTAGGATAATAAATGGAGTGGAGGTGGACATTTTAAAGGCAGACTAACAGGTCTTTGAGGGTCAGAATTCTAGCTGATGGACAGGTGTTCAAATACTTATTTGCAGCTGTATCATACAAATAAATAGTTAAAAAATCATATATTGTGATTTCTGGATTTTTTTTTTTAGATTATGTCTCTCACAGTGGACATGCACCTACGATGACAATTTCAGACCCCTCCATGATTTCCAAGTGGGAGAACTTGCAAAATAGCAGGGTGTTCAAATACTTATTTTCCTCACTGTATATGTATATTACTGATTTAATAGAAAAGGTGTCTTTTAAAATCTTGCCAATAGTTAATGCAGTAATTGGTTATCAGTAATGTAATAAAGGTAAACAATAGCAAAAGCTGTTTTACTTCATATTAACCTATAAGCATCCTATTTCATCATAAAAAAAAAACAAAAAAAAAAACTGGTGTATGGGGTTGAGACAGGCTGTTACAAGAATTACATTTTTAACACAACACAACACTTTTTTTATTTTTTTTTATTAAACACAACCAATCATATCTTTAAAACTAATTCCAACATGTCAGATAAGCTCAGAAGACAACTGTTTCACAGGTATCATACAACATATGCCTCAAAGACAAAAAAAAAAAGTTTATAGTATCTAGTAAAAGTTCTAGTTCATAGTATCATGCACACACACAAAAGACCCTAGATATTCACGCTACATTAATAGAACAGTCCAGGTTTCAGATGTATGGCATTTCACTTGCAAACTAAACAGGAACTGCATGCTCTGTTCATCACATCCTTTGACTTGAAGATGAGGCCACACCACTGACAACCTCAAAATACAGTGCGTAAAAAGAAAGGTTCAATTAAGCATGAAACGGAAAAATCGCATTTTAGTTGTCACAGTTCCCGTACACCGGCATTGCTGACAAGTAACCAAGTTGATCTCCATTGGCCCTTACATCTCGCTGATGCAAACCCACAAATTACAGAGAATTTCATGATTAAACCACGACTGGAGAGTTCCCCGTTCAAGATTCATTCATGACACATTCAGTGTTCACTTATTTTCTCCTTCTCTGTCTCTCTCTCGTTCTCACTCTGCGTTTCTTTCAACCACAACTCTTGACATTCGTTGCTCTTCTGACTAGGCTGTGTTTACGGAGATCAGTCTGGTGTCATGTTGTGGTAACTACAAACTACTTGTCATTCATGCATTTTGTGTAAGTCCTAGTCATCTTGATAGTTGTTCTTGTTCAAAGTAAACTACCATAGACTTTTATTCAATTTTGTTCCAGTCGTACTAATCTGCCTGATTAGAATTAGATTTGTATGTATTGTGCAAATAAAACGTAATTAAAGAGAATGAAACTAATCATATACACTTTGATTAGGCTTGTCATACGAATATAAATTTAGCTCAATAATCATTTTCATTGCAGCTGGAAGCTGCATTTCTTTATATCTGCTCAGGAAGCTTGTCACGCTGAAAGGGGGCGTATATAAAGGTTTCTGAGAACCGATGACCCACGGCAGACTTGTTTTATTTAGGTTTCGTTAGGACCCTTGGAAGGGCAGTATTTACATGTTTAACACATATATGTGGTGGGCATGACTCAGACTTAGAAGATGACAATTTGATCGGTTCCTTCCAGTGTCTTTTATACGGCTCTTGCAAACTGCAATGTTTTAGAAAGTTTTGATCAGTTGAGTCAAACTGGACTCTGTTCTCACTCTGCCGCTTCCGAGCATTTTAAACAGTGGCCCACTTTAGTTTAACTTTTGAGGTAGAGATGACCTGCTTATGTGGTCTTCATTTAAGGTCTGACAGCTAACTGCAAATGCCAAAATGGTAAATATACTATTTAGATAACTACTTGCACTATGAATCTTTGTACATCAACTATCAAAAAAGTGTGACAACTTTACACTTGAAAACTAAGGTTCTTTATTGGCATTGATCGTTCTATGAAGAACCTTTAACATTAATGGAACCTTTCCACAGCACTACAGGTTCTTTATTGTGGAAAAAGGTTATTCAGATTATTACAACTATGGTTCTTTTAAAAACTGTTCACTGAAAGGTTCTTCGGGGAAACCATAAAGGTTCTTTGAAACCTTTATTGTAAGGAGTGTTGGAAAACTATTCCAAGGGTCATAGTAAATTGTATCATTAGTCAGACTGTACAATCCTTTTTTTTTCTTTTTTTTTATGTAAATAAAAGTCTATTTTTTACATCTACTGAAAAAAAAGAGTAATTACTGTCTGTGCAAAATTCACAGTTAGTCTATACGTGGACATTGCCTTAGTGTTTCTGTGCAGTTTCTCATGTGTTCTGAGTGGTGATTTTAGATCTTACATGGTTTCTAGAGTGTTCTGGGTGGTTACTAAGTCAAAACAGTCATTCTTTATTCTCCCTAGATATGACTGTCCTCTTAAAGATGAAATGGAAGTATAGCAACATATTTTTTCTTATGTGTAGTGATGTGCATCCACGTGTAATGGATTATCAGAGAAGAGAAAAAAGTAGGACGGGCATGGTTCTATCCATGGGATGTTGGTTGGAGTTTGAAATATGGGTGTTGCACTCAAAAATCAATGCGAGATTGCAGTCATTTTTAAGAAGGGCAGGTTGTTTCACCAGAAGACTGAGATATGACATTTTGATTACAAATAACGAGCTCAAAGATTTGAGCTTTGTAAACGATTTGAGCTTTGTAAACCGTGCCTTCAGTTCCTTTTCGAGAGTGGTAACTCTACATTGTGTAGCTACGCTGTGGGAACTCCCTTCTCCACTTTTGTTGAAATCTTATGGGCTAACGCCAGCTTGGAACAGCTGGCCAATTGTCGTGAAGTATGCAAATACTGACAGGCTCACAGGCAGTATAAAATGCATGGGTGCGATAATTGCGTCAGAATCTCTTTCTTCACACTGTCATCGTTGAAGTTGCCCCTGAGGACTAGTTACCTTTTCTTCCTCGCATCTGATGGCTAACCAAAGCAGGATTTGTGCGGATTTTGGCCGAGGTGGACTCCACAATGGTCACTGCGCCGACCTGCTGGTGCACACTCGATAAGGTTTTTGCTATTACGGGGTCGAGGCCCACTGCCACCAGCTTGGTTGGCCCTCCCCACGCTGGACTTGGGGCGAAATGTTTCGGTAAAAAGGACGTAAGTCTGGCAATCCCAGTCGAGCCGCCGCCAGGCTGCTTCGAGGGGGGCAGCCTCAGTTCTTGAGCATGTAGTGAAGTTGTGGTCTGCACCACAATCGGCGCACGTCTAAAGGGACGTGGTGGAAGCCCACGGCTCTGTGCGCATGCCTCCCATCGAGGAGACCAATGCCGTGCATCTGTGCCCGTCCGTTTGTGTCTAGGCATGGATCTCAGCTCCAATCACTCCCTCCGGCCTCCTTGGTGAAGTCGTGGAGTCAGTTACTGAGCATTTCTCTGAGCTGCAGAAGCGCGAAGGTTATGAGTCACGAATATTGCCACGTCGCTCGTTCTAGCCCTCGTCGAGGTCTCTCTCTTCGTCGGCACCTCGTCCGCGTAAGATCGGCTGAGCAGCCCATTGCAGCTCTACCCTGAGCCGGATCTTTGCCGTAGGCAGTGGGCGGGACCGGGAATGTAGCGTCACGGACCACGGAAAGCTCCGTCCTTGGCTGCCAAGCCTTCATCCTACGGACCATTCAAAAGGAGGAGAGAGTTTGCTAGAGGCTCCGCCCCCAAGCGCTGTGTTCTGCATTATGTCCCCTCTGTTCCTGTAGGCGACATTTGCAAGGTTTGTGTGCTGTTTGTGTGAGCTCCACAATAAGAGCACATATCCCTTCACACAAAGGGCATTTCCTCCTCATACACTCAACACTGTGTCACTCGCCCTGCCCCGAGCAGCGCGGAGTCGCAGTCCGTGCCTATAGTGGCCTCCCGATGGAAAAAACGGGAGACTGCCAATGTTCCCCCGCCGTGCACAACACCGTTTGTGCCCGATCGGCAACCAGCCTCACTGGGGCAGGGCTCCAGTCTACAAACTGGCAACAGCGGCCATAGAACTAATACGGCCGTGGTGTCATTTTCTAAACGCATGGACAGTTATTCCAGGCATTTCACCTTGGCTACTGGGGATAATTCAACACAGGTATTCTCTTCAGTCCAGACGTAGACCACCCCGTGTCAGGAGTGGGTCCGTCACTGACTTTGCCTCAAAACGCCCCGTTCTAAGAATGGAAGTGCACAGCCGCTATTTTGTGGTGCCCCAGAGAGATGGAGGACTCCGTCTGATACTGGACCCGAGACCCATCAACCGAACACTTCACTAGTGCACGGTCAGGAGGAAAGACCCCCCTTAACATGTGAGCTCACTCGTCAAGGTCTATTGCCTCTTCATGGGCCATGTAGGCATGTCTTTAGGGTTGTATGTTTTGCAACCGGCTGATCTTCACAGAACAGTGCTTTCGGTGAGTGATTATACTCAATTATCTCCTAGTCTTGAGTCTTGACTACGGGTTTGCGCAGTCGTTGCCGCTTCGGCTGCTGACACTGTGCTTATGTACATTCTGATATGTGTTTATGCTGTCATTTGTCCAGTATCCTTCAGTGCAACTGGCCATTCTGATCTAACTGCGTATATTCACAATTGTCGTCGCTACGGCCGCTGATGCTGTGCTTATATACAAACTGATGTGTGTTTATGCTGCCGTTATGTTGCCCTGTATCCTTCAGTGCAACTGGCTATTCTGATCTAACTGCATATATTTCACAGTTGTTATATTCACCGGGTACGGGCAATCGATCGGAAGGCATGCTCTGTTGGTCAGATTCTCAGGGGAGCGAGGATATTATGTCCTTCACGGCCACCTTCAGTGCCGCCGTGGGATCTAGCTCTAGTTTTGAGGGCTCATTCTCTACCGCCTTTCGAGCTCTTGGTTTTGATTGCTATTAAGGAGCTCTTCCTGAAAAAAAAAAAAACGGCTCTGCTCCAAGCCCTTTCTTCTGCTAAGCGCATTGGAGACTTACTACACGTGTTCTCATGGATGGTGATATTATCTGTTTCGGACCCGTTGACTGCAGTGTTACTCTCTGGCCGAGACGGGGCTACGTGCTTAAGTCTCTCGCTAACATTACGTGCTAAAAGCACAGGATGTTTCTCTGCCCGCTTATCTGCTGAGCTGTCATCCTTGCGTGACGCTGACGCTCAGAGTGCTGTTTGCCCTGTAACAGGGCTTTGCGAATGTATGTGAATTGCACGGCCACTTCCTTCAGTCGGGCCAGCTTTTCGTGTGCTTTGGTTGCTGTACTAAGGGAAAGACGTCAACTGTCTCAAAACAGAGACTTTCTCACTGGATTGTGGACACCGCCACGCTGGCTTACACGTGCCCGGGGAAGGTTGTCCCCCCTGACATATGAGCTCATTCAACGAGGGCTGTTGCCTCTTCGTGGGCCTGGTCTAGAGGTATGTCTTCCAGGATTTATGTTTTTCTAAATAGAATAGAAAACACCTTCGCCAGATGGATGTACCGTCTGTGGCGTTTTAAGTGTTTTCGGTGAGTAAAGTTCCTTATGTATTGTGAACTGTTCTAGTTGTACGCAGTGGTTACCGCTATGCTGTTGACTCGTATGGCTGTTGCATATGGCTACCAGTGTTTAATACGGCTGTCACCGCAAACGCCATTGACACTGTGTTTACATTCATGCTTGAGTGCTTATTGTGTTGTGTCTGCCCTGGATCAGTGCAGCCTTCGCTTTCATTGCATTTGTATATGCAAATTTTTATAGTTTTGGGGATGATGTCTCATTGGTCTCGTTCCGCCTATCAGATGCGAACACTCCTAGTGGTGCGGCTATTGGCTGACTGTCTGCCTCTTCCGTGGTTGGTGTAGCTTGGCCCTGTTTTCCCCGGGCTTATCTTCACTACTCTCACAGCGGGATTTAAAACAGTTCCCGCAGCATAGCTATGCAATGTAGAGTTACCGATCTCGAAAGAGAGCGGGAACAAGACACTGAGTTAGCTGCCTTGTTCGCTGTTCGATCAGCTGTGCAGCATTCAGTCGTGATTCTGACGCAATTGTCGCGCCCATGCATTTTATACTGCCCACGAGCCTGTCAGTATTTGCATACTTCGCGACAATTGGCCAGCTGTTCCAAGCTGGCGTTAGCCCACAATATTTCAACAAAAGTGGAGAAGGGAGGAAAAGGGAGGAGTTCCCGCCTCTCAAGGAAACGAGGTTACGATAGGAACCGGAGACGTTTTTTGGGATGGTAGATGCACCGGGACCCGATTATAGCACTTAAACACGGAAAAAGTCAGACAAAAGGGCAGTCTTTTATTTGGGGTGGCACTTGATTGTCAAAAAGTACTATTTTAAAACTCACGCACGGCGTCACTCAAGAGTAGCGGTTTTCCCGCGACTCGTCAGGCCATAACAATGGATTGAACTTCCTTATGGACACTAATAATGTCTTATTGATAATCCATGTTATTTGGATGGGTGCTTAGATAATGTGCGAGTGCGATGTGTCATGATTATGTGAGGGGTTAGGGACCTTAAAATGAGACGGGGGTGTTTTTAGTGCAAATGACAGAAAGACACAATATAATTTGTCATTTTAGGCGATAATTTATTTAGGTAAACAATAGCATTTTAAGTGCAATATTCAATTTATTATTATGCGTTGTCGGTGGGGGCGACACTGCAAGTATTGTACATTAATTCAAGTAGCCTATATTATGTTTACAGAAGAAGGTTTGAATACAATGAAAAATTTTGCCAGCGTCTAGGCCTAGCCTACATCTCCTCTACAATGTGTGTGTGTGTGTGTGTGTGTGTGTGATTTCGGTTGGGTGACAGTTGTAGGTTACAGTTTGACAAAAGCACAATGTTGTGTTTTATATAAATATAAGTAGGCTAAACACTTTGCAGTTTTAACGATGTCCTGTATGAACAAAATGATTGGAGTATGTTTTTTTTGTTGTTTTTTTTTCACTGTTCGATCGCGCCCGCACCTCTCTCTCTCTGACACACATTCCAGCATTGCAATCTTGACATCGCAGCCTGTTATTATGCTGCGTTTACACCAAACGCGAATAGAGCATCAAATTCGCGTCTAGTTCGACGCTTGAACATTTTGAATCCATTCGCGTGTCCAGCTTTTGAAGCGAAATAGACGGGCGTTCAGTGCTATGACTCTACTCTATGACACATTGGAATTGAGTTAAGCTAACTAGCTAGCGCTAGCTCGCTAGCCAGAGATAATCATACAAATTTGCAAAAATAATAATAGCACGCAGCAGCTCAACTCACTCTGCCACGGCCACCCTTCCTCTGTGTCGACACATTCTTACACATTAAACTGAGTGAGAAGATAACTATTATGATCTTATCATTTCAATTATGCTTTCAAGTATCACCAACTTACTCACGTGTTAGTTACAGTGGTATCCAGTGCTAGTCTAGCTGCTAGTCTCCATAAGTAAAAGTTACTGGACCACTCTGGGTTTAAATATAGGCTACATTGTACATTTACTCCATTTTTCATTGTTTAGACCACTGCTAACGCCAACTCCTACCCTAATTCCAGAGGACTTTGTTCACTTTTCCTGTTTGTTCACACATACATTTTTTTGCATGCACACACACACACACACACACACACACACACACACTAAACCACATACGCATGATGCAGATGATAGATGATGCAGTCTATTTCAAAGTGACTCAGTTGCATACGGGGTCGTGGTCAAAATCACAAGTGTAGGTATCAATATGTGTGTAGGCATCAATACGTATGTGTTAATGTCCTTGTGCGATCTGTAAACTGTGGCTTTTGATATTAATGTCAAGCCCCTTAACTCACTTTACTGGTGGTCTCTGCTCTCGGGTTGTAGTTACAATGACATTTAAACACATTATGCACACTACCTTCTTGTTTAAACCATAAACGTTTGCTAATCAAGTTATGTGCTGGCAGTGGTTTTGGTAAGGCTAGTCTCACAACAGTCAATTTTCCAGGTTGTGTAACCATGTTTAAAAATGTCATGCTAAAAGTTACAGACACAATTCTGTCATACATTATTTATTTATAATCATACTGTATTAGAAACAATGATACCTCAAATTATGCAGGTTGCTATTACTTTAGATGTTTGATGATATGACTTAGGGGTTGGGCTTTTTGTGACTTGGGCCAGTAAGTAAACAAAAAAAATAGAACACCCTATCAACAACATAGCAACAAATCCAGAATACATTTGCAACTGCATACCAATGTTCTGTCATCAGAGAGTTTTGCACAAGCATCACTCATATTTTCTTTACAAAAAGAGAAAAAATGTAGTTTTAATATTTTGTCATTTTAACTAAAATGTAATTTTGGAGCTAAATTCCTAAGCTAGCCCAATTTAGATATAGTAGGTTAAAGTGAAGTCGTGTGGTGAACAATGAATCCGTTCAAGTTAATACACAGAATTTTTTTTTTTTGCTGCTTCCGCTCTGGAATGCGGTGTTCTTTCTCTGATGATGTCAGTTTGACGGCTTGGCTTGAATATCCTTAACCCTTCCCCTCCAACCTTCAGTCTGCTATGAGCGAGGGATGGAGAGGAGGTGCACTAAAGTAAAACCCTGCCTTCTATTCAATATTCCATTTCACTTAGATCTATGTCACAATGCTGACGTAACTTTCGGTTTACAGGGACTTTAATCAGACCACCCTCATACAGTTTTTACTGATTAACTCTGTTAAGTTCACTAGGTCATTCAGTATGCATGGAAACGCATAAACCTCTGTAACTGGTGTACTCATATATTTGTTGGGTAATTATTTTAAAAACATTTACTTTTTTTTAAAAAAGCAACAAAAAAAATCTTAAAACATGGAATCCTCTTTGCAAAAAAAGTGCATCAAGTGCAAAATTAAAGACCTATGAAATAAATTGGTGCCCTTGTAACATATTTTTGTAGTAACTGCACTGTTAAAGCTTCCATCACATCATCTTTGTGAGCACCACATCGGTGGTGAATGATATTAGTTGGCCTCATTTCATGTTAAGAGGACATCGTCTTTGAAATAATCTCCAACCTGACACTTTTATTGCCCCAATTGAATGTTGTGCCTATTAGTCCATGTCTTTCAGCTTTGAGTCTAACTATACCTATACTGTCAAAGAAAGCAGACAGGGAAAAATATAAAATGTCTGAGAGAAAAGCTCACTATAAAAAGCTTGACATTTGAGCTTTTAATTAATCGTTAAAAGATGTTTATTATTAAACCTTTGTCAAGTACAATTACAGCGAACATTCAGATCTGCTTTGATGCTGCTGCTGTGCCAGAGAGAGCAGTTGTCATGGATCGGTATAAAACAGCTTCACAAACAGTTATTTTCAACCACACAGTAGCCTGTATCTGTGTTACAATAATCCAAATGATCGCAGAAGTACTAGGAAAAAAGTTTGTATTTCGAATATAAACACTGATGTCTACGGTAGAACAAATCACCTTTTTAAAGTAATTTGATGCTTCAGATAAAGACTGCATAAATTACATTGTTACACCAGTAGGGCGACAAGTGACTCAAGAGATTTGTATTTATTCAAGAGATTTGTTCAAAAACACTGATTCATCCAGTAATGAAGTAAATGCTGTCTCAATTCGCCTACTTTTACTACTGCCTAAAAGCACGTACTCTTTTTGTGAAGAAAAAGTAGATCCTTTTGAGTGTGTAACAAAAGAGTACACAAGCTTTGGGACATACTATCACGTCATACAATTGCGTCTTTAACGGTTGCTCTCTGTCGCATCCTGTTTCAGTAAACTGGCCTGTCAATCATCTTGTCACAATTAAAATCCTCCACATTTCATTTCATTTCCTACTGAATCAGAGAAAAATGCAGTAGCACGTTGATCTGCAGTCGAGGGTCTTTCATGCGGAGACTCTCCTCATATTAATGCATAATGATGCATTTAAAAGTTAATAGCCAACCAGATCTTCATAAAAGTCCACATTGTTATTGCAGATGAAATATAACACGGATAACATTAGATAAATATTTTTTTATCACTGATTAGACACTCAAACCTTTCTGAGTCTCACCGTCGGTCACGCATATCCACCATGTTTTGTATTTTTTTTTAACACTTTTTGTAGTTCTTCACGTTTGTAGTTCCTCCTCCAAAGCGCAATGGGTTGTGGGCAATATTAGCCTATAGAGTGTGCACGGATCCACACTTCGAAAATCTACCGGAAATGTCATGCAGTAAGCGCGCTATAGGCTACTTTAGCTCCCTTCCACACTCCGCACGAACACATATGCGCCTAATAATAGGGCACATTTATCTAGGTTAACGTTGGAGCGAGCGGCCATGTAAAGATGCTACTTGCATGTTTCAAATTAAAGGGCACCTATTATGACTCTTATCACAAGATGTAAAATAAGTCTCTGATGTCCCCAGAGTATGTATGTGACGTTTTAGCTCAAAATACCCAACAGATAATTTTTTACAGCATGTTTAAATTTTCATTTTTTGGAGCTCAGAAAAACATGCTGTTTTAGTGTGTATCCCTTTAAATGCAAATGAACTGCTGCTGCCGGCCCAGGGGGCGGAGCATCACGAGCTCGCTCAGAGCCAGGACAATCTCATCTGATAATATCAGAACAGAAACTCTCAGTTGCGGTGTTCATTTCGACTCGGAGTCGGACAATAATGCCCACAGAGCCAGAGAATATATGCTGTATGGAGATAGAACAGGTATAGTTTAGTTTAATTATGGTTATAACTTATTTGTCATCTGCTTTTATCCACTATTAATACAAGCCTGCTGTTGCAAACCTTTGAAACCTCCGTCCGAATGATGACCAAAATATACTGATGAGTTCAGTGAAGTTTATTGTACATCACACAAAAGATGAGCGTTAGTTTTACTCCAGAGAATCACTGTAAGAGCTGAATAAACACAGTAAAAGAAGTGCGCATTAAAGTCTTATCCATAAACTCTCTCTCTCTCATTATCATCAACATACACAGCTAAGTACACAAAACACTCGTTACAACTAACAGTAAACAAATATATACACACCTTTTCAGTGGGTGCTTAATAAACTGGTAAACCTTATATCCGTAAAATGACTCGATGAGCTGTCATAAAGTGCATGCTCTCACTTTCATTTCTGCCATGGTCAGTAACGTCAGAGCTGTCGCTCCGGAGACCGTAAGCTGGATCACAAACAGTACTGATCCATCCTCGAGTAACAACGAGAGTAAATGAAGACTGCTATGTTCATTCTTACATCCAACAACAAAACACCTCAATCGCTTAGGAGACATTCTTGTCTACAGCTGCTCAAGCGTCGAAACAATGGCAGACTCTGTGTACATCTCACTCAGGGCGGGTCTATGCTCAAACTGCAGTGTCAATCAACAGTTGTGGGAGGGGCCTGTGCAAAGTGACGTCACATTGCCCCGAATCTGAGAACAGCTCGTTCTGAGACAGTGCTTATGATTTATGGGGATTATAAAAAAAGCACTGGGTGTATTTTTATCATTATAGGGTGGTTGTGTACACACACTGCCAACACACATTTATGTTCAAACACCATGTAAAAGTGAATTTTGCATAATAGGTGCCCTTTAAAAGCCATATTTGAGGTCGTTGATAGGCAAACTTTTGGGTTTCCTGCCCGTGCCCAACATACTGTAATTACCACAAGAACCCGCCGTTAACAGTCTGTCCCTCAATTATTATTACTTTTTTTTTTTTGCCACCAACCGACTAATAAAATTTTGGTTGACTAAGACTTTTCTAGTCGACTAACGATTAGTCGAATAATAGGGGGCAGCCAAATAAACATACATACATACATAATATGTGTATTTTCTCAAATTCCTGTTTCAATTGAAATTACACCAACACAGTATTGCTTCACAAGTAGTGACAAAATATGAAGCCAGGGGTCTTTAATGCTTGCCAGTAAATTTTCAATTTTCTCACTTAAAACAGTTGATTGTAAATTAACCCAAGCTGAGCAAGAACATGACATAGGCAGAACCCCAGTACAAACACATCTAAAATATGTAACCTTAGCGGTGGGGATACCCTTCTTTAAAAAAAAATACATCAGAGAAGGAGAGGAGTAGAGGGTCTCTTCAAAGTGATTTAGGTTCCCTGAGGGGTTTCAGTCATTGTAGTACAGTTTCATTGTGCATCACAATGTTCATGTGGCTCTGAAAACCGTTGCGTACAGTATGCAAAACTTGACATTTATTTCAAAGGGTGGGGGGGAGCCAGTCTGGAAATTACTGGACCATTAAAGTTGCAACTGCCAGACGAGCCACTAGCACCACCCCAACCCCAACCTACCCACCCACCCACCCAAAACTGTTGGCATCTAGCACTCAAAAATTAGGCCTACATGCACATATTTCACTCATAAAACCCAGCCTAAACACATTTAAAAAGTATATATGGTTTGTGAAAAGTTGCTTTTGGCAAGCTACTTTACAAGCTACTTCTCTCAGTTGTGGTTTCATCAAGTAAGTGTTTCCAGAACCTGAGAGAAACCTGAGAGAAACCAGATATAAACCGAAAGTGGACTGTCAAATCTTAATTTCATTATGTTCATTATTAACATAACTGAGCAAAACTAATATCCATTTGCTCAGAACAGAATAGCCTATGCACTGAACCCAAAAAGCATATCTACAACAAGAGCTTTAAAACCTCGTTTGCACCAATGCAACTGTGAATAATCAGTACGCAGGTGCTCCTACTGGTGTTGAATGAGTGGGAAGAGAATAAAGTCCCGGTCACACTAAGAACGATACCAAGAAGTAAACTATAAACTATAACTATATTAGCATCCGTCCACCCCAATGGATAATAGCGTTCATTATTATAAGTGCACTGCAAAGTCAGTGGATGGACTGGCTGTCAATGTTTTTAACTTTGTTCTAACTTGTCCTTGGTGTGAACAGTCCTTAAAGCAATCAAACACTGAAACAGTGATCAGGACTGTCAATTCCTGCATATATTTTAAAAGTATTGAATTTAAATAAGGGCCTCCTGTTTAAGGACTGCATGAGCCACCTGCTACGCCATCGTTTATGTTATTTGACCTGTACTGACAGCAGGGGCGGCGCCAGATCATTTTGAATGAAGGTGCTGAGGGGACACTAGATCATTGATCGGGGGTGCTGAAAATAAGCCTACTAATAATAAATATGAGCAAAACAATTTCTTTTTTATATATAAATAAAGGTTAGCAAAACTTGGCCAATCGATTTTTAATATTCTGTTATTTTATTCATCACAATTTATTCAAAATTTTTCATTTTATGAAATTAAACAAGCACACATAGATCAGCCAAATCTTCCCCCAAAGATTTTGCAAATAGACATTGAACACAATTTCAGTCAAGGGCAATAAGACATCAAAATCACCCATAGCACTGGGGAAATGTCCTACAGTATTCATCCATTATCACTTAGCCTACTGTTTACAGTTTCGGACATCCCCACAGTTGTGGTTAGTTGCGTTTTTAATCTTAATTTCAATAGAAACAGGAAGTAAATTACAATTTCAAGGTCACTTACTTGGCACAAGGAACCGCTCCTTTTTATGTTATGACGTTACAAAAATTCACGTCACGCACGTCACGTCACGGTTAACATGCTTTTATTTTATTTCATTTGTTCCTCAAGCACAATTAAATTATTGAGGAGCTGCCGGATTTTAGATTAACTCCTCTGGCCCTATGAAAAACTGGTTGTCATCAAGATTATCAAGATTGCTCAACAACCAAACAGCAACAAAACCCAGCAATCAAGAACTAAATCTGATGCCCTGTATAGTTTTATGAATACGGCTGTCAACTCTCAAGCTGAACCCGGAACTCGCTACAGAGGGTGTTCTAACCCCCAATTTCCACCGGCTGGGTTACGGCTCCGGCACGGCGGCGGAGTCAATAGGTTTCCATTAAAGTCAATGAGTGTATTTCCACTGAATGCGGTACAGCTGCGTTCCGACTCTGGCGATCCGCAGCCCTCCGGAGCAGATACGCAGAGCTTCTATTTTTGCCGGATGCCGGAGAGCTCCGCAGCAATTCAGCACTTATATCGCGCGATCATAGCCTACGTGAATTTGCGAGATCTCGTGGGTCCTTGTGACTTACCCCTCATTTACACCGCACACGTCTGCGGCACATTACGGCTGCGACACGGGAGCTGATCGCGCCCATTCTAGTCAATGCAAGTGTTTACACCGGCCGCGACGCGGCGCGTTTCAGAAGCGTTCTCCGCGCCGCTTCGCTAAATATAGGCGCCTAGTCTATTTTTGACGGACGCGCGTCCAAGTCGCACCGGAAATACAAAATAAAAGTAAAAAAAAACATTGTCAAATTCAAAATAAACACCCTGTGCAAACTCCCAAACGTATTACACACCAACATCCTTGGTAGAAACCATAGACTGTATGGTAGAAACCCAAAAATCAAGAAAACCCACGTCGGACAGGCAAATCACGTGGTCTCGCGCATCCAGTCGCTCCGCTTCTGAAATGTTCCTGGTGTGAGTTGGCACCGCGTGGAGGATGGAATAAAACCTTGTTGCAGACGTAATGCACCGCACACGTGTGCAGTGTAAATGAGGGGTTAAGCTGTCAGTCATGACCGCAGCCGTTCCGCAACAAATACGGTCGGACCTGGTGGGTATTGACGGACGACGGAACACGGAGCTGTCACGCAGCGGAGCCGTTCCGCAGCCGTTCCGCATCTGGTGGAAATTGGGGGTAACGCTCGCATACACGTCCATTTTCTCACGCAGTGAAAAAACATCGCGGAGCAAAGAGGACATAACAACGTGTCGACAGACATGACCGAGCAGGTTACTTTTGATATGAAACAAAGTCTCAGCTTTCAAATTATGTAAATTCTATTACGAAATATTAAACAAGATATAGCCTGCATTTGTCGCTCTTCAATGTGGCGTTACGGTATTGCCTCAGTTCAAGCGAAGCGGGAACGCATGTGATTGTGAAGTAACCATCTCTTCCTCTTTAGGCTACTAGTTGTAGGCGTATCACAAAATAGGCCTATACATGAATGAACATCCGAGGGTATGTTGAAAGATACAGTAGCCTACTGTACAACTTACTGAAATGTATCACATATCTCATGTAATCGTGCAATAGTGTTTCAACTGCAGATAGACTTCAATGTAACAACAGATTGTAAACTCTATTAAAGATTAAACGAAACTTTACTCTAGTCTAGAGAGTATTTTGCAAAAAAAATCACTATATTATGTTTATTATTACTCTTATATTAAAAATATATTGTGCTATTATTAGAAAAATGACCTTATGTGCAACTTTATGCAAATCAGTTGTTAATTTTAACTTAATAGTTGACATGATTCCCTGTAGTTTACATTGGTTGAGAAATATTTTTTTCTTGAGAAAAATGATCATGTATCCATGTCCAAATCGAGATTGATTCGCAAGCTTGTGAATCTAATCATGAAATTTGTGTCAATAATTCTCAATCCAAGCTGAACTCAAAAGTTGTCAGCACAGTCTTCAAGAAAGAAATTGAACTATTCAAGTTCAATCATTGAAAACAAACAAAAGTTGCTAAATATTCTAAAGGTTCATAAAAAAGACAACTCTGACTCGTTGTTACCTCATTACAAACCTCAGGAAAAAAATAAGCAAAAGTAGTCTGGTCTGTAACGTGAGCTATATTCACGTCTTCTAAGGCCAAATGATAATTTTGAGAGACAGAAATTAAGTTAAGTCAGACAGAAAAATGATAATTTAACGATGACTCAACTGTTTTTTTATTTTTGTTTTTTTTTATTTAATTGATTAATTATATTGGCCTTTTCATGTTCTGCAGAGATTATCATTCTGACTGTAACCTCTAGGGACCCCCTAACACCATTGGAAAGACAGGCCTTTCCTTAGTATGAAGAAAATGCCACATTATAACGATAGTTTCCGTTAAAATTTGAAGTATTGCACATCATAAACTGATAAGATCTGCAGCCTCCACTGCAATGACTGATAAGATGATTTTACTTAATTTGCACACCTTCACTTTCACTTTTTTCTTCTTGGAATTGTTCTTATCTTGTGGGTTGAGTTGCTTTTGAACCAATGGCATTAATTTAGAAAAATATGATTGTATCATCAGCGTGGGTACTGGAAGATGCATGTGTGCACTGATAAATCTTCAGAGAGGTGAGGTGATGATAGAAGAGGTGAGTCTTCAACAGTTTTTTTTGTGAGTTTCACTTGTGGCCAGAGCGACAGCTACCTCTGCATCTCGCCTTTCCTTTCATGTTAAACTGGCTGTTTTCCATAACATGATATTTTGTGATTATGGTGTGGAACATGGGAAAGAGTGGGCAGTTGCACCAAAAAAGGGCACAAAAAAAAGTGTGAAAATTAAGGCAAACCTATTAGTAAAAGTAAACAACGTATCCACTATTAATTTCTATT
The DNA here is from genome assembly GCF_951802725.1 of Rutilus rutilus. Lineage (NCBI taxonomy): Eukaryota > Metazoa > Chordata > Actinopteri > Cypriniformes > Leuciscidae > Rutilus > Rutilus rutilus. The sequence continues at coordinate 28,181,999 of NC_140223.1, forward strand.
CACTTCTATTAAGCTTATTAATCTAGTCCTGTTCAACAACTAACACAAGTGATTGTTTACCTCACTCCCATGACAAATAGATTGAAAAAAATGTGGTGTAGGATTTGCTTTGAAACAATTGTTTCACTCAGAAACTGCTAGTTAATTCATTAAATAATTACAAATAGTAACACATTGAATTAAACATGAAATTTTGAAGTAGAAAGACTAAAATGGTATTTTCATGTAAAACATATTAAAAAATGTAATATTTATATTACACTGTAAATATTTTTACAGTGAGTTGGGCATTAGTTTTTAGTTTTTCATTAGTATTTTTCATGTCTCTATCATATGTTTGAATGTGTCGGATACAATATTAAACACAATTTAGAAATATGGAAATCATATTAGCTTTGTTCTATGACAGTATCGCTATTAAGTGAACATAGAAGTTTGAGCAATATGTGCTATTTCTAACATGAAAACTAATTTATTGTATTCCTCTTATAAAATGTTTATTTAATTGGAAATATTATCATTAATCAACTTTCTGAGTTTGACCAGGTCCGTATTTCTGCAGCTATCATAAAAGGTTTTGATGGATAAATAAGTCAACAGCACAGATGCACTTGATTTCTAGAAAAACATATGGTGATAGAAAGGAAGAAAAAAAGACCAATCACAGATGTCTGAGGTGCAAGGGGAGGGGCTGGCTTGAGTTTAGAGGTGGCCTTGCTATATCTCACCCACATGTAGGCATCCACTGGTCGATGACACCTCTGGTTGAGGTCGCAATGCGCGGTAATGCGTCTCTGTTGACTTGCTCGCGGCAGGACGCAGCCTCCACCTTGAGCTCATAGGTACGTCTTTGAAAGTTTCTGTGAGTCAGGCTCTTCTTCTTTTCCATCGTTTAGTGTCATCTTGCTGTTTCTCATCTTGTCTGCTGTCTCTCTACATCCTCCCCTCCCCCATCACCAAGTGCCGTGCTTTCTATATCTGGAAAAACATCTTTTGATTACAAAAGCATCCGTGCAAGTGTCTGATTGTGTGTTGAGGTCTTTTCTGACTGCAGGCCCGGAGAGGATGTGTCACTGTGCAGACAGGTTTTCCCCTGTTACTCATGGGCCTCTTTCTCTCGCTGTGTCTTTATGTGGGTCTGACCGATGCACTTGTGCAGTTTTCTAAAGTTATCACCTGCATTTGATTGTCTGTTGTACAATCTATAGGTGACTTTTTTTGTCGCTCATAGATTTTTGTGGCCTGGGCTAATGTCTGTCATTGGATAATAGTTTTGACATCTGATGTACTGTAGTTTCATACAATGAAGGGAAGGGTTTGGTTTGGTGATGGGACAGAGTGTAACTTGCGTATCACGTTAAGACATTCACGGGCCTGTACGGCAGGTAAGTCAATTGCTCATTGCACTACTGCAGAATTTGCAGTTTTAGATAGACTACATAGCCTTTTCCTCAGTTTCATTCTTCTTATTCTCACGCTCAAATGAGAATTCAACTTCACTAGGGCTTTAGAAGAGGACGAAAAAAGAATAGGAACTGGTGAGGTATGTGACACTCTTTATTTAGCGTGTTATAGCTGAGCATTAAAATGTAAAACAAATTGGTCTTAGAAATAATTTAGCAAAACCTTAAGAAAGCAAAATAAGTTATTGGTGTATCCATATGCATTTCATTTAGCATTACTAATTGTACTATAGTCATAAACATAGAAACAACTTTCTGCACCTCTGACCTGTTTCTTGGCAGTTGCTGTGATCACGATAGTTGTAGAATATACAGTAAATGCAGTAATGCATGAAACAGTTCATGTTTATTCAACTATTTTAGATTTAAAATGTAGAATATGCTTAGCATATCCCATATGCTTTACATACAATACATAACTAGATAATTTTTGCCAAATCGGCTTGGATTATACGTTTTTTGTGACTTATGAAAAGCAAAAACTTAGTAGCTTTTGGCTATTTGATATTCATTTTTGCATGTTTAAACACTAATTGCGACATACTGTTCGCTGCATTTATGGTGTAGCATTAGTACAGTAATATGACTCACTTATATTACAATACACTAGACTATTAATATTGTAGCTTAAAATGTGACTCATGCTTTTTTTTTTTTAAATGGTACTCTCACACACACACACACACACACTCAAGCTAATGCTACAAATAAAGTTGCAAAGGACCTCAGAAGCCTTCTCTGTTTTTTAGCCGAGCGTATTCTCTGTCAAAGGTACCGTTCACCGAAAACAATTCTGTGGTCATTTACTCACACTTGTTTGTCATCCGAAACATTTCGAAAAATGTCTCTGTGATTTGAAAATTCAATGTTTTTAGACACCAATGTTCTTTAACGATCCTCTTTTGTGTTCTGCCGAAGAAAACAAAGTCATACAGGTTTGGAACGACGTGAGAGTGAGTAAATGATTACAATTTTCATTTTTGGGTGAACTATCGCTTTAAATAGGCTAACTTGGTTCCAGAACACCTGACTTGAGTGTGTAAACTCCCATCAGTTAATTTGGACAGTTGTGAAAAATAAGTATCTGCACACACCTGTTTGATACATTTTTTACAATATTAATGTTAAGGTTGTTTCGGTTGTTCTTTCATGCTTTGTGGTGTGTGTGTGTGTGTGTGTGTGTGTCTCACTTTTAGCCAGTTTAGCATCAGTTCTAGTAATTCGAACATTAAGCATCGTCATCTCAGAACAATATGTTCCACAATCCGTCACCGTTGCGTCTGCGCTGAGGGGGAGTGATCGTATCAGCAAGTTTTTGCAGGCATTCGGTAATCTTACTTTCTTTTGTACGCAATTGTGAGATCGATGACCAAAAACAGACAATGGGTCATAGGAATATCGCCGATTGAGATACTTGCATCTCGAACCATGTACATCTCAATGATAATATCTAAAAGCGGCCATTTTTTATTCCAGAATGGTCATGTTATTTGGAGAGTCATTCTTGGCACGCACTTCAAGATCGAGTATTGAAATCGTGTCCACTTTCTGCGCGATTGTGAGGAATTAGTACACAGCTGCGATGTAGGCCTACTGTAATCAAACGTTCCACCAGACACCACATCACACTGCTACTACAGTAGATGCATATCTAAACCGACCTACTGTATGGCTTTGATACTGTTGTTGTTGATCAAACAAACTTGAACTCTTACGAGTCTCAGCGTACCGGCATTAGTCAGAGTTTCACATTCTGAAGAGGTCTGTGGCTTCATCGCAGTACTTCACAGAATTTCAAAGGTGATGCAAAATTCGAAAGGCCCTTGCACCTTGACATGACCAGACATGCCCGCCTCCGCTCTGTGCCATACCTAGACAATGCAATTCCAGTTCATGGTTGAATCTATTGTGAGATAGAAATGATTAAACATTGCTAGAGTTTCATTTTGTGAATTAGTTTGTCTGCCTGATGGCTGAAAGTAGGTTGAAGGTGTTGTGACGCTGATGAGTTCCGAAAAAAAACAACCCTACTGATTCTTCTGAATATGTCTTTCACAATCTCTGAAATTAAGTGAAATGCAAAGTTTCAAGCTTCGGGCTTATCTGTGTTTCACTCTTTCTTTCGGTCTGTCTGTCTGTAAACCTTAACTATGAAAGATTGATTAATCCTTGGGTGCTTGTAAAATGGCAATGATACTGGTTAGGATTAAACTATCTTCTTGTCTTATACATGACTGTTTAATGTCTAGAGATTGATATGATTTGTACACTCTACCACGTACCCTCAAATGAATGGACAAGAATAGCTATGACAAAACAGTTAATTTGATTTTAGGAAACTAGATTTAAAAAATGGGTAATTGGATTTTTTTTTTTTTTTGGACTATCAATGATCTATTTCTTCAAAAATCCAGTCAACCTGACACGTCAATAAATAAAAAATATAAACAACTAAAAGCCAATAAATAAATTGAGTTTGCATCCGAGAGAGAGATGGGTTTAAAAAATAAAAGAATAAATCTCATCATCAATTGCACATTGCATTATCAATAGATAATGTAATATTTGATGAAATATTTTTCAGTGTTTTCATTTATTACTATTTGTGACCGTAGTTTTATTTTTTATTTTATTTTTATTTAGCCAGGAAAATCCCATTGAGATATTGCTATCTCATCTTCCAGAGAGACCAGGTCAAGACGGCAGCACATAGAGTTTATAACATTAGCATTTTAATTATTTTCTAATAATGTCGCATATTTTGTTGTATACAACAACAACAAATATGCAATTTATATAATTACTGATTTTTGATCATTTTCATTTCATGAGAGATTATTTTAAGATTTGTAGCTGAGAACCTTTTGTCTGTCTCTCTTTCACATCGACTACGATTCCTTTGACAAATTTAAACAAGTTTCCCTTGACAAACTGAACCTCTGTTTTTTTTCCCCCTTCCAAAGGCTGACATGAGATTTCGCAGCTCGACATCAAACCCGATCATCTCACTTCAGCTGCACCTTTCACTCTTTGAAGATGATCCGCATTCATAACCCTCACCACGTGCCTTTTCTGCATCAGACGGAGCAGCTCCGTCAGGCAGGGACCCTTTGTGACACGCTTCTCACCGTGGAAGGCCTTTCATTTAAAGCCCACGCTCTGATCCTAGCGCTGGCGAGCAAGCGGCTCAAGCGTCAGTTAACAAACCAGCACGGTCCAGGTCCAGGGTACAGATGCGCAATAGAAAGTGTCTCTCCCCACACACTCAAGCAAATCTTGGACTATGTGTACAGCGAATCGGTGGAGGTGCCCAAAGATGACCTGGAAGAGCTGCTGAGGGGTGCTGAGTACCTGGAAGTGGAGTCTTTGGTGGAACAGTGTCAAGCACAACTTAGTAGTCCAAATTCCCCTACTAAGACAGACACAAAAGTGGCAAAGTCACTCCAAGACGACAAAACATTCAAGCGCACCGAGTTGTCCAAAAGAAGCCACTCTACGGATAAAGACAACCTCGACTGTTCTTTAGAAGAAGAGCGTTCTTCCACCAATAAAGACCACAAGAGGTCGGTCCATGATCCACACAAGAAAAGCTGTTCCCCTGTGTCTCTTCAGCCTCCGGTGTTCTCCAGAGAACCCGTCATCTCCTCCAGCACCCCATCTTCGACCCCTCGCTTCTGTTGGCCCCCAGTCAACCCGTCTCGTAGCATGGTGTGTAGAGAAATTATGACCTTCCACTCGCTCCGAGCGTACCCGTACCCCACACCCATGTACCCCTTCCTGCACCGCTCGCTCCAACCACATGTCTCTTCCTCACTTATGGGTTATCCCGGGTTGCTTCACCCCTATCACCCTCTCATACACTCTTCTCAGATGACTCAAGACAGTCCCTTTGTTTCGGGTCTAAAAGGAAAGAACACCTCTATCAGTACAGCTTTAACAGAGTCCGAGTCAGAAAGTCAAGAGAGGTAAGAAACGACTTTCTGAAACGCTAGATGTTGAAACGAAATGAAAATGTTATTGATTTGATCAAATATCCAACCATGTTAAACTGATTTTAAAGAAAGACAAGTGAATAAGAATAGCTTGAGGTAAACTAGATTTATTATTATTATTTTTTAATGGTCATAATGATAGTGATTTTTAGCTTGATTTGTACTATTAATTATCTATTTTTTTATATACAGACAAAACATAAAGCCAGATACATAAAGAAATTGATGAATGATTCAATCAAAGCCAATAAATAAAATGAGTTTGTTCAGAGAGAGGTGGTTTAAACAGACGCAATCTTACCATTTGAACTTATCACTCGTGCGTAATTATCAATAAATATCAATGTACACATTTTTCAAGCAAAACATTTTACAAAAAAATTGGTTTTAAATGGTAAACAATAGATATTGATCACATTAAGATGCTTGCTATCTAATGCAATGATATTCATGTTTAACGGGTGGCTTAAAGGGAAAGTTCACCCACACATTTTAATTCTGTCATCATTTATTCACCCTCATGTAATTATACACCTGTATGACTTTCTTTTCTTTCTTTTTTTTTTCTGTGGAACATCATATATATTATTTTTTGATAATATTTTTGTCCATAGAGTGGAAACTGTTTGGATACCAACATCCTTCCAAATATATTTCGTGAAGAAAGTGACCTCTTTTAAGTGTTCAAATACTTTTGGGCTGTCTGTATGTATGAGCATTAAAAATGCAATAACATTTAAACATTAAGAAACTATATATATTTTAAACTTTGACCTTCAGCAGTCCAGTGTCCATAGTCTTTTTTGCAGGGAGAAGTCCAGGGTTATGAGACATCTGGGTATTGTCAGCATGGTGAAAGAAATCTCTTTTTACAACGATATTTTCGGCAGGAAGCCACATTATAGTCAGTTAATTTCAGCGGAACACCGTAAGTCTGGTAAACACGTTTTTCACCAATGCAACAACACATTTACAGTCATAACCAAAGCAAACACCACAAAATCCAACTTTGCATTACTTTAAATAAAGGACTGGTTTACTACTATGCAATACTATACTGAAGAAGACCACGATTGCTCGAATTAGACTTTTATCCTGATTGTTAAATATAAAATTCTGAAGTTCACATGCACACTTTTTTTTAATCTTCACCGTCCTCTCCAACCATCTTTTTAGATACAATAATTATCAAAAATAGTTTTTGTTCAAAATTGTGATTTCTTTGCATTGTATACATCAACAACAGTATTCTATAGCAAGTTGAGAAACAAATTCAATCAAGCATGTCAAACTTTTCACGGGTAGTGTATATGCTCTCTTTCTGTACTTTCCAACAGACACTTTTTCCCCAACCAGCCCCCTGTTCCACCTACATGAATAGTCTTTCAACAGGCTCCATTAAATTGAGGGGAACTAATAACGGCCTCTGGTTCAGTGGCACTGGAATAATAGTTCAATAAAGACAATTATGGATAGTGTTATGACATATTCTTGTAATGAAACACTTTGGGGTATGAATAATAAATATTGTTAAGATCACTTTTGTTTGTAATTAGACATGTATGATGTATATAGATATGCTTGTGGTCATAAAGATCTGTTAGTCGATATTTTAAGTGTTTGAGCCAGGATAAAAGCACAGAAGCATCATGTGCACTAAATACTGGATATGTCGGGGGAGTGTTTTGGAAAACAACACTTACTATCAAGGCTGAAACTGAGGGGAGCCCCCCAGTTATCCCCGACTTTAGAAACAGCAAATATGAAAGTCAGCCATCTCCACCCTCAGAGCATGATGTTCTATTTCAGGCTCATTTTTAGCCAAAGTCTGTTCCACTCCCCAATTCGCCACACACGAAAACAGGTGCCCCATTCAGACAGAGATCTTTATGCTTGTTTTGCTCAATGTGAGTGTAAAATTGAAACTTTTTTTCTTTCTTTTCTATGCATGCACATACATAGAAACAGTACAAACCACCCACTCACCAGTTCATCAAGTTCATGATTAAACATCGAAAATAATGTAAATATCTGAAGGCTCTTATAGAATATCACTTATTATATTTTGAAGAGCATATTATTATTATTATTATTATTTTGGCTCTAAATATTTGAATCGGATATAAAATCAGATGATCTTTTCTTCACACTGTAGATGCACTGCAGGTTGCTTTACTCTGGCAGAGGAAACCATTGTCGACTTGCTTTGTTTCCTGCTACCTGAGCGCAAAACCTTTGTTCTTATACTTTTTGGTCTTGTTTTAGACAGAAGGAGGTGATGTAAGTCTAAATTGATAATTGATAAGTCTTAATCGTTTGATTAAACAGATTTGAGATGCATTTGAATGGCAATTTGCCGCCTTGTGTGTCTACATGTGTGAGGCTACAGAGCGCTGTATATAGAGTTTTGTTCATACATTTCCTCTTCGTATTCTCCACACCTACTCATTTCTTATTATTTTTATACTTCATCAGGTGCATCCTGAGATGCTTTTTAAAGCGTTGAAGGAATACACATGTAAGCTGACACTTTACTTGATTAAAAGGTAAAATAAAGTAGTAAAGAAAGTCATTCCATGGGCGTATTTATATTTGTCTTAGGAACTGCTTACAACATTTTGATCAAACGTTTTTTAAGAGCATGTGAAACAAGTTCAGGCAAGTGTCTTTTAAAACTTTTAACTTGTTGTGCACTTTCTCCTAAATAATAGCACAAATGTGATAACACACTAAGCCTAACAGAGAGCATCAGCAGTAACACCTTAAAGCTTGTGGGTTTCTCACTGACCTTTACCTGCTGGTAATAATTAGCTGTGGTCTAGCAAAAGCACTTGAATGTGTTGAAATACATCTCTAGATGATCTCAATTTGCAGGTGTTAGCTGACCAGATCAACAAGTGGTTAAAAAAAAAACACCAGAGGAAAATGCAGTGACTCGGTTTTATGAAGTTATAAGTTGATGATGAATAAAGTCCTAAAAGCTAATGTCACTAATTATGCATGGAAAATATGGACATCTTTGAATAAGCGTTAACATGACAACATTTTCCACAGGAAGCCAAAGGTTCAAGAGGAGAGGGAGATATGCTGCAGACACTGCGGTAAGCCGGCCCTGGAAAACCCCTGGAGGCCAACCACTGGGTCATCAACCTCAGGTAATATGTTGTGTAAATGCACAAAAATGAATCTGGAATAATTGTATACACACGTACATCTGCACAGAATAAAGAAGGCATATAGATACTCATGCAGCAGCTTGCAGAAACACAAACTGATTTTGATTTTGCCTTGGATGCATTGACATTGTTCGTAGTTCAGAGGAATGGATGCCCGCAACAGGATGTAAATGGTGTGTATCTCTCAAAGAGCTGAAAGCAATTTAAAGTAGAGATGGTGGCCGTTGCCTCCCTTCCTCTGACAGCAGTAAAAGAAAGGATAGAAGACAGTGGAAAAAATGACAACGTTTTTTGAAATGTAAAATTCATGCATCTATCAATTGAACTTGATTCCTATGAAATCTTTCAGACAGAATTTCCCATTAAATGGTTTTTATTTTATTTCATTTACATGTACAATTATGCATTTAACGGATGCTTTTATCTAAAGCGTCTTACAACAGAAGAACAAAGCTATTCGTCAAAAGGCCAACAATATTTATAGTCAATGCCAGGTTTATGTCTTAGAAGAAAATGTTTAATATAGAACCTTAAAGTGTTCTGTCAGGCACTTCATACTGTATATAGAACCTTTTAGAGGGTCCCATCATAGGATCATTTTATAGATTTAGTTTTAATGAATTATTTTTGTTGTATTATTCAGTTTTTTGTTTAATTAAACTTTATGAATAAATGGATCATAAACAGTAGACTAAGTCAGGAACCCTAGGGTTCTATATAGAACATTTTATTCTAAGAGTGGAAAGCTAGACTATGAAACAAGGTAGAGCAGAGGTGACATTTTTGAATCTTTATTTATCTATATATGTGACCTGGATCACAAAACCAGTCATAAGTCGCAGGGGTATATTTGTGGCAATAGACAACAATACATTGTATGGGTCAAAATTATCGATTTTTCTTTTAAGCCAAAAATTATTAGGATATTAAGTGAAGATCATGTTCCATGAAGATATTTTGTACATTTCCTACCATAAATATATAAAACATTTATTTGTGTGAGTGAATGCAGAACAATCGCGAACATTAATGGACAACTTTTAAGGTGATTTTCTCAATGTTTCGATTTTTTTTGCACCCTCAGATTCCAGATGTTCAAATAGTTGTATCTCGCCCAAATATTGTCATATCCTAACAAACCATACATCAATGGAAAGCTTATTTATTCAGCTTTATTTTATTATTACTTATATAAAAAAATATATATTTTATTATCATTCCTACATCTCAAACTGCACAGCATGGCACTAACAATGCCACGGTCATAGGTTTGATCTCCAGGGAATGCATGACTGATAAATTGTGATGTAATGCAAGTCACATTGGACAAAAGTGTCTGTCAGATGCATAAATGTAAATAAATGCTAGCATCTAGCATTATAGATGAATTGAAACATCTGTTCATCTTTGTTGAGCCTGAAACAGAAGTTGCGATAGACTTGATTTTGTCCATGGGGAATTGTTAGATGGTTGTGGTTTGCTACTGGCTGATCTCACTTGAGTGACGGGTTGTCCCGCCCTTGCTCCAGTAAACATGTCATCAGAAAATAGAAGAGATTAAAGGGGCATTATGCAGGATTTTCACTTACTGGAAGTTATTCCGGCTCCCAGCCCCCTGTTCGACGCATCTGTCTGCAATAAAAAGGGGAGATCAATGTTAGGAGACTGTAAGAGTGGCCCTTCACACAGAGCAGCTGTCACTTTGGTTACAGCCTATTGGCACAGCTCCATCCACTGGACCAGATTTGGAGCTTTCTTTTTAGTAAGATCAGTCAGCGGACTGGGGAGCTCTGAATAATTAGGCACAAAGCTCCTATAATATCCCACCAGCCCCAGGAACTGTTTCACCTCCTTTTTGGTCTTGGGATTTGGGCAGGCTGCAATTGAATTGCTCTTATCATGTCCATGTCCCAAGTGGAAGCCCAGATACTGTACCTCCAAACTCCCAATTGCACACTTCTTTGGGTTTGCTGTGAGTTCCGCCACCCTCAGCGATCTCAGGACAGTGCGCATTCATTCCAGATGCTGAGATGCAGATGTGTTCCAGCCTGCGGGGAGTCGGGGACTTTGATCCAAGTCCCCGCAGCTCCATGACTGGACACCTATCCTGGAAATAACCTGGGTCCTTGCATCTCCAACAGACAGGCCCAGGCCTTCCCACCGCCCCGCCGGCAGAAAGTTGGCCAAGAGACTGACAGAGAGAGGGGAGAGGCGAAAAAGACGCGGAGGCTTCGGCACTCTCGGACACGTCTCCTCGTGTCCAAGATCCGTAACCCTGGGAAACCTCAGAGGCCAGACTGCCTCTTCCCTGCTGTGGCTGTCGAGGGAGCGCATTGCTCCATGACCTGGGAATAGGGATGGGACGAGAGACAGAAGAAAAAGAGATAAGGGCTGGAGAGAGAAACATTAGGGAGGGGCTCGCCGCCCCCTGTGCATGCCACCATATGATCCTCGGCCAGCTGGATGGCAGCGTTCAGTGACGTCGGGTGGTGGCACTGGACTCACTCGGCAGTCCTGCGCGGCAGACGAGCGATGAACTGCTCCAGCACCAGGTCGATTACTTCCTTGACGTCGCGGGGCTGGGCCAATCCCCCTATCCCCCAATCCCCCAGCTCCACTAACCGGAAACGCTGGCGCTGTTGTTTGGCGGAGCGGATGATCCGTTGAAGGATGAGGAAGGTACCATACCTTTCCATCATTACGGCTGAGGTTTGTTACCTTCACTGCATAGCCCTTGGTGATTACATCATTCATTAAATTAACATAGTCATGATGAAACAATGGATTCTTCAAGATCTTTTTTCTCACATAGCTTGAGGTCGCCATTTGGCAGGAGGTTCAGGAGGTTGTGCTGCTTCCTGTGCTTCCCCGGACAGCAGCGGAATCAGGCGCACCGGCCTCCTCCGCTTTCTTCTCAAACAGGTCCACAAAAGTCTCCGAGTCGTTTTGCGTCCGGGGTGACCTCCCGGCCAAACAAGCTTTGGATGACCCGCCAGTCCTTCTCCTGCCCCTTGTCCAGCAGACGGAATCAATCCTCCTGCTCCAGTCTGAGGTCCATAAGGGCTTGGTGTTGTGTCTGGTGGAAACCGGTGAGCGATTTGACCAGCTCCGCAAGTGGTATTTGTGCTGGCTGCATGGCGGCGTGCACACTTCTTCGCCACGGGCTTCGGCACCACTGTAACAATGTTCATAAATAAAAGCGATCTTGCGCATTCAATATACAGTAGCAAAGATTTCCAACACATAAAACATGTCCTCAGAGTCTGCAGGCTCTATTTATTCTGTCTCTCCGTCAGTTACTGGAATTAGAGACAGGTGTTAATCATCACGCACTTGTCACCGCTCATCTTCACTCTCTCTCCCCGTGCAGACTCTGCTTTACTACACTCCCCTCGGCACAGTCACATTTGTCTCTTTTTTATTTTTAATTTTTTTAATTTTTTTTTATTACTGAAGTAAGAGAGTTGAAGTTTCTTCTGCATCCTATTTTCCTGCAATCCAGAATAGCAGCACAGCTGAACGTTTTTTTTTTTTAGCTGCGCCCTCTACTGGACAGGCGTGAATTTGCATTTCTTTCAGCCTGAGACTTATTCATTTCACTTTTGTTGAAAGGACTTTTACATTTGCCAAAAATAAAATGTAACCTGTTTTTAAATATTTTTTTTCTAATAAACCTTTTTTTATTTGTGTCATTAAAAACAAACAAGCAAGACCAGCCGAGGCGAGAAAAAGTAAAGCAAAAGTAACATAACGCATTACTTTACATAAAAAGCAACTAACACAATTAGTTACTTTTTTAGGAAGTAATGTAATATTTTGACACATTACTTTTAAAAGTAACTTTCCCCAACAATGCAATTAATAAATTTGCTTTTATATTTTTTTTATTATAATGCATTTATTTAGTATTTAGAGTTTTTCTGGAGTTTTTTCTCGTTATCAGACATTAATGCAATTAAGCTGTGCAATAAAACTGTGGTTAATCTGCTAGGACAAATGTGTGAACTTGAAGGGAAATTACTTCATGCATCAGATAAAAAAAAAAAGAAAAAAAAAGATCACATTGACACCTGTTGGTTAAATGTTCATGAAATGAAAAGTTATTTCTGAGAAACACTCCTGCAGCATTTGTTTTCAGATTCCGCTTGGCATCTAATGCAATGACATTCATGCATTGTAAGTTACTTAAGTGTCCAAATACTTTTTAGGGATCACTGTGTAGTCACAATATTGGTTGTGCTTTGTGAGGTCACATAGTGTTCTCTCATTGTACAGAACCAAATGACCCCTTACCTTCTAAACTGGGGTGTAAAGCTGTGTGCGAGAGAAAACTGTGGCTTCTCGTGGTGCATCAGCACAGTCCTGCGGTTGATTGGCTCTGTGCTCCATGGTGGTTTGAATACAGTACCAAAAGAGAAGTGTCGACTTGTTCTTTTTTCATCCAATTTGGGGTTAGAGCGCTTTTTATGTGTCGAGCTTGTGTGCACGTCGGATCATTTTGGGGTGAGAATGATAGTAACACATTTTTATGAGATGTTATCTTTAAGAGACTATGTAATCTATACTGTATTTAGTTTATCACATACATGTGGGTAGTCTTAGTTTTAAAATAAATATAAATGCATATTTCTATGAATTAAAAGGTGAAGTGTATATTTTAGGGAATGCAGCTTTTTTTACACCTTGTAGCACCTTGTTTTTTTTGCAATTAACTGAAATTGTCCTGTGGTTTTTTTTTAAATCATATTCTAATGTAGTCCCTTATTTATTCGCAATTGCATGTCTAATAATTATTAAATTAATTTTAGAAGAAAAGCATGTCAACAACCTATACATTAAGTTCTGAAATATCCGATTTTCTTCCATGAACTTCCATGAAAATATTTGTCACAAAACCTAAAAATGTGCTTCACATGACTCTTTCAACCTGACAACATTTGGTTACGCCAACTCAAGTCATTTTAGGGTACCAGCTGCAAAGTTTCCAAAGTGTCCAGATGGGTTTTGGTTTTATTAAAATGCATTCGATAACTTTAGCCGGCAGTTTTAAGAACGGTTGGGCACATTGTACGATGTCACCTATTCAAACAGCAAACTTGTGCTGTAATAGCGCAAGTTTCTGCAGCAGTTTTATGTTACTGTGCTGCATCCTGGTTTAGTGTTGTGTGAGAGAGTGTGGGGTATGTGGGAATGTGTGGGTGTTTACATATGTGTGAATACAATGTCTGTCATGTGCGAGTATGTTTGCTTTAGTTTCACATTACTTTTGTGTTTGCTTTTTTTTTTCAGCATGCTCTGAAGCGTAAGCTTACACAACCTTGCAAATGTCCATATGATTGTCATAAACGCTCTCTTAGCGAATATAAAGGCAGAAAGTGTTAACCATGCTTTTTTTTCACACTTTGAGCTGTACAGGGGAGGATGTGGTGTGTGAATGTATATCTGTGTGTGTGTGTGTGTGTGTGTGTGTGGGGACAGGGAGAGCTATAAACTAGGCCGCACACCAAGTTGCCACAGGATGTGTTTATCTAAAATTGGGCCCCTCGGCTGCGCACTACCAAAGCTTAGATGTCACTTTATTTTTGACCATAAATCACTTTTAATCTTGCCGTTTTTACATTTGATATAAAATAAACATAAGATTGGTTTATTATTTGAACAGAACTGGATATTTAACAGCTAGAATTTAAATTCATGTTTTGATTTCTTTCCGATGAAGATTCCTTAACAAGCAGTGTCACGTTTTTTTGTCTGACTTACTTGAGGAAACTAATCAAAAATATACACACACACACACACACACACACACAAAAAAACATTTAGTCAAGTCAAGATGTTGTTGGTATGTCTCTCAGTCATCATTCGGACTGTTTATTTTTTTTATTTTCTTTAAATGTCTAAGCATATTAGCATCAGCTATTATATATAGTAAGGTTCTCATAGGTTAATTTAAACATGGAAATTACGAGAAAGTTTTAGGATTACAGAAAATATCAAATGCAGCTAAAACATTTCTAAAAAGAAAGTCTGATAGCACCGATCAAAATGCATCTTCTGCATTTTCTGATTTAATACAAACATTTCCACAACAAATGATATTATCATCACAGCAATTAGAGTGAACTTATTTCACACTTTGACATTTATTAGTTTTTGGTTTGTCCATCTTTTGTTTTAATGACAACAGATTTCGAGCTGCATGACCATTCACGGGTTGAATATAGAATATAGTTTACAGAATATAACATAGTTATACACAGAATATAGTTTAAACAAAAACATTTTAAACAAAATACTTTTGAATACTGTACAGAAGCCCTGAAATGCCATACATTATTCTTTACACATATTTTTTCTTAAGAAAGTTGTACAACATATTTCTCTGGCCATGCTGCAAACCATTTGATCAAACATCGTGCAGACATCTCAGGTCGACTGGAAATGAGATTGACCACATCGATAATGTCAATAATGCTGATAAAGTTGTGGTCTTTTGAAAGTGGTCCAAATGAAAATGTACTTTGTATACAAAGTTAGTGAAACAAACAAGATGCTCAACCTTCGAATGTTCGTGTAGCTCGAGATCTGCTGTCATTCAAGGCTTAGCCTACTAATAAATGTCTAAAAGTGTGAAATTCAGTTCACTCAAATTGCTGTGATAATATCATTTAAAATGGGAATGTTTGTATTAAATTAGAAAATGCAATATAGATGCAGAGGTTGGTATATATTTTATATTGTTGTAAATGTTTTGGTAAATGTAAAGCTAAATTATTTTGGTAACACTTTACAATAAGGTCCCATTTGTTAATGTTAGTTAATGTTTTAACTAACATGAACAATTATTAATATTTGTTAACAGAACTTTTGATTTTAATAATGTATTAGTAAATGTTGAAATTAACATTAAGATTATCAAATGCTTTAGAAGTATTGTTCATTGTTTGTTCATTTTTTAACTAATGTAGTGTATTGTAACAAATGGAACCTTATGTGTCACCCTTATTTTTATATTAAGACTCCTTTCACTTTCACGCGTGGTTAACTGGTGTTTTAACAGGATGGAACAATCATCACCAGCAGCACATCAAATTTAAACATATTTGAGCAGATATGAGGGGCCAAAGAGCTGACCAGCGTCAGACCAAAAATAACCCTGCTTTCTCATCAAGCACTGAAACTGTTTTTGCCTCAGAGACCATGATGATGTGTTGAGAGTTTTAGTCGAATGGTCACTCTTTCTGTCTTTAAAGAACATGCATAGACAACAGGCATATATTTGAACTGAAAACTTACACTACCATTCAAAAGTTTGGGGTCAGTCTGATTTTTGCTTGTTTGTTTTTAAAGAAATAATACTTTTATTCAGCAAGGATGCCTTAAATTGATCAGAAGTGATAGTAAAGACATTTATAATGTTACGAAACACTTCTGTTTCAAATAAATGTTGTTCTTTTGAACTTTCTATTAAATCAAACAATCCTGCGGGAAAAAGTCACAAGTTTTCAAAAAAAAAATGTAAAAAAATAAGCAGCAACGGTTTTCAACACGAAGAAGAAGAAGAAGAAATGTTTCTTGAGCATCAAATCAGCATATTTGAATGATTTCTGAAGGATCATGTGACACTGAAGACTGGAGTAATGATGCTGAAAACATCACAGGAATACATTATTTTACAATATTACTGTTTTTCCTGTGTTTGATCAAATAAATGCAGCCCTGGTGAGCAGAAGAGACTTCTTTCAGAAACATTTTTTAAAATCTTATGACCGCAAACCTTTGAATGTTTAGGTTTTGATTAAGTGCCAAAATGAATTTTAAAAAATGAATCCGCTTTCATGCAAAATAAAAACATAATGCATAAAAAAACGGGTAAATAGACTTTGAAGATTAAATGCAAACTGAGCCACATATGACTGTTCAAACCTCTTTGTCTGTGGTTTTCTTCTGAAATGAAACTGCATTAAAAAGATCGTCCACTGATAACAGAGAAGTGTTCTATTTCTAGTCCACTTGTTCACAGTTACTCACCTACTGTTGTTCTGTCATCACCCCGTTGGCAGGTTCGGGGGAGGTGGCGTTCAGGTGTAAGTTCTGTGGCCGAGGTGGACGGGACAGGCGATCACTGCGCTCGCTCAGGAGGGGTGTCGGGGGAGAGAAGCCTTACCAGTGCAAACAGTGTAGCAAGAGGTTCAGCCTTAAACACCAGCTGGACACTCATCACCGGGTCCACACAGGTACAGCCAACATTTTGAACGTTTTCACTTTCTGAGAAATCGAACATTGTGTTTCACTGTATCAAGATAAGATCTGTAATCTGAATCAGTGCTGTTTTAGTAGCATTGAGTTAGTAGTGTAACCTTTTATATTTTGAATTCATTTTTATTTTCTGTTCTTCCAGGTGAAAAACCATTCGAGTGTCGGCTGTGCGGCCAACGTTCCCGTGACTATTCGGCCATGATCAAGCACCTGCGCACTCACGGCGGCGCCACACCGTACCAGTGCACCCTGTGCCTGGAGTTTTGTAGCAGCCTGGCAGCCATGCAGAAACACCTGAAGAATCACTCCACGCAGGACTTCCCTCCAGACTGGAGCCTGAGCAGCACATACCTGTACAACTGCCACACCTGACCATGCAAAAACTGGACATTTGAGTCCAGGGGGTTAACGTGTAGATATAGAACATTTAATACAGTTTTGTTATTTTGAATAATTTTATGAATCTATTTTGAAGCCATTTTACAAATGTGATAATATATTTAATTTACATACAAGGGACATTTGTGCCAATGATGTAAGTTTTCTTTGAAGACGTCTAGATGATGTAGATTGTAATTTGCCATTGCTTATTTTCTCGGTGAAATATCAATCATCACAATAGCATACAAAATGCATGTTTATTTATTGAGCTGGTGAAATCTGACACATTTATCTAAGCACTCACTATGTGATCTATTTACACACTGTATGCAATCTTTTAATAAAAGCATTATGATTGAAACTGAAAGAGTTTGTGGCTTTTTTTAATCTGTGTCTGGAAATATGCAAATTAATCAATCTACATGAAAGCCTATGAAGAAGAGTATGACAGTTGGCCTATATTCTGAATAAATACATGGTTTAGTCTTGAATCTTTTCCAAGCAGCTGATTTGTTGTCAGCCGAGCACTTTTGGGGAATCAATCTGTTTGTTCAATCTATGTAGCCTATTCATTTCTGTTCCGAACCAATTGGACATGGGAATTTTCCAAGCCCTCCACCTTCCCCATCACCACCTGCTTAAATCTGCTAGGGGATTCTCCCTACTTTCCTCGCGGCAGCTCGCATTCTATTCACTGTATTTATTGCATGTTTTGGCAGAAGCCTTAAAAGGATAGTTCACAAAAAAAAAAAAAAAAATCTGTCATCATTTACTCACCCTCATGTCATTCCAAACCCGTACAACTTTCATTCATCTTCGGAACACAAATGAAGATATTTTAATGAAATCTGAGAGCTCTCTGTCCCTCCATAGACAGCTACGCAACCACTCTGACACTTAAAAAAGTTCATAAAGAGATCGTAAAACTAATCCATATGAATTGAGCGGTTTAGTCCAAATTTTCTGGAGAAACGATCGCTTTATATGATGACCTGATTGAATTTAGGCTTTTATTCACATATAATCATTGATCAGGGAACATAAACAGAAGCACAACCGAGCTTGACGCATAGGAATGAACCTCATAAGTTCTTGCTGAAGCTCAAACTTGCTATGTAACAACACGAGAATAAACCTCACTGGTTCTCACACGTCAAGAAAGCATGCTTGAGCTTCTGTTTACTGCAACTGATGTGAGAGTTGATGAATAATTATATGTGAATAAAAGCCTAAAGTCAATCTGTTCATCATATAAAGTTATCATGTCTCTTCAGAAAATTTGGACTAAAAAGCTTGATTCATATGAATTATTTTCAGGTTCAAAGTAATAGTTGCGTAGACTGTCAATAGAGGGTCAGAAATCTCTGATTTCATTAAAAATATATTCACTTGTACTCTGAAAATGAACAAAAGTCTTATGGGTTTGGAATGACATGAGGGTGAGTAAATGATGACAGAATTTTCACTATCCCTTTAACTCGTCATCGTCAGCAGATCTAGTCTGCCAAGAAAGCCTATGTACATTCTATTCTTATCAATAAATACTGTTTAAATTTATTCAGAGTTGTCATGATTGAAATGACAATTACTGTTAAAGGGATACTCCACTTTTTTCGGAAATATGCTCATTTTACATCTCCCCCAGAGTTAAACAGTTGAGTTTTACCGTTTTAGAATCCATTCAGCCGAACTCCGGGTCTGACGGTACCACTTTTAGCATAGCTTAGCATAGATCATTGATTCAGACGAGTCCAGTAGCATTTCTTTCAAAATGACCAAAGAGTTTCAATATTTTTCCTATTTAAAACTTGACTCTTCTGTAGTTAAACCGTGTACTAAGATCGACGGAAAATGAAAAGTTGCGATTTTCTAAGCCTATATGGCTAGGAACTACTCTCATTCCGGCGTAATAATCAAGGAACTGTGCGGCTGTACCATGGGTGCGCAGCAGGCGTAATGATATGACGGTACACGGTTTAACTACAGAAGAGTCAAGTTTTAAATAGGAAAAATATTGAAACTCTTTGGTCATTTTGAAAGAAATGCTACTGGACTCGTCTGAATCAATGATCTGTGCTAAGCTATGCTAAAAGTGGTACCGTCAGACCCGGAGTTCGGCTGAATGGATTCTAAAACGGTAAAACTCATCTGTTTAACTCTGGGGGAGTTGTAAAATGAGCCTATTTCCGAAAAAAGTGGAGTATCCCTTTAAGATAAAACTAAGCATAGCCTACATAAATATTTATATATCCTTGCTGGAATTCAAATACAACATTTCTCATTTACAATGATTATAACAGATTTTAAAATGAAAAGCTTATAGGAAAGTAACAATAATACTGGCGAAAGTGCAGACATTTTTAATGGCCACTGATGGTAAACGATCCTTAATGGTGTAGTTGTGGCATCAACCAGCAGGGGCAGACAAACAGGTCAAATTACAGTTTTTTTCAATCGCTAACAAGCGCTTACCCATACTTCAGATACTTTTTCTAAACTCTTAACACAGACTCACACCTACAAAACACAATTGGCCAAATGGTTAATTGTCTTCTCAAAAACACATTTAGTTAAATATATACTAACTCTTCATTTCAAAACAGAACACATGTTTCTCTGCACACACTAACTTTACCAAAACACTGGAAATCTGACTCAAAATGAAATTTTTCTGTCAAAGAATAACACTTGTTTTCACTTCACAAGGTACATGCAGTCAATCAAAGTACACCAGGTTTCAAAATCCTGGCTATTGTTGACATTACTAAAACTGCATAGACTTTTATGTTTCAGTTTTACAGGTATTTGCATGCAAAACATGCAATCCACCGTTTTACACTAAATTCTTGGTTGGGAACTGTCCACATGTACAGTACTGTTCACATTCATAAGCATTCCAGTAAAAAGCAAATCAGTTTTTATTCCTTTACTGTTTACTACAGGAGGTACAGTAGAAACACGGTTTGATAGAACAGAAAAAGTTTTACAGTATTGCTTACAGTGAACAAAATATCCATGAAACACACAAGAGGGGGGGAGGACAAAACCCCCCACAAAATTACTGTATCTAATCTCTGCGATCTTTAGGGTTAGGCCACATGTTTTCATCAAGATCACATCTGATATCATCCAAGGCGATGCACCTGGGATAAAACTGGTTGGTATGTCGGATCCACCCTTGGAGCCAGCATCCATGGCTTCAAGGAGGGACATCTGGTCATGTGGCTGATGGTCATAAACCTTCCACCTTCACATTACATTTCGTCCAGGTCGACGCCTTTTGGCCAGATTGAATCCTGCCTCATCTATATGTATATGAATTCATGAGGGGCCTGGCTGGCCTCCAATTCCATAACTCTCAAAACAAAGTTTATGTAAATCATGTCATTACTGTATACTATACTGTAACCTATTACTGTGTAGGTTACCTACTTGCAAAGTGCAAAGCTTATAGAACTGGACATTGAATTGAATATACAGTACACTATACCTGGACATATTGTCGTTGTAGCTCCTTGACTCTCTCACTGATATATTGTTGTTGAACTGATATCATTGCAGAAGCAGAGGTTTTTATAAACTTTCATATTGTGAAATATTAGTACAATTTGAAATAACTGATTTCTGTTTAAAAATATGTATGTCATGTAATAAATTGTGTAAAATGTAATTTATTCCTGTGATGAAAAGCTGAATTTTCAGCATCATTACTCCAGGAAGATGCATATGGACTCGAAAAGCTTGTTTCTTCATGATATTGTTCAAAAGCAACACATTTTGCTAGCAATCAAAATCACATTTTGCTAAAATCATGAAATGTACAAAAATGGTAAAAGTTAATGTAAATGGTAAATAAATAAATGCAGTCCATACTGTATCTAAGGTTTGGAATATTGTTTTTGCTATTGTGGGATGTTGTGTGTTAACATTTGTAAATACTACAAAAACAATCCATCATTTTGTTGGGAGGTATAGCTTGTCTGTTAAGAAAATGTAAGCATTATGGAAATGTGTTCACTGACTGCATATTGTGTGAAAACGACAAGAAATGTGTGAATGGTACAGCCACAAAAGCCCGATGCTGTGCTAATTGTGTTTAGAGTTTTGAAAATGTGAACACTGATTGGACAAACGCTTGTTAGCGACTGAAAAAAACTGTAAGATGTAATGATTAAACTGAATGCATGTTAAACTGACATCTTAAAGATGTCTATCAGATGTTAGTAAACAGCAGATGCTTTCCAGATGAAGTGATCTTTAACAGACATCTTGCAGAAATGCACTGTTGTGTATCTGTTGTGTATTGTGTAAAGTTGTGCATCTTCGGATGAGGAGCCGCGCGCGCTGTTACAAAAAAAGTCGTGCCACACCGCCAAGCGAAATGGTGTCTTGAAAGTGTGACCTCTTAGTTGGCGACCACAGATTGTTCACCATAGAACACCACCTTGATGATTATCATAGCTTACTGCAACTCTGTAGGTCAAGAATAAATAACCAAACATTTCACAACAATGTTTGTGTGTGTGAAAAATAGATTTATTTATTGTGTTTAAAACAGAAAGAATTTCTTGAAAAATACTGTTATGTTTCTAGAAAAATACTACTTGTTAAATGTTGGTCTCTTTCTCATTGTCATATTTATTCTTTCTTTCCTAGTTTTTAAAGAGAAATGTAGCACTTTAAACTTAATTTAGGTCACTCATGGGAAAGATTGTTACCAATTATTATATATTTCATGAAAATCGTGTATGGCAGACTCAGATTTTTAGCTTTTTAGAGATAACAAAAATGTAAGGCATCAAAAATATTCAGTAAAGAAATCTAAAATTATTCAGTGAGACTGGATCAATAATGCCATTCTTTTTATGTGTTTTTCTTTCGCTGAGATTTTAAACAGGCATCCACTTACCGAATAGCCCATGTTGTACCGCGCAACATGCAAATTCAGTAAGTGAATGCCTGTTTTTAAAAAAGCAGCACACACTCTCATAAAAATAATGCCATTATTGATTCAGTCTCACTGATTCATTTTACAGAATTCTTTACTGAATATTTTTGAAGCCTAAAAAGAAAATATATGGGAACATTCCAGAAGCTAGACTACTAAGAAATGTTGCATAGCCTACATGAATGTAATAGGCTAATGTCCCCAGCAAACACAGAACGTTCCCACTTGATGTTTTTTTATTTTTTTAACCAAATAAGAAAGTTCAAGGAACGAGGAAACTACAAGGAACCAAAAACTAACGTTGCCAGAACGTTCTGGAACCGAAAAGTGTTAGCTACCATAATGCCAAGTGAACGTTCTTAGGACATTCTGGCAAGGTTCTCTCAAAAGTATGAGCAAAAAAAAACTTTTTTTAAAGGTATCTGACTGGTCTTTTATAACACTAAAACATAACCACAAAATAATGGTATTTGGCATATAGCCTGCATCATTTATGGAACATTTTTCTGAAACAGTTTAGTTGGACATTATTTTGTCTAATGATTGTAAAGCCTAGCCTACTTTTCTTTTCTTTCTTTTTTTCTTTTTTTTATGGTTCAGGAGAACACTCAAAAGCAGTTCCCATAACTTTTAACGCTTGATTGAAACAAAAGGATTAACTCAGAAAATTCGGAGATACACGTTGTAATTACGAGTTCTAAGAGGACGTCAACGCTTTTGATAGAATCTCATAATTAGGGTAATTTCTACATGAGAACCATCCATAAAGTGGATGGTTACTATCGCACTCATAACAAGAGATAGTGAAAGTAGGCTACATGCTCCTGGTGGTTTCACGATGTCGTCTTCTTGATCGCCCCCCCAATTTCCAGTTCACACTCTCTTTGAGAGATTCCTGAAGCTCCAGTCCGACTTGCAAAGTCTGTAGATGAAGCAGCGCATCTTGCGGAAGAGGCACCGGATATATGTGCTGTGGAACCGTCTAAGGTCGACTCGGAACGCCCCTTTCTCCAATGTCATGCACGGCTCAAAGCTGGCTCCCCATTCGATATCCGTCTCGATATAGGACGTCACACCTTTCCTGTCAAAACAAAGTTGTCAAACGATCTGAGAAAGCATTGCGTCTTATTAAAGTGACACTCTAACGTAACGTTAAACTTGACCACAAGATGGCACTATAATGTAATACATCACTTTACTGGAGCTGTGAGCCTGTGACTCCACTTCAGTAGATTAGATTTTATTTGTGTGAGAATATATGTATGAGAATATCTTGAAAACATGCCCAGGTTATTTTATTTTATTTTATTCATTTATTAATTCGAAATCATGAAATCATTCAATTGTAACATTACTCTCAATTCATCCACCTAAATTATATATTTTTTTGTTTTTAATAGTAATTCTCATTTTCATTGCTGTAATCAGTGTTGTTGACTAAAACTACTAAAATATAGTAGAAACAAAATATCAGTGTTAGATGACAAACAACAAAAACACTAATCGTATATAGCCTACTACAAATACTACTTTACTAGGCTACTATAAATATATTCATGTATTCATATTCATTCATTCAAGTTTCTGTTAGATTCACAAATGTGAGAATTGGCAAATGTTTAATTTTTGTAACATTTAATTTGTTGTTCCCATTACATATACAATATACTTTAATAGTATACCAGATTTAGTAAAAATTCAACAAATAAAAAGAATAAAATATCCCAAATATACAAAAATGTACAAAAAAAGAATGCTTAATATTTGCGAAATTATGCGAAATTATTCAACCCCCATTGCAAATGTATTCAGGTTTATTAGCAAAATGTAAAGACTTTCAGCTGTTTGCAACGAACAAATCAAACAAAAGTAATTGAAACGGCTCAACGCAACAAATTTTTCAAGTGGTTTCTGCAAATTCAACTGAAAATGCAACTTTTAATGACTTCTGCAGTCTCAAAATTATTCAACCCCCTGAATAGAATCCCTCACAACAGCACAGATCTGCAAAACCGGTGTTGTCTCAAGCACACCTGATGCAAATAATCAAGGGCTTCATTAGTTGCAACTGGTGTGCTAGAACACATGAAATACATGAACTAGCTAGGTTTGTTGAGTGTCACGTTTGACTCCAATTTAAAAATATGGCAGAAATAAGTCAAAAGAATGGTTCAAATGTTAAGAGAAGATCATCGCCCATCACAAACAAAGGACAGGATACAAAAAGATAGCAAAGGAACTAAATGTTCCTAGAGACAACGGAAGCATAGCTCACAAGTTCAAAGTTAAAGGAGCAGTGGTTACATTACCTGGACAGGGCAAAAAAAGGAAGCTATCAACGGCTGCAACCAGATTTCTGAGAAGGCAGGTTCAGAAAACCCTTGAGTGACTGCAAAAGACCTGCAGCAAGACTTGGTGGCAACAAAAGAACAAGAAAACTCTCCAATTTGCTCAAAATCATAAATAAACCACAGAGGTTTTGGAATTCTCTTTTGTGGAACGATGAAACAAAACTGTAACTGTTAGCAGCCAAGTCTTTTACTTAAAGCAGCCAACGCTCTGGTTATTATTCACTGCAATGTGCACACATAAGTTAATATGCTTACATTGTAGATTTATTTTACAGTTTATTTTCCAGCAACACCTGTCAACCGAAGGAAGGTTCCCACCTAAATTCAGTAACCAATTAACCAAAGAGAGACCCCTACTGGACACACACTTAAATATCAAAGTTTAAATAAAGACAAAATGGCTCTTACAGTAACTTTTCAGCTCTTTGGATCAGTGGTATATCTGGAGGAAGAAGAATGAAGCATATGCAGAAAGAACACTCTGTCTACAGTTAATCATAGTGGTGCTCAGTGGTGCTCTGGGGCTGCTTTGCATCCTCTGGCACTGGAAACCTGTAGTGTGTGGAAGGCAAGAGGGATTCATTGAAGTATATCAGGAAATCCTAGGAAAAAATGCCATGCCATCAGTGAGAAAGCTGAAGCTTGGGCGTCATTGAACCTTCCAATAGGACAATGATCCCAAGCATACCTCAAATTCCACCAAGGCTTGGTTGCAGAAGAAGTCCTGGAAGATTCTACAGTGGCCTCACAGTCACCTGACTTGAACCCCATAGAAAATCTCTGTTGGGATTTGAAGGTGGTTGTACCACGCAAACCCATGAATATGACTGAACTGGAGGACATTGCTCATTAGGAATGGGCTAAGATTCTTCAGAAACGCTGCCAGAAGCTGCTGTCTGGTTATACATCTTGTTTGCAGCAAGTCATAACAGCAAAAGGGTGTTCTACTAAGTACTAAAGATGCTTGTCATGAAGGGGTTAAATAATTTTGCGACTGCAGAAGTCATTAAAAGTTACATTTTCAGTTGAATTTGCGGAAATCACTTTAAAAAAGGTTGTGTTGAGTTATTTCAATTACTTTTGTTTGATTTGTTCATTGCAAACAGCTGCAAGATGACAATAATCCCAAGTTCACAGAAAGTAGGCTACTGCTGGAATCGATGGTGTGTTGAATGACCTGTGGCTCCACCAGGAACAGATGGTCAGAGCCGCTCTCATAGCCCAGTTCTATCTCAGACTGCTCCAGCGGGAGAAATTCCCCCTCAGACATCTGCCGAGACTATTTGGCATCCACCATGTGGCTCTCCCGCAGGTCGCCTAAAGGAACATAAGGCAGAGATGTTCATCACGGTTGAAGTCCGGCTGAAAAGAAGAATTTCGGCGCGTTTCTTGGGACACGAAATTCTTACGAACATGCAGCCCACCATGATCACGGATCCCACAATACACTGCGCCATGACCAAAAGCACATCTCCGTAGCAGCTCGGCGAGACCGTGCGGCACCATAACCAATAGTCATCTGTCTCTCCACCGAGAAGAGCAGCGCTGACACAAACCATCCACGTTGGGCTAGCAAACATCAGTGTCTGCAGGAACTTCAAGATAAATGTCAACGTTCACTATTTGGTCGGTATATCAGAACGTTATTACGTCGAAAATAAAACATCGATTCAACGTTGAAATGCGGTTGATTCGTCAACATATACTGCCCCGACGCATTTTGTCGAAATCATAACGTCTAACTTGGTGAGGTATCAGAGATCAACTGAATATATAATATAATAATAATAATAATAATTCACACACACAAACAATAAGTTAATATAGACGAAGTTGATTATAATATACACTAGTTAATTATTGGAACCCACCCAGCTAACAATGACCCGGCGGTCCACCAGCGTTTTTTGGGCGGCACAAAGTCAGCGGTTTGACACGGTCGGACCTCCGGCGGCACACCATTGGCAACCCGACCAATCTGAAAACCCCGTCGGTCTGCCAGCGTTTTTTGGGTGGCACGCCACCAGCGGTTTTCCGCGGCTGGGCCACCGTCGGCACACCAGTGGCAAGCCGATAGTCGGTCCACGTGTTTCTGAGCGCTTACAGGACATCTTTAATTTATAAATGTATATTTGTTTTAATTAATTTTTACAGTTTAAAAGAATCTGAAAGCACAGAATAAAAAAAAATGGTGAAACTGACCTAATAGCTGCAGCAATATCAAAAGCAAAATGTTGGTGATATAAAAAATACTGCCTATGAGCATTTTTAACACGCGTTCAAATGAAATATGGGGCTTGAGTGTTCGTAAAAACAACAACAAAAAATATTTAAATTATAAAAAAAAGCCACAATTGTCCCACTATCACGTGCAGTTGTGGTAATTTGCACATATGAATGGGTCATAGAACTTCAAAATGAGTTTTAAATTCATGATTTAATAATGAGATTTTCATTCAAGTAATTTCTTATTCTAGATGTTTATGTTTGTAAATGCTGTGTGACTGTGACGCGTTTTAATGTGCGTGCGCGTGAACACTCGAGTCGCCTTCAAACACGGAAGCAGAGATGAGTTGCCATGGAAACGGCGCGGGACCGCACTACTGCAACTGTCAGCAAAACTACGTCTCTCGCTGTTGTTTTCACTGCTTTCAGGTGAGTTTAGCCTCTAAAATCACACAAATAATACACACAACTGTTCTTGACACTTATCTTACTTGTAATTGACACGCTTCTGTTGAATATTTACTTAATAGAAATGGTTTAGTGTCTTCGAAAAAGTCCGTTAGCATCAACCGTTTTCAGAAGAGGTAACGTTAACGTTATGCTAACTTTATAGCTTGGGCCTTTAAGTTTGGGCCTTTAATCACATCTTATGTGTAGATGAGAGGTTTTGATAGTTTTGTAAAGATTTTGCTTGGACGTGAGCTAATTTATTTAACGTAAACGTACTGTTAATCGGTGACGTCACTTACATGGAGTGCTTAAAAATTGCTGAAACTAGCTCAATGGTTAACAAATATTGATAAAAATTGTTCTGTGATTTCAGCAGCAACACAAATAATCCATGTACAACAGAGGAAAGCTCCAAAATGTCAACATTTCTGAAGAAAGCTGCTGCCAGAGAAGTCGGAAACACGGGTGAGGTGAGGAAGCTCATTAAATAACAGAAGATTTTCTTTTTCCCGAAAATACTAGTTAATGTGATCTCATTGGTATTTTTGTCAACTTGTTCTCTTTCATTTAGGACTGGTTTTATATTTCTATTTCCATATGATTAATCGTGGGCCTCATTTAACTGAGAGTAGGCATTTATGAATAGTTTTGGAAATATTAAATAAAATATGAAAAACATTGCACTGTTGATCAAACTAGTTTGATTTGTTTTGTGTGTATCAATGTCAGATGGATAAATTAATATTAGGTGCAGTTCAGGGTAGGATCAAGCTTCTCTCTGTGAAAAAGAATGTGTGTAATACTCAAAATAGTTTCTGTGTTTTAATGTGTGTGTGTGTGTGTGTGTGTGTGTGTGTGTGTGTGTGTTTGGGTAGCGTGTGTGTGCATGTATCCACACATGCTCAGGTCCAAGGGCTCAATGTTTGCAAGCACACATGCACATATGTGTACATGAACATAATGAACATGTTCATATTTTACTTAATATTTCCAAAATTATTCAGAAATGCCTACTCTCAGATAAATGAGGCCCACGATTAATCAGATGCAAATAGAAATATAAAAACAGTCGTAACTGAAAGAAAACAAGTTGACAAAAAGATTGAATCCAGAATTGGGTGATAATATAGCATAACAAGTGATTTATAAGCTATTTTTTTGTAGGCCAGTTATTTTTGACCGGGAACACCACAAGTGTTATAGGGTTTTAAACACAACACAATGAAAAAGTAAACCTAAAAACATACATTTTGTTATCCTAATTAAGAAATCATTGTCTGTTCTTTCTCTTTTCTGCATTTCACTTCTGCTGTATCTTCTTTCCTTTTAATAAACCTGTCATTGTATAATAATATTGTTGGCTCTGTGACAAATGGTTTGTTGTGTTCCTAGATCCTTCCATGCTGATGTCCTGCACCATAGCAGAGTTGAGCTGATCATCATCTCTAAGGCGTGATCACCCATATGACTAGTAAGTAAAACCAAGCCAAAGACAAATTTCCACTTGTAGACAATAAAGGAACTAAAACTTCAACCATACACTAATGTTGTTGGTAAAAAAAAAAAAAAAATGTTTTGAATGAAGTCTCTTATGCTCACCAAAACTGCATTTATTTAATTAAAAATACAGTAAAAACAATAATATTGTGAAATAATATTAAAACATTTAAAACAAACTGTTTTCTATGGAGAAGCATCACATTATCCTTCAGAAATCATTCTAATATGATGATTTGAGGAAACGTTTATGATTATTATCAGTTTTGAAATCAGTTGTGCTGCTTCACATTTTTGTGTTTTTCAGGATTATTTGATGAATAGAAAGAAAGAAAAAACATTTATTTGAAAAATCTTTACTCTCTCTTCTGGTCAATTTAATGCATCCTTGCTGAATAAAAATATTTATTTTCTATTCCTTTAAAAATAATAATTCTATTGAACCCAAACTTTTTAATAGTAGTGTAAACTACCATTTATATAAGTTGGGTCTATTTAACAATTAATCCTGGAGAAAGAGAAAAGAAAATGGATTAAACTGTTAGACTGGTTTACACAGAAATATTAATCAGCACAACTGTTTTCAACATTGATAATACTCAGAAATGTTTAGGATGTTTGCATTGTGAGAATGTATAGTATTCAAATATAAAAATGCTGACTCGTTAGGTCATGTTTTCTCATTGAAATCTGACGATTTCCTATTAATTCAATAGAATGTAAGGGAATAACTCTAGAATAACCTTCCTGATAATCCTAATAATTCCTGATATTTGGGGCCCAGAAACATGATCCTAATTTAAATCTAGATTAAAGACACATGTCTGTAGCCAAGCATTCAATTTACACATCTCATCATCTTGCACTAGTTATATGTGATGAAATAATAAAAAGTGCACATGATCATCTTTTGCCTGAAATAATATGACAGCAGCTATGCTAATCTTTCTCCTGTTGCTTCCCTGTTTCTATCTCAGGATGCCCAGCAAGTTCACTAGAGATTACAGCAGCTCCAGTTTGGATCCAGCCTCACTTGTGAAGACTTCTAATGACACCAACACTCACGAAGACTTCAGATGGTGGCAACTATAGATGGACACAAATCTGGCAGATATTATCCTTATATTGCATTGGCCCGGTTTCACACACAGGGCTTAGATTAAGCCAGGATTAGGCCTTAGTTAAATTAGGATATTTAAGTAGCTTTTTAAAATGTACTTTAGAAAAAAAAAGAAGGAAAAAAAAAACATTACTGTTGTGCATCTTGAGACAAAACAGTGGCCCTGAAATATTTTAAGATATGTCAGTGCAAGTTGCTTCCAGTTAAGACAGTTCAAACATGCATTTTAGTCTGGGACTATCTTAAGCCTTTTCTCTGAAACCGGGGAAGGTAAGGGAAGGTTTGCATGACAGTTTTGCTGACAAATAAACAGGAATATCTTAGTACACGTAACTAAGAGAAAGAGTAAACATTGTTCTAACATATTACCAACATTGTAAGAATAGCGGGTTGAAAATCTGCAAACTTACCCTTTAAAAATGTTGAAGGATAGCAATTAGGACTTTAAACTCATGACTTGTATTATCTTATGGACAGTACTTTGTTGCCAAAAGATGCTCTCCAGTGAGTAGCTGTCACCTCTGGCTGATTAAAGGATATTTTGCGATTGTATAACCTTGAACATGCATTTTTTGTAAAGCTGCAATGAAACAATTTGTATTGTGAAAAGCACTATATGGTTTTACTATGGTACAACTGTACCAACCATGTTATTTATTTATTTTTCAAACCATGGTTCAACTAGTAATATTGCTGTAATAATTGCTGTAAAATTATGGTAATAATGTGAAACCATGGTTCATTTTGTTAGCAACTATGGTTTTACTGCAAATGCTGTGGTAGAACCATGGCTAATTTTCATAAGGGCACAACTTATCCTATAATGCACTTGACTAATAGTCACATTGGATAAAAGAATCTGATAAATGCAATGCAAATGTATCCATTTCATCTGTTCACTGAAAATTAATTTAATAAAAATAAATTTGCAACTGCTATTGAGACTGGTGTACATTGCTTTTTTTTATCCATTATAGTGAATTTTGGTTAGCATGAGTAACTGATTATAAACCGTGGACCGACCGTGGTCCGCCAGAAAACACTTATTATAAACCAGCGGCACGATAGCGGACCACCGTCGGGAAAGCGGCGGCTGCCGCTGGAGGTCCGCTAGAATAACGATGAGCAAAACGCCAGTGATCCGCCGGCGGCGTCCACCGGTGGGCCGCCAACTTTGCCACCGGTGGTCCGCCACTGGCCCGCCGGACTCATGTTAGCTGGGCATATTATTATTATTATTATTATTATTATTATTTTAAATTGCCATTTAGTTATATAACGCAATTATTAGTATTGTAACGCAAGGTATCATTATAAATATAAATTGAATTTTTCAAAAATAAAATAAAAAACCTTTAATAGGCTAATTCATGAATGGGTCATAGAACTACACAATGAGTTTAAAATTCATGATTTAATATTAATGGTATTTTAAATTATGTTATATGTTTTAATTCTAGATGTTTATTTAAATACTGCGTGACTTTGAAGTGTTTTAATCCGCGTGCGCGTGAACATTCGAGTCGCATTCAAACACTGGATCGAGCGCGCTGCGCGAGAGCAGATCGAAACGAGGAAACGTCATCAACTGACAAACAGCAGAACTATGGAACGCCGTTGGGGACAATACTTATTATATGCAACGCGTGAAATTTGGACGCATTAACACGCACAGTTTGTACGCGTAAATACGAAGTATATGTTCGGGTGTCGCGTCAGACCGCACAACAGCCAATAGCGTTGCCCTATTTAGGATTTCATTTGCATTTGTGATGCGATGGCACGTTGCTGTATACATATCCATCAGACGACATTTCTTTCCGTGAGGGATGATGTGCTGTTAGGTAAGCAAATACCTATGCAAACGTCACACGTAACATTTGTTCGTGAATGAGATCGTAATTTTACGTTGGCGTACATAGGCAAGCGTAAAACTTTAGAGTCAATGATGCATTTATACGTTGGTTGTGATGTCAGTGCTGTGTCATGCTCCCACTGCGCATAGACACGTCGAAACGACGTATTTTCTACGTCGTTTTTGCACGTCCAATTTTGCTCCCCTTGAAGGTGCAGACTGTGACGCCAGATGACGTCTTTTTCCGACGTCTTCCGCACGTCTCATGTTGACGTCCGTCCACAAAAGTTCGTTTGTGGGAAGAAGGAAGGAGACGGGGTCGGCTTGCTGTGGATCGTGTGTTTTATTCGATACTGTGCGTCTTTTCCAAACAATAATCGCGCTCAAACAAAACAGCGGCTTTTTCTCATGAGACCACACACACACACACACACACACACACACACACACACACACACACACACACACACACACACCTTATTCTTGCTTTCCCTGGGACTCGAACTCGTGATCTTAGCGTTACAAGCGCCAACGATCTACTGTTTGAGCTACAGTATCATACATTTGTACGCGTCTCCAGTTATCACCTGATGCTGAGACGATCAAATAGAGTTTTTGGAAAATGATCTTAAATAAATATAAATAATCTGTATTCATATATATTAATCATGTTGATAATAACAATGTTGATATTTGTAAATAAAATAAACAATATTCATGTCAATTTCCTGCACCTGTCTTAGACGTCCACAAGGCGTCACTGTCTGCACCTTCAGGGAACCAAAATCTGACTTCCAAACATGACGTAGAAAAGACCTCATTTGGAGGTAACTTTGCAAACCTATATCATGTCAATTTCCTGCACCTGTCTTAGACGTCCACATAACATCCAGAAAATTACCTATTCCGGCGTTCAAATATTGAACATTATATTGACGTCCAGGTGGGGTCATGGTTAGATGTCCAAATAGCAGACCTAGATTGCACGTTGCATAAAGGTCAAAAATTGGTCTTGGACCGACTGACGCAATATGATCTGCCTGTCCAATAGACGTCTGATGTTTAGTGGGCTGTGGCATCTCATCCCGTTTGTACTCATGCAGGTTTTTTGTCTCCGGTAACGTGGAAAAGTGGATTGCTGATGGAGTTTTCGGTTTCTTGCCACTGTTGCCTTTGGCTTGCTCAATTTGGGATATTTTGGAAATATTTAATTTAATTTTATCAATCAATAAATTTACACTAGAAACAAACCTTGTTGTGTTATTTTGGTTTATGCTGTGAAGCTGCTTTGATGCAATCTGTATTGTGAAAAGCGCTATATAAATATTCTTGACTTGACTTGACTCTCTACGATGGCTCATATAATTTTTTTATTAAACTGTCAAAGAACTTTTACAGACTGCGTTCAGTTGGCATCCTCTTATAACAGGCTATATAGGCCTACACATGTAGGCTATAACATATGTTAACATATGTATAACATATACAACACTGGATATGGCCATAGCCAGGGTTTAATAATTAGTGAGGTCCACGGTGGGGTGTCAATAATTATACATAATAGTGCCAATAAATGCCATAAATCATTCAACTTTAATAAATACAATGAATAATAAAGTTAGCAAAGGCTAAATACTAAATACTGTGCCTATTGTTTTTTCAAAATGACTGGAGTAATCTCCGAGTGGGCCAGCATCAATCTGGTATGAGAGACTCTGGAATGCTCCTTGTAAGTTTGACTGGAAATAATTAATACACATATATTGTATGTATACTGTATATGTCAGATAAAAATCTAATAACAACAATATATTGTAACAATCACAAATTTAACAATTATATTATAACAATAAGGCAAATACAAAAGCAGAAAACAAAGCACTAGTAGCCTATGACAATTTACAAATCTTTATTCAACATTTAAACACAGACACAATCATACGACACATAAACATTATAGAATCACTACAGCAGGCGGACCACGTAAACTGTGGGGCAGCCAGTCCAAGTCCAAGTGTAAATAGCAACAGTTGTGGATTCAGTAGACATTTAGATGCTATTTACTTATAAATAGTGACAGATAGGCACTTATTGAGATATTAAAGACCTAGAGCTACCCCGAACCTATACCTAAATGTAACTTTTATGAATTAAAATTAATTTTAATTCAAATAATTTTTATTGAAAATAAATGCGTTTAATAACTGTAAAGTTATATAAAAAAAGCGCTGTCAGTGGGAATAGAACCCCGGTCTCCCTTTACACGCCACAGAAACCGCTGACTAAAGTGACTTTTTCCACATATAGGGTAGACTGGCCTAGTGTAATTAGTTCTGCCAACAAGTAGGCTATTTGCAGTGGTCCAAATAGACACCTCGAATGTATTAGGGGAAATATGGTCGTTTACTTTACCTACAGGACAAATTCATGGGCGTCAGTTTGGTTTGAAATGTGCTGGGGACAGAGACGCATTCGGAAGTGCATTTTCAGAAGTGCTGCACAATGACGCATTCATTTTTTTTCTCTCTTTCGCGCAGGTTATGTTTTGGAAGACGATGTCTTGTAGCTCAGGCACGGCCCCACTTTTCAACAGGCCCACCCAAAAGTAAAAAAAAAAAAAAAAAACCTTTTACTATATTCTAATTTTGTCAATAATTATAAAAAAAATCGCCAATAAGCTCATAATTTGTGCTAAAATAGTGTTTAGTTTTAAAAACCATTTTAAAAAGCTGGTTATATTTTGATGTTTCTGCGCAAGTTCAGCAGACAGTGAGGTTCGGGTTTTGTTCCGATCAGAGCTCGTGAGTGTAGAGCGCATTTCTGATTCCGCTCCGCTCGTCCACTTCGTAAAAGTAATGATTAGGGTAGAGTGGGGGAAAACGCCCCCCTTAAGGAAAATGTGACATTACAGTGAAACAAAACATAAATGTGACTAGAATTGCCATCCCGGTTTTGAGTGACTATGGCAGGAGTTATTCACCAAATATTAAAATTGCTCAGCCTTCATAATTAATTAGTATTTTCACTGAAAATATTTTTGTACAAAGGGGGCGTTTTGCCCCAGCGGTGGGGTAAAACGCCCCCCAAGGTGGGGTAAAATGCCCCCTTTCTTACCAACCAGTTTGCTTCATAGATCAACAGCAAAATTAACAGACAATAGTTTTTAATCTCTAAAGGTAAAAGGCAAGTAATGTATCAACATGTATATATATTAATATTTATTTCAGCAATGTCCAAAATAGCCAAATTTAACTACCTTCCATCAGTGAGCTAACTTTGCTAGCAAGCTAGCTAGTTAATGCTCACTTGAGGTAATTTTTTCATGTTTTGTTCAAATATTTAGATTTTACCACCTAGTTATACTGCATTAAGTGTAAAACAAAGGATTTGATAGACAGAAATATTTTATTATAGTAATTATGATAGAGAAACTATGCCCCCAGGGGGGGGGGGGGGGGGGCGTTTTACCCCTCAGCGTAGGGGGCGTTTTACCCCACAAGCTATGAGTTTTTAAAAAAAAAAATAATTTTTAAAATATAATTATATTCCTTATAAATAATATATGATCTCAAACTACAGACTTCACTATTCATCTATCATACATCACTGCGATATCCTGCAGAACAATATTCTCTTAAACACTTATTTACTAATATCTGAAAATTATAGCATTTACCCTGTAATCCTCTTCTCTTCAAATGTGTCGCTGGTGTCAGCTTCTCCGTAGAGATTTGTATATCCCCGTTATCAACGTAGTGCATAGCAACAGTAAAAATGTATCTTGACTACTTTTAGTGGTTATTTTGGGAAAAACAGGTGGGGGGCGTTTTACCCCAGGGGGGCGTTTTCCCCCACTCTACCCTATATGATTGTTCATAGGCTATATATCTTCATTAACTAGAGATATAATTAAACAAAAAGTAGTCAAAACACATCTAACAGAACATAGCCTAAGTTGTTTATTTTTTACACCTTGTGTTCTTATTTTGTTTAATTAACGAAATGTCAATCTTCGTGTTTAGGCCTATAACAGAAGATACAATACAATACAAAAATCTTCAAGATGTATAACGGATTGTCACCTTATAAACAGTCCCTTTTTAATGGAATAATACACCCTTATAATAAAGAAAAAGCGTCAGTGATAAAGAATATGAACGCAATGCATTTAATTATAGGCTACATTAAGCGTATTCCTTTCATAGAAACCCTTTATTATAAGGAAAATAGGTGGCTCTTAACGTGTCTTTCTATGGGAGGATGGCATAGCGGTGCATAGCAAATATTCAATGCATTCAATGATAAATATTCAATGGTATTCAATGCAAAACAAATAAAATAAATAAATTATTGTGGCATTAATTAGCCCATAAACAATATTTATTTTAAAGCCTAAACGAATTTGTTTAAAGAAAAACACCAGCGTTGGGCGTTTATCTGTATAGGCTAAGTGTTTCAGCCGCCCTTTTCAAACTGGCGCAATAAAATGCAACAGAATTTGATTAGTTAAACATGTGAAGAGGATTATCCGTCTGGCATGGCCGGGTTGCAACATCACGTTGGTCCCCTTTGGAAAACGTGTAGATGTCACAGTTTAACGCCCTCAACGACAAGACGTGAAATAATCACGTTGGTCCCCTTTGGAAA
The DNA here is from genome assembly GCF_951802725.1 of Rutilus rutilus. NCBI lineage: Eukaryota > Metazoa > Chordata > Actinopteri > Cypriniformes > Leuciscidae > Rutilus > Rutilus rutilus. The sequence continues at coordinate 28,218,364 of NC_140223.1, forward strand.
ACGTGTAGATGTCACAGTTTAACGCCCTCAAACGTGAATCTTACACGTACCCTCAAACGTGAATCTTACACGTCCTCAAACGTGAATCATACACAACGTTACACTCAAACGTGAATCTTACACGTACCCTCAAACGTGAATCTTACACATGTAACGTTACCCTCAAACGTGAATCTTACACATACCATTATCCCGGGACGTTTGCTAATCCTACCCCAATTTAATCATAACCATTTCTTAAAACTAAGTTACGTAGGCTACAATTATAAAGAAAAACAACAGACAGACAAGTATAATCCACAATAATTTATTTATTGAGAAAATGTCAAAATCGGTACCAAAAGTTGTTCACGTGACGATGTGTCGCAGTCCTCTCTGGCAGTGCACTCATCATCGCCAGCTCGGGTCTCTGGTCTCGGACGTACCCACGCTGTGGGCTGTATGGCAAATCTGTGGTAGCCTACTCTTGTGGCGGCAGATGGACACGCTGGTTTAGAGGCCTGGCTCGGCATGATGCCACCTGATGAATAGGGTTGACTATCGCTCTGAGGGACACTCTGGAAAAGAACATGGAGATGATGACATAAATATTTTTTAGATTTTAAGCATTTCTTAGCAAATCCGTGTAATGAAAATGTCACTGTAGCGACTTTTGTCATTGCACTGTTGTTTTGGATGATTTAGTCAAGCCTCAGAAATCATAAATTCTTTTAATATTATACAAAGTTTGAATGATGCAAAGCACGAAGAGGCTTTAACCACGACATGTTCATTGACGTTAAATGCTATTTATTCTCTTGGATCTTGTGGCCGACTGCTAAATGGAACAGTAAATATAGATGTGAGAGTTAAGGGCCATTTACACCAAGAATGATAACTATCATCAGTTTATTATAAGCATGCAGTGATGTCGTCCACTGCTTTAAATGCTCAAGCTCTTTAAATTTGGGTGGATTCCTGATTGCTGTCAATGTTTTTATCATTCATCATCTGGAAAAAAACATTCTGAAAGTGATTCCAACAATATCGTTCCACTGTGTTTTTATCGTTACAGATGTGGTGTGAACGTTGCTATCCTCATGTAATTAGAAATATTATTAAAATATTATAGTAGTTATCATTATAGTTTTAGTCCTTGCTGTGAACTGGTCTTCACAGTCATTATCATTCATTAAGGTCTTAAACTGTAGTGTGTACTTTATCGCACACAATTATTACTTGTAATTTAAAGTTAAGACTTGTAATATAGCAAATAAGCAATATGGACCACTTTAATGCTGCTGATTTTGGTGTATAGAATTTTTTTCATTTATTGCTCCACAAAAAAAAAAAGAAAAAAAAAAGGTTTTGAATGTCTTTTGAATGAGAATTCAATGTTCCAAACCTGTATGACCTTCTTTCTACAATGCTCACAAAAGCAAATATTTCAAAAACAAAATTGGTAGGCCTGCCCATTCACTGTCATTGTGTGAAAAAAAATATATAATAACAATTACCGAGAAATATCTTAAGTCTTTCCTTCCACAGAAGAAAGTCATACATGATTTGAAACAACATGGAGAGTAAGTAAATGATGACTGAATTTTCATTTTGATGTCATCTTTCTCTTTAAAAATGAGTCAATGATGACAATAGGTAAACTTGATGTTTCAATATGTGTGAGAGTCTCCACTGTGGGAGAGTAGTACATATGGTGGCGTATTCCATCTCCAGGTTTACTCAACACAACAAAGCTGGATTTGAGCTTTAGATTGTTGATTGCTGGTCTGGTCCTGGCATCACCTGAGGTCCCTCTGCCATCTGTGACAGGAGCACTTCTGTCCCCACTCAGCATGATTCTGAATATGGCACTACTTTATGCTATGGGGGTGAAGCTGAATCCAAAACGTTGCCAAAGAGAAGAGATTGTCAAAAATGTCTCTATAGTATGAAATAATGTTAATGTCTGTATAAAATCACCGTTTAAGTGCAATTAAATGCTAGAGAAGTATTTCCATTTTACAAAATTATAATAGTTTTTAAATAATTGTTTGTCAAACGATTTGTAAAGGAAAAAAATATGCACTGGATGTAAAGCAAGGAAGGATGGACTTACAGGAAGCAGTCAGACAGTCTAAGCTTTTTCATATGCTGGCTCAGCAGGAAATAGACATTAATATGCTTACATGAGCTTCCAAAAAACTTTACTCTTTTGACACAGACATGCCAAAGGGTTTAACTTGTGATTGCTTGCGTATTTCAGTTTGGGTTTTTTGAACTGCTAAATGCAGCCATGGCAAAATTTTTTACATGATGACATTGCTAAAAGGTAAAAACCTACATCAACAAATTAAGCACCACTGGAGTGGAATTTACATGGACTGTTTATTGTTGCTCAGAGGTGGCATAAATACTTTCCCACAGCAATTGCGACTGTAGGCTATACTTTGAGTATTAGGTGGGTCAGCGCAAGCATAATTAAGTCTAGCTTTTATTCATTATTGCATTATATTCCATTTTATCATATATGAGTCTATTCTGCTCACCAAGGCGATAGATAGATAGATAGATAGATAGATAGATAGATAGATAGATCAGGCGCGTAGCCAGTAATGGGCCAGGGCGGCACTGGCCCGCCCACAAAACTCACTGGCCCGCCCAGGCAAGTTTGATCAAAATACATTTTTAGTTTATTTTTATTATTCAAATGTATTTAAGAAAATATATTAATATAAACCTGCTTTATTGTTGACTGGTGTGTGTTTAATTCTGTTTCCGAATAAAATACGTGAAAGCCTCCCTCCGGAACGTAATTGGTTGCTATGGTTGCTAGGGGTTCCGAGTCCGACAGGAAGACTCTCTAGGCGGCGGGCTCAGTCTGGCGGCCTTGCCCTTTAGTTCTTTGAAAAATAACTGTGACTCTTTGGACTATGATGAGATCATTTCTGTTTTTAATACTAAACCCAGGCACTTGCATCTTGTTTTGTAGAATGAAAACAACAAAGGTAGGCCAGTTGTTTAACTAATTTCCTTAATTTTTGCCCGTGAAGTGATTTAAGGCGAGACACGGCAAAAACATCGGGGTTTTTTTTCACTGGTCAATTTTAAGATTTTGGGCTATTTGTCTTCTTCAATGCCTTATTTCAGACTTGTGGTGAAAAAAAAAAAAATCCCAAATACATATTTAGGTCTTTATTTTACTACATTTTGTCTATTTGCGTCTGTATATTTCTCCTAAATTCAACAAAAGTTGGCGTTGTTAATCAATATGCTGCTCCGCGATCGCTGTCTGCACCTGTCATAACACAAACACCGTTGAAAAGCTCTCTACTTTCTCCTGTACACAATGCTGTCGGATCCAAATATGGTAATTTCCTTTTATCAGCAACCAATCGTGAAAGTACAATGGGGCATTTAACTCTAAAAGCGAAATCTCATTGGCTGATGTCAATTTCTGACAACGTGATTCGTTCAGATGCATCATGTGACGTGCTCTGACATTTTGATGTGTGTTTTTGACTGTTTTTGACTGTGGTTCTTCTGTTCAGTTGTTGGCCATAAATGGCAATGCTGTGTTATAAGTTTTGATGTGTTTTAGGTGGTTTGTATTGTTGTTGCTGATGATTTGATAAGATATTGTGTCTGTAAATAGTTGTTTCTGCTAAAAAAAGTATGATTTTTTTTTACATTACAAATCTTTAAATGCTGTTTTCTCAAAATTAGTTGTTTGTCATTCTCCAGAACAACTGAGGAAGTTTTATGGTAATATCTATTATTTTAAAATGTTACCCTATTCACCTGTCTCGCCTTAAGTTAGTGGTGTGTTGTGTACAGTATAGCTGAATGCCTTATAGGCTAGCCTACTGTACATTGTTTAGTTTAAATTAGTTGCAATTTTTTTTGCACAAAAGCTTAATTTCCACCAGGCTGATTGCATTGTATATGGTTGATTTAACAGAAATTGGGGAGTGTGTTGTTATTCATTTCAAACCGTGCTCTGCTGATATTTTTCATTATTTGAATTTCTTTTACTTTTAGCCTACTTTATTTTGGGGTGAACTGTCTTTGCACTGCTGTCTAGCCTGAATAAAATAGACAGGTTATTGTCTATGCTGGTGGTTTGTCCAGCCATGGACAAACCACTAGTTTTTCCTAGTTTTTCTAGGAAAAACTATTGGCCCACTCACTTTATCACTGGCCCGCCCAAAATACAATTTCTGCCTACGCCACTGAGATAGATAGATAGATAGATAGATAGATAGATAGATAGATAGATAGATAGATAGATAGATAGATAGATAGATACCTCTTTGGGCTTGTCTTCATTTCATTCTGTTCATTCTTCATTGCAGGCTGTCAGTGTAGCTCTGTTCCCACTGCAAGGAAAAAAAAAAGGTATTTTAAAGTTGGCAGAGAACAAATGAGGAACAAAACAAATGGAATAAGCATGACCGATTGAGTGAGTAATTTAATGTGTAGCTAGAGAGAGAGAGAGAGCATTTTTTTCCTTACATTACTTTTACTTTTATACTTTAAGTAGTTTTGAAACAAGTACTTTTATACTTTAACTTGAGTAAAAAGCTTGAGTTGATACTTCAACTTCTACAGAAGTCTTTTTAAACCCTAGTAGGCTATCTATACTTCTACCTGAGTAATGAATGTTAATACTTTTGACACCTCTGACTAGGCTACGTGCTTTTCTCTTAGAGTAGCCTAACACCGTGTCTGAATTGGTTATGCAATTTTGGATTATGGTTTAAGTAGGCTGTGTTGCCTTTGTTTAAAAGTTCACAACCCACCCTCCCTCCTCCTCCTCCCCTCTGCTGGTTATCTTCAGACAGTCAGAATTTCAGTTTAGTGCAGTCAAGGAAACGTTCATACAACATCAGCAGCGTCAATGGCTTCAGAAAGGTGTTTAGATGGGGAATTCTGGAATCGTGCTCCGCATAAATGTCAGCCATGCGAGTCTAAATATAAAATCGAAGCAGGTAAGTCTCAAATTCAGTGTTCGGTTAATCATCTCTTAGTCCATTTACATGTAAACGAATGATTATAATTTCGTGGCGAGGTTAGTCAAAGTAATGTTGCCTAAAGCAAATATTTTCGACTCTAGCGCAGTCATTTTTCGTGTTGTAGCCTAAACATAATAAAGTGGATATGTTAGACATCGTAGGCTTATGTAAATGTCATTTGGGACCGAAGAAAATGCGCGCATTTAATCGTTTTAAACTTTTGAAAACCAATGAAACCAAAAAGTAAATGTTTTGCCGGCAGGTTTCGAATTTACTGAAAACTGCGGCTGGTCCGACGAGCAAGATCAAATCCAGCCACCTCACAAACCATGCAAAAATGGAACATATAACAACGGATCTCACGTTAAATGCCAAACATGTTCCTCGTGCTTAACGACGTTTATTGCATGCAACACAACATCTGACACCATCTGCTGTAAGCAAGGGTACGTTTTACTTGGATTTTTATTTTTATTTTTACATTTATTATGTTTGTAGCCTACTAGGCTAGTTTTGACTCAAAACTAGTAGGCTACAAACATGACTTTAGCCTATATAACCTAATCTTAACGAAAGTTTAATTAAAGTTAATTTATATAAATAGTTCATTATAACGGAGCTTTAAATCTGCTTGTCTATTTTATTCTATAATTATTGATATTATTGGATGTTCCTGGTCTTTTTTGCAGGGAGCAGGTTTTTGATGGAAAATGCATCCATCAGCCGTTGCAGACCACAGTGATAACAGTAAGATTGTAACTTATCTTCGAGTTGGCTCTCCCTTTGTCCAACAGTGCTCTCTAATCTAAAGCTGAGCTTTAGTAAAAGCTTGATACGCCATTTTCAGTGTAAACTTTTTTTTTTTTTTAGACTGTGAGTAGGACTAATACTAGGCCTACTACTACTACTACTGCTACTACCACTACCACTACTACTACTACTACTACTACTACTACTGATGCTGCAGCTGCCTCTGTTGGCAGCTCAAGCATCACCCATCAGTCTCAAACCACCCCTCATGTCATAAATGTGACAGGTATTGATTTGCATTTCAGTGTTTTTATCTTTATCTCTGCAACAGTTTACCATACATATACTAGGCTACTGTTGAAAATTTGGGGTCTGTAATATTTTTCTAAATGTTTTTGAAAGAAATATCTTCCAGTAGGCTACACCAAGGCTGCATTTATTTGATCAAAATACTGAATTTTCACTCCAGTCTTCAGTCACATGATCCTTGCGGAATTCTAAAATGCTGCTTTGGAGCTCAAGAAATATTTCTAATTAATGTTGAAAACAGATGGGCTGCTTGATATTTTTGTGGAATCCCTGATAAAAATATATATATATTTCAGGATTATTTAATGAATAGAAAGTTCTAAAGAACAGCATTTATTTGAAATGGAACTTTTTTGTAACAACGAAAAACTCTTTGCTGTCACTTTTGATCACTTGAGTGAATGGTCACTGAATTAAAGTATTCATTTCTTTAAAAAAAATTATAATAATAATACTTACTGACCCCAAACTTTTGAACAGTAGAATACATATTTACAGTATCAGTATTCAGTGCTTGGTGTTGATCTGTTTCTCTATAGTACATGTTAAAATGTAGCCTTTTCAATACAAACACACAACATGAGAGAAAGAAAAATAGAATGTGCTGGATTCAATGTAAAACAAAAGTAAATTTGATGTTTTTCTTTGCAGGGATCTATGTATGTTTAGGGATTTTATCCACTCTCATTCTGGTATGTCTGTTCTTGGTAATCAAGAGGAGGAGGACAAAACATTTGAATGAAGGTCAGTCGCAGGAAGAAATATTTGAAGGATATCCTGTAAGATAAATTTTTATGTTTCCTGTCATGTCTGATTGAGGCTGATCCAATATACAGTATATATTGAAATAGTTTAATAGTTAGTTTTAGATGCTGACATGCAGAGACAAAGCCATTCATCAATTGATTCCCCCGAGAAGTGTGTTCTCTCAAAACATCCGCTAGGCTTTGTTTGTTTTTGGCAGGATTTTTTTTTATTTTTTTTATTGTTTTTGGAATGTAATATGGGTGTGTGTTTTGTAAACTTGTATGAAACAATCATCATTTATTTTGTAAACCCATTTGGTGATTACAGTGGCAGTACAGAAATGACACACTTTTAACTGTTACCTTTTTAGTATTACGTTATTGCAATTGCTACATCACAAAGGCTTGAGTGCTACTATGAAGCAATATGTATTTCACAAGATTAAAGAAAGGGAATAACAGGAATTTCTTTTGTTTCACAGAATTTCAAAAACGTAAAGGATCAGCCTGTCCAAGCCTGTCCAAAAAGGGCATCAAGGGATACGAACAGTCCATCTCATACAACATAATCGATAATAACGATCACTTGACTGGATCGGCGTATCTGTTAGGTGGGTATATGAAAAAAAAAAAACTAGTTTCATTTGACCCTAGATGAAACCACTCCTTTCAGGTGTGTTTACAGTAAATTTCCTAGGGAGAAGGTGGTGATTTTCCATAAACATCTCATTCGGTAACACTTTATTTCAGTAGTCCACAATCTACTAACTATAAGTAACTTTGCATTTACGTGTTAACTAGCAGTCATTAGAGTATTAGTAGACTGTCTGCTTAATATTTTACTTTGCAAATACATGCCAACTTATTCGGTAACACTTTATTTTAAGGTGACGTAGTTACATTGTACTTACTCTAGTAGTAAGTACCGTAATATAGAGTTATGGTTAGGGTTTGGTTTAGATTAGTTACTTGTAATTATGCTTAATTTACTGTTTATTACTATAGTAAGTTATTACTCTAACCTAATAATGGTAAATTAATGTGTTAGTTGACATGTAGTTGCAAAGTCACTAGCAGTGGACTATCGAAATGAAGTTTAACCCCTAATTTCATTTATATTCATAGCTCCTGAGATCCAGGGTGCGCCTTTGAAAACTGTGCTGAACAACCTGGATGTTCTGGAGGAGCTTGTGCTGGTTTTAGACCCGGACATCTCTGGCGCTAAAAACACACGTCACCTTGCCGCCCAGTGCTCTTTTTCCTTTGCCTGGATCAATTATGCATATTCCATGAAGGACCACAAAAGTCCCTTCGTCGCCGTTTTGGAGGGTGTCGTCACCAAGAACCCAGAATGGACCGTCGGCCACCTTGCTGAGCTGTTAACCGCTATCGGTCGCAACGATGCCGTGGAGATTTTGGCAAAGCTCCCTGCTGGTGTTGAAGAATAACTAACGTGGTTTTGTAAGAAAACAACGCAGTATTAAACTTCTCTATATAGTATTTTTACTTTTAGGGGGAGCCTACAACAGCTTGTCACTGGGGCAGTACCCTTAAAGGGGTGGTTGATTATGATTTCACTTTTTCAACTTTAGTTAGTGTGTAATGTTGCCGTTTGAGCATAAACAACACCTGCAAAGCTACAATGCTCGAAGTTCAAATCAAAGGGAGATACTTTATTTGATAGAAATAGCTTTTTAAGGACTACAACAAACGGCTGGTAGGGACTACAATGAGATTCTTTACGGGTTAGTGACATCACTAACCCTAAAATTGACATAAACCTTGCCCCCCATTATAGATAATCATGACAGAATATGCTAAATCAATGACTAGAAGAAAGTTAACTCCACATCAGCTACATAAATTCATCAACTAAACATTCAGAAATGTCCTGTTGCATTCTACATGTTGTCACTTCTTGAGTCTCTTCATTATGGTCCGACTCCGGTTTGAACATAAAAGGCTAAAAGTTTTTGAAATTTTCAGTGGTGTCTGTGTGAGGTAATTGGAGCTGCTAACACACACACACACACACACACACACACACACTAGTGATGGGGACGAGACCGCCTATGCCGAGTCCGAGTCAAGACCGAGTCTTTGAAGGGTCGAGTCCGAGTCGAGACCGAGTCCGTTGGTTTTCAAATTCAGTCGAGTCCGAGTCAAGACCGAGTCTTTGAAGGGTCGAGACCGAGTCCGTTGGTTAACATGGGAGGATTTGAACTTGAAACACGGGAGTGTACTGACGCCGTGGTTAAAACAACATTGCTTATGTTTGTTCATGTTTATTTGAGGCTATAAATTAATTAGAAGATCGGTTCACGAGCAGCTTTAACTGATGCTCTACAGCGATCTGTCACGGCACATTTAAGAGCCACAAAACGGTATTTATTGTTTAAATTTCTTTTAAAAAATGACCAAATTTGAAAGGCGAGACTTTGTTTAATATGTTCAATATCAAAAGTAACCGAAAAATAACCTGTTCTGTCCTGTCTGTCAGCGTGTTGTCAGTCTCCTCTCTGCTCCGCGATGTATTTTTCACTGCGTGAGAACATGGTGTGGCGTGAGAACGGCTTGTCGGACATAGCGACAGTAACTAAGGGGGCGGGTCTTTGCGAACAGTCAATAAAAATTTTCTAGTGGTATGTATTCTAGTCAGTGGACTAGTGATGGGACGAGACCGCCTATGCCGAGTCCGAGTCAAGACCGAGTCTTTGAAGGGTCGAGTCCGAGTCAAGACCGAGTCTTTGTAAGAACAAGTCCGAGTCGAGTCCGAGAAAGCAGAAATCGGTCTCGAGACCGGACTCGAGTCCGAGACCGGACTCGAGTACTACATCACTAACACACACACACACACACACACACACACACACACACACACACACACACACACACAAGCTGTTGAAGCTCCTCCCACTGTGCGGGAGCAGCAGCTCATTTGCATTTAAAGGGACACACACGAAAACAGAGCGTTTTTGCTCACCCCCAAAAGTGAACATTTTAACATGCTATAGATTTTTTGCTAAAACTTCACATACACACTCTGGGGACATCAGATACTTATTTTACATCTTGTGAAAAGGGCATTATTGGACCCCTTTAAAATGACATCATTGTACCTTTTATTTTTACCACAAACAGTAGTTTTACTTTAACAGTAGTACCTTCAGGTATGTATTTGTACTCTAAGCCAAGGGACTATTATAAACCTTTTAGGAGTAAAAAAAGATTCAAATATGTCCTCTGTATATTTTACACTTTGGTGTAAAAAAAATTCAATAAAATATCATGAGAATTGCGTTATATTTACTTAGCTCCAGTATTCGATGACAAGTTGTTAAAGGGATAGTTCACCCAAAAATGAAAATTCTGTCATCATTTACTCACCCTCAAGTTGTTCCAAACCTGTATGAGTTTCTTTGTTCTGCTGAACACAAAGGAATATATTTGGAAGAATGTTTGTAACCAAACAGATCTCGGTCCCCATTGACTACCATAGTATTTTTTTTTCCTACTATGGAAGTCAATGGGGACCGAGATCTGTTGATTACAAACGTTCTTCCAAATATCTTCCTTTGTGTTCAGCAGAACAAAGAAACTCATACAGGTTTGGAACAACTTGAGGGTGAGTAAATGATGACAGAATTTTCTTTTTTGGGTGAACTATCCCTTTAAAGCACACAGTGATTCAGAGACGCACACGATGTGAACCTCCAGAGTTGTTTGAACTGAAAACAAATGTAATGGGTAACAGATGTGTGTAGGAACGAAGAAATGTGTGTGCAGGAAAAAATGGAAGCATCTAGGAACAAAGAAAGTTTTCCTTCTTATAAAAATCAGGATTTGGCCATAAGCAATATCTTTGGTTATTAGTGGTGCACAATTGATGCTTTTTGTCTGTTCATCTCAAAGACCACAATAAACCTTGACCTTTGTTCAAACATTGTACATCTTTATTAAGCAAAAACATTATAAATAAAAAAGTGCATAGAAAAATTAAACAGGTTTAGAAATATGTATACAACTATTTACAAACTTAGGGGTCATTTGTACAAGGTAGCAAAGACACTTTTTTTTTTTTTTTTTTTTTTTTTTTTTTTAAGTCTTTCAACACAACGTTGTTGCTGTTGTTTTTTAAAATAACCTACACAGGAACAGACAGATTTTTCTTTTCCCAAGAAGCTCTGGGAAACGCATCATCACAGGAGGTCCTGACTAGTGCTTCGCATCCTTCATTGCACACGAGCCAACTCTGCATGACAGAACAGACCAAGCAAATCTAGTTTTGCATTAGTATTACTTGACGTTGTCTGAACAGCTTGAGGTAGAATCCTTGCAAGTCTGGGGTGGTTTGATTCAAATCTGAGATCTGCTAAATGTCAGGTTCTCGATGGAGACGCCCACTCCAACCGAAACACACGAAACAAAGAAAAAGCAGGAGACGATAGCGTGATTTAGGGGGAAGAGAAAACTGCTGTTTAGGAGGTTAAATAAAAGCAAACTAAGACATAAAACAATCAGCTGGCTCAAAACATCACCTCATTAAAAAAGGCCACGTTGCAAGAACTCCTCCTCAATGTTCCAAGTTAAAAAAAGGAAAGAAAATGTTGAAAAGGTTTAAAAGAAGAAGAAGAAAAAAAAAAACCCTGAAGAAAACTCTGATAAGACCATGGTCAGATACAAAAAGCACAGACCTATGGGTATAAACTCCCATAAAGACAAACAGGAATAAATAGAACGCTTCTAAAGTCCGAACAATCTTTTATACGCTTCGATGAACGATGGCATCAGCTTGATTTTTTTCCTACACGAAGAAGATAACCAACTCCAAATCTTTCAAGGAAAATTAAGGTGCCGAGTGCCACCATCTGCTGAAAAACTTTCAATAACTCTTCTATAAATATATATAGATTCTGTAAGTCACCAGTATACATCGCCTTTGCGGTCCTACATCTATAGGACACTTTAAGCAGTAAATGTAGAGCTCCAATTGTATGTGCAATTGTGGCAAAAAAGATTTTATTGCAGGAACAATCCACGACGCCATCACACCTTTAAAAGCTGTGACGCAATGAGGATGCGGTTAGTCACAATTAGTTTAAAGTAGTGTCCTCTACTAACACGATGAAAAGAAACACGAATATACTTCTACGCTCTCCAGGCATGATTTTGTTTCGACACAAGGCTCTCAAGAGGTATAAAAAGCACAAACATGCTAAAACGTTGCTCTTCGAGTATTCGGAATGGGGTCAGAACACATCATAGACATATATGGGCACATTGTTAGAAAGCATGACTCGTTTTACTTTGCTATTTTAGTATCGTTGCAGCATTACAGCTTGCATTAGTAATCTAACAAGAGATGAAACAGAGGAAGTAAATCGTTTCCCCTTTTGGACTTTTTGATTTTAGCACCATGGAGGTCAAGTTTAAAAACCACCTATACAGTTTTTGGTGAACAGAAAGTGTTTAGAGTAGACATGACTATAAAAATGCAATGAAAACTAAAAATAAATTATTGAAATGAAAAGGTTAAAAATAAAAGCCTTATAGGGGTTTTCAAGCAAAAAGTCTGACAAAAAGACAACTAGATGCTTCAACAGAACGTGTCCGTTACCGACTGCCATGCACAAGGAGTGGATCCATGGGGTTATACTGAGGGGTTCACAATGTTGTCCTGAGCAGTGTGTGAGTCTTTCTCAGTTAAACACAAAAGTGTGATCTAAAATAAAGTCGATAGATACAGATCAGAATTAATACGTTCACATCATTTGATTAGTAATATGCATGTTTTTACAGAGTATCTTCACTGCCGCTAAGCTTTCACAAACTACGTGGTCCGCACTGAAAACTTCTGTTCAGATCTTGAGAATCCAGCAATTTAAGGTCGGCTCGAAGAAGAAAAAGAAAAATGGGAGGAGGGTTGCGATTTAAAAGTCAGTTAAATCTTGGCAGCGGCCATTTCTATTCAGCTTTTAAAAAGCATAAAAAAAGCCTACAGGAATAATTTAAAAGTAGTCACAATTTTGCTGCAAAATATATAACGACTCTGGCTAAAGTTCAACCTTTGTGCCGCTTCTTTGTTTTACTTTGCTGCTTATGAACTGGTTAAAAAAAAAATTGCTATGACTGAGACCGAGACTCTTTTCCAAACCAGTAATATTCAGAAAAAACATTTAGTGAACCACAAAGGATGCAGCACAGTGGAAAATGTTCTTGAAAGGCCATGATCACGTTTCCACACATCATCAATCATGCGTCATCTGCTCTAATGGACTGAATGTCTAAGGGTCGGCAGGAATCACGATTCAAGGACATGAATGGCTCCACAACAGCTGTTTAAAAGTTAGTGGTCCTTTCAAAAGAAGGACTTTCAAATTGAAGAGGTGGCTGTTAAGCTTTGAAACCCTCTGCTTGGACCCCCTTTACCCGTCAAGCCTCGGCCCAGTGTTTTTACCCGTCTAGCTCCATTGTCGTGCAGTGGCACTGCAACTTTCCATCACTCTTCCTCAGTTTAAGAAGCGTCGACAGCGCTTGGCACCACAGTTACAGCCGAGCTTGTTGCTGGCATCTTCAATGGGGAACTTGTAGTCGTAGGTCAGTTCTTCTCCACGGTAGATCTTCCGCAAGGCGAAAATGACAATGTGCTTCTGACCTTCCACGTTGATGACTCGAGAGTAGCAGTTTGGTTCACAGGAGTGGTTGATGAACCGTGCTGCATTGCCGTGCATCGTGGCATCTACAACGTCAAAGTCGTCAATGCGGAACATGTAGCATCCAATGCCCTGGTAGGAAGAGCAGAGGAAAGAAGTGGTATTAGACTGATAATATGACCCAAATCTAGTACAGGGTGATCGTATTTATGTATAGATGATCTAAACATAAATAAGACATATTAACAAATATATTAATTTAATTTAGTTTAAAAGAATGCTGTTTCTATTCATCAATAAAGGAATAAGACATCTATCATGGTTTCTACAAAAGTTTTAAGCAGCACAACTGTTTTCAATATTGATAATAATAAGAAATGTTTCTTGAGCAGAAAATCGTCATATTAGAATGATTTCTGAAGGATCATGTGACACTGAAGACTGGAGTAATGATGCTGAAACTTCAGCTTTGCATCACAGGAATAAATTGCGTGTTAAAATACATTCAAATAGAAAAGTTTAAAAATGTAATAATATTTCACAATATTAATGTTCTTACTGTATTTAAAATCATATAAATCAGGTGAAAAAAAAATTAAAGGCAGTATGACAAACGCATGAAAAAAAAATTACATTACAAAGTCTTAATTACATAAATATTTTAATATTTAAATTCAAATCAGAAAAAAGGAGAAAAGACAAAGAGATATGAATATCCAAAATGCATTTCTGTTGATCAACCTAGTTGTAATTGGCTGAGAGTTCAAAAATAATAATAAATACTAGGAATGTTCCCATCAAGTTTTTTGTGCCCCCCCCCCATCCGATCCAGTGAATATTTAGTATCTGCCGATACCGAGTCCGAATCCGATACTTGTATTTTCCTAGTGCTTGGTGCACATCTCAAATACAGATGGTATATAAAAATAAACGACTTTCGAGCAATTCGTTACAAAAGTGCGCATCAAGTATGCTTAAAAAGGAAGCTCAGACGTGCGTGACATGCTAGAACAGACCTCATTGGTTCTCGCACATCAACATGCACATTTGAGATACATTTCCTATTAATGAAATGAGGTTGACAAACCCACTAAAAGCTGCATATCGCCACCTACTGCACAACACCTGCATGACAGATGACATTTTAACACAGCACTTTTCCACTTACCTTGCCATCGTAATACTTCTCACGTTTGTCCGTTAGAACAGAACGAATGACAATGCCTGAATACTCAATGACCATCTCCCCTGCCTCGATGTTTCGCTTGCAGAAAAGGCCTCTTCCGTGAATCGCAGACCTATGACGGCAATAACAGTTACAGTGAATGTGACTTGTTTTGAATGAAAACACTGGCAACACAACCAAGGAACCGGGAAGAAAAATATTGAACATTTTAGTATCCAAAACTGAATTCATTCATTGCAAATACAACTGAGCAAAAGAAGATACTGGCAAAGGGTTGCAGAATAGACTCCAAAGACTATAAAACATTTCCTGTTTGTAAACCAAATAGACTAAACCCATACTTTGGAATGTGTCATTACAGGAATAAAAAGGAAGACAAATATTTCTAGCAGATCCCAGGGCGTGCATTTCTTAAAATGAACTGCATCTTTATGCCAAGTCAACAGGGTTTTTTTCACAGGTTTATTATTGGGAGATCACCTGGGAGCAAAACCTAAACATCTCCTTCCTGCGACTGGTGGATTCGATCAAAACTAAACTTTTCTACTGACGTAGCTCAAATCGTAGCGGTTAAAGAACAGAACTGAAACTATGACTCAGTTCCTCAATTGGGTTAAAACTTTTAACTCACCTATAGACACCAACCGCTTCCTTAGATGTCCTCTCCAGATGTCTAAAGCGCATTGCCATAGGAAGCTCCAAACTTGTTGCGCGTCTGTAAAGTGCAAATGATTTTATTCGTCATGTCGCTCAAAAATATGAATACTGAGAAAATTAGCCAAGAAAGAGGAATTACAATCAGCGACGAAAGATTAAAAAAGGGGAAAGGAATATGAAAGGCACATTGTCATGACAAAAAAACAAGTCATCAAAAGCAAAAATATCAGCATTCATATTTTAGTGCTCATGGTGACCCCATTGAAATACTTTAAAGTGCCCCTATTATGCTTTTTCAGATATTACCTTTCATGCAGTGTGTATTATAGCTGTTTCGAAATATAAAAGGTCTGCAAAGTTTCAAAGATCGAAGTGTATGACAAATGCCATTATTGTCTCCCAAAAGAAAGAGCTGAAATGAGTCGTCAGTAATTCAAATCTTTTCTGCATGAACTTGCGTAGGTTTGTAACAAATTCACATAATATGGTCCTCATTGGCTGCCTGTGAACAGCATCTACTTTGACTCGCCCTTAAACACTGTAGTTGTAGCTTAGGCCTGGACTAGTTTGGTTCGTGTTGTTGACATGTTTTTGGCACTGTAAAAAGCGAATCCACTTTTTATTTGTATTACTGTGTATCATGCGCCGAGGAAGCATCTGGATTGGAAATTCAGTTGTGGTAATGGCCGTTTTCGCATCCGGGATGAGCTGTAAGCATTCGACCAATCACGAAAGACTGGGCCATCAGACCAATCAGAGCAAAGTAGACCAATCACTACAGACTAGCTATCTGACCAATCAGAGCAAAGTAGACCAATCACTACAGACTAGCTATCTGACCAATCAGAGCAGAGTAGACCAATCACAACAGACTGGGTCATTGACCAATCAGAGCAGAGTAGACTCTCGGAAAGGAGGGGTTTAGGGAGACCTGGGCCCGTATTCATAAAGATTCTAAGAATCCTCTCAGAAAACTCTTAATTTAGCTTAAAAACTTTTATGTAGGAGTCTTAGCTTAAGAGCGATTCGGGACCGATCTGAGAGCAACTCTGAGTAAGGAAAATACAAAAACTTTTATCTTAGTGAGGAGGCGGGGTTGACCCCGTTGCTATGTATGACACAATCTTTTGAAGACTGTGATTGGTTGGTTGTCCAAGAAGAAAAAAAAAAAGTGATTTTAAGTATAGGGTCTATTCTAAGCCTTCACTTTGAACTTACATGCGTAAGTTTTCCTATTTGATCGTTCTCTCACACACACACACACACACATGATATATGTGTATATAAATCCTTTTTTTATTTACCATGCTGTTGATTTCCTATAAGGTATTATTTGATTGCTTAGAATGATAAAAATTGTTCCACTCTTTCCAGTTACACTGATTGCTGGCATGTCTATTTAAGCGGTGGTTTGAATGTTGGTTTTAATGTATCAAACATGGAATTTTCCCAGTTGCCAAATATCGTAATGTAGTGATTACTTTCATTTCTGGCGCTATGGCATTTCTGCGCTGTGTCGGAGATATTAGCGTGTCTCTAAAAAGATCAGTCACAAACATGATCCCTGCACGATCTAATCTATAGCGTCTTATTAACTCACTGTCATCCATTGTCTGCAACACATTTCTTCTCCCTCTTCGTCTTTCTGCCATTTTCTCCTCTGCTAAAGAAACTCTTAAGCCTCTTAAAAGTCCTCGTCCGTGCTCCTAACAATTTTGACCTTAAGACCTCTTTTAAGGGTTAAGATGCTTTCTGAATTACTTTTTTCTTTACTAGGAGTTTTTCTTTAATTTTAAGAGTAAACGCCCACATTTCTAAGAATTTTCTTAGAATTTTGTCACTAGGAGCTACTCTTTGCATTAAGATTCTTTATGAATACGGGCCCAGATCCTTTATCGAACAGTTTAAGACACCCTTTGAAAAGAGTCGATGCAGTGTATATGAGAACATTAAAGTGTTTTTGACCTTGAATGCATGTAAACCTATTGTAGGAGACCTCTAAAACTAAATTAGGAATCTTTAAAATAGTATTATAGGGGCACTTTAAAAATACTATTTATAAAAATACAATTAAAAAACAGCAACGTATACATCATGCATATAGTGTAGTAGTTCTGAAACAATATAGATGTTTTACTGTGAACCTCTATCAGGTTTTTCTCGTAACTTTTACGTGCTTTTGTGTCATATCAAGAAACAAAACTTTCATTCAGTAAAATTCTAACTCTTATTTGACCTGGTGGATTTGAGAAGAACCTCATCTTCTTCCTCATCATACAGGTCGGTGTCAGGAAGCTGTCTGTGCTGTGACGCCAGGAAGTTAAACATATCAAAGGTAGACTTCCTGTGAAACAGACAAGTGGGTGTGAGCAGTTTCAACCAGAAAAGATCCCTTTTTAGGCACGCACATATTAAGTCACGGAACTATGGCTTCTAGATAACATCACTTGTTACTCTCTAAGACAAATGTATGTCTAAACCCCCTCCCTACATTGCTAAGATAACCAAGAAGCAAAACACCTACTCCCTTGTTGCTAGGTATTAGTCATTTAGCAAATGCCTTTTATAAAAGCTAATGATACAGGGACAGACCCCTTACAGTGACGCACTCTAAAGTTCCTTATTTAAGGCGAGACACGGCAGGCAAAAACATCCATTTTTCATGCAGTGGTCAGTTTTGAGATTTTGGGCTAGTTTACTCCTTCAATATGTGTTCTTTCAAGCTGCTATAAAGAAAACATTGAAAACATACATTAAGATGTTTATTTTATTACATTTTGTTTACTTGTGGCAGTAAGTTTCTCCCGAATTTACCAAGAAGTTGGCATTCCAAAGCGACAGTCTTCTTCAGTCTGTTTACTGAAGTCTGTCATAACCGGTATCTTTGTAAAGCTCTGAGTCTCCTGCACAACACTATGTAACCCAAATATGGGCATTTCCTTTCTATCAGTAACCAATCATGAATGTCCAATGGGGGATTTAAAGCTAATGACGAAATGTCATTTAGAGCGATTCAATCTTTAACTGCCATTTTCTCAAAATAATTTTTTTTGTCATTCTCCAGTATAAACATCTCAGGCTATGTAGCACCTATGTACACCAAACTTTCCAGTTATACACTTAGCAGTATTCTGAAGATATTTTCAGAGGGATTTGTTAATAAATCATTCCTGCCCTGATTTATGTGACACTTTAATCAAACAAATATGGCAAAAAAAAATGTAAGGCTATGGACAGTATAGTTTGATTCCCTAGGTAATGAAAGCATATATCCTGAAATCCCTCTGAATTTTTTTTTCATCTTGTGTGTAAACAAAATGAAAAAAGAATGTTGCACCTGGCTTTATCATATGTTCAGATCCATCTACCGAAAATATATGCAAAATTGTGCATATTTAATGAGATAATGCCTAATTTGCATAATTAAACATACAAATTTCTAAAACTTGTAATACATTTTTTTTTATATACTTGTGTAATTAATCAACTGAGAAAATTTCATGGTGATATCTATTATTTTAAAATTTTACCCTATTCACCTGTAGTGTCTCGCCTTAAGGCACAATGTTCATCCCAGTAACTGGATTGTAGTTTGTGAACTAGGACTGTCAATCGATTATAAAACACAACTGAGATAATTACACATTAAGGTCAATAATTAATCAAATTAACAGCAAATATTCACATATCAATTTGCTGGGAAAAGCCCTTAAATTAAAATAATAATAATAATAATAATAATAATAGTAGTAACACAGAAGTAGTAGTATATTATTATTAGTAGTAGTATATTATTGTGGCATACAAATCAAACATTTAGTAAACAAAAAGTGTCTTCAGAAGTCAATAAATAGTTTTGTATAAAAAATAAATTATATATATATATATAAAAGAATTTTAAATTATTATTATAATTATTATTAAGTAGTGGTAGTACTACTATAGTATTGCGGCTGACAAGTTAATTAAACAAACTGTAAATAACCAAATATCAATCTGCTGGGAAAGACGCTTAAATAATAATAATAATAATAATAATAATAACAACAATAATAATAATAAATTATTATCAATATTAAGTAGTAACAGTACTATATTATTGTGGCAGACAAGTTAAGCATTGAATGCTTAACCAGTGAATTTACCTTAAGTAGACTTCAGAGCGGGCACAGCCACTTGGGTTAACTGGCAGATCTTCCTCCTGACTGGCCTGCTTGTGGAAGCGGAAAGTGTGGCGCTGGCAGCATTTGGCCCCCTGGAGCTGTTCCACCAGGTATACTACAGCATCTTGAAGCATTCCCATCATACGAGCACCGCTCAACCCCGAAAAAGTGAGTTGCCTCAGTCCAGCAACAGCACGGGCTTCCTGGACCCCCTCAATAACAGTGGTCCAAGCCACTGTTGGGAATTTCGAAAAAAAAAAAAAAAAAAAAAAAATTTATTGGTTTTCTATAAACTAATATATGTTTATAAGTGAAGTACTGCAATCTGATTACAGTGTTGGTCAGTGCAGTGTGAATTAGCCTTTAGATTATAGCCTTTAGATTAGCCTTGACCTCCTACCCTCAATGCTGTCTGCTTCTACACTGAAGCCGTCTTCACTAGCGATCTCAAAGCGTAGGTGGGGATGGTCTCGGCTGGGAGGAATATTCTCTTCACCGTCTGAGGGAGGCATCTCATCATCTGAGCAGGACAGCATCCCTAAAAAGAAAGAATATATCTTTTAACATCTCATTCTTTGATCCATTGAAAGACCTTAAAGTGAGCAAAATTAAATAAAATAGAACAACAACAAAAAAAGATTACATTTAAATTACATTAAAATATACCTGAGTATTTGTTCCAGTCAGATGCACTACGGTTAGCAGGATCCCAAGTTGCTGGCTTGTTGCTGTCTCCACCTCGAGGCAATGAAAGGCGATCCCAAGGCCCAGGCCTAAAATCAAATCAATGATAGGTCAAATATTAATGGATTAGTCAGGCCATTTTAGTGTCTGACATATTCTTTCCATTGCAATAATATAGTCACCACTCAATCGAATTACATAAATTAGTGGAAATAGTGGAACAAACTACCCACATTAAATAAATACTGTGGTATTTGTTATTATTACTATGAAAGTATTTAGTATTCTTGCTTTGAATTTTTAAACAGACATGCGATGTAATGTACTGTATGCAATGCATTTAGTGTTTGAAAAGCAAAATTAAGGGTAGGTCCTGGTGATATTGAACAAAAACACTTTTCATATTTGTTTTAAAAATTGCAAAAAAACGGGCAATACAAATTCAATTTCCATTCAACGGCTTACCTTGCACTCTCAGAGTCACTACTTCGCTCTTCATTCAGCTTGTCCAAGTCTAGAATTCCCTTGACGGTTGGGGTTTTAATGCGAACTCCATACCTGCAGTGGAAAATAGTCAACTGAATATTCCTTGCGGAGTTTGAAATAACAGAAAATATCCTTAAATATAAGTAAATTACATTTACCTGGCTGATACAGAGTTTGACTTGCATGGTTCTTCCAATCCACTAGGGCGGCCCAGGTCCAGAAAGTCTGATTTTGATTTCTTGGTGGCAATCCGGTCAGATAGAGAGGACACTCTTTTCATTCGAACCTGCTTTGGTCGAGGTGCTGCTTCTGGTGTAGCTGGTGGGGAAGTCTTTGTCTCTGGTTCAACAAGGATACCTTCAGGTAAAACAACTGAACTTGTTTTCTGAGTTCGCCCAACAACGGTAGTGTTACGAGGTGATGAGGGAGTAAGAACATGGGAAACGGTTTTGTTGGGATCATAATAGCCAGCCATGGCTTGGTTGATGATAGATTGAGCACTCTCTGCTTGATTAGATGTATCTAAGGAGGTTGTTACTTGACTCATAGATTGTTTGGTAGAGGGACCAGATGTGCTAGCAGACTTTGTCCTTCTAGGTGTGGAAGACTCCTTCTTATTTCGTGCTTTTTTCACTCCATCTCCAGAAGCTTTGGCATTCCTACGTGGTTTCTTAACATCTGCTGGTAGTGAAGCTGCTCCGTTACTACTGGTGGTAAGTAGCTGGGTAATGGTATTGGAGGTCTGTACCAATGGGGTCACAATTTGGTGGATTTGGGTTGGAACGGTGGCACCCGCAACTGTGGGAAAGTTTCCAGCTGCTGCAAGTGTTGCCGACAAGGCATTGCTTTGCAAAAGGCTGGCGATTTGGGTAACGCAGTTGAATGAAGGGGAGTGTGGAGTCGGCAGCTGGAAGGTGTTGCTTTCTGGGTTTTTGACAAAAATTTGACCAAGACGGTTAACAAGTAAAACATGTGGTGTGGGATCCACATTAGGCCCACCAACTTCCTTTACAGTAAGAATAGCATGACCTGGTAATGCTTGAGTAACCAACTGTTGTTGGGGTTCAATTGTTGATCTGGGGGTTGAAAAATTTATGGAAATAGTTCGTCCTGGAGCAGTTTCTCTTTGCATAGGCGTGGTGTTGTATCCATTGATGACACCTGGAGCAGAGGCTGTCTGAATGGCAGTAGGCATTGCTTGGCACTGAACTGATGGTTGTGAAGTTACGGAAGAGGATGAGGAGACTACACCAACTGCTGTAGAGCCGACAGACTGTGGGTAAGTGGGATGCAATGGGACAGACACTGTACCAGAAACTGGCCCATAAGTCCCAAGGGGTACACCAGTGGCTGACGGCACAGACAGCATTGACTCTGGTTTCTGTGGTACATTTGTGGGGACACATGGCATTGCACCTCCAGGAACTGAAGGGGCAGGATGCCTTGGTTCAGCAGGTGGGTGTAATTTGGTTCTGAAACTCTCCATGGGCGGCAAGACAGTCTTACCCTCAGGAGTTTGGACAGGGTACAAGGAAACATTTGCAGCAGGTGCCTGATTTGGGAATGTTGCAAAAGGAAGTTGCACAGTGGAATCTGAGGATAAAGGTTCAGAAGTGGATGCAGATTTGGGCAACTCTGTGAAAGGAACAGGATTTGGTTGCAGTGGAGTTTGAATTCCATTAACTTGGCTCAAGTCAGGAGAAACTTCTTGCAAGTGGTTGTTTGGATAAACTGTAGGGTCATCCATAGAGGAAACAAAGTGGCCACTACTAGGATCCAAGTACAATTCTTTAGATTCTTGTGGGTCACCAAGAGAATCCTGGACTGGGACAAGCTCTGTGAAATGTGCATTGGGTGAAAGAGGATCACATCTCTCAAGAATTAAAGGCATCTCTGGCTCAACAATTAAATGAGGGGATTGGAATTCATTAACATATGTGGAAATCGAGGGGTTTAAAGACTTTGCTTCAACAAAATTAGTCATAGGGTCTTGTGTGTGTACAACCACCCCTAGGTTTGACTGCAATGCTTGGGTTAGACCAAAGGAATTTTGACCAGCAGCAGCCTCGGAGTTGGACACTGGTTCTAACCGACAACTAATGGACGAAATATCAGATACAGGGCTTGGAAAAGTCAAACACAGCCCATTGCTAGCTGTCTGTTCATGAGGTACAGAGTTGAGTGATTTGTGTGACTTTTGGCCTTGATTTGACAACTTAACACCCTGGTCATTGTTAGCCACACTTGTATCACTCTCTGCCCCATCATCCACACCATCAAGTTGGGAAATATGCCTCAAAGATGGAGATGTAGGTGTCTGAGAGGCATCCCTTTGAGCCTTGCAAGTAACCACTGTGCGAGTAAAGTTGTAGTAGTTCTCCATGTCCTCATCAGAAGAACTATTACCCCAGTCTTCTCTACAAGCATCAACAGTGCAAGACAATCTCTGCGTAGACATTTTGGACTTCTCTTCATTTGGCTCCCAGAAGTCCTCCTGGTTGTCTTCACCTTCAACTACAATTTGTGCACTGCAGTTCATAGCTACACCTTCATTCAGCACTGTTTCTTCAATTTCAAGCTCGGTCCTCAGCTCAGGTGCCTCACTCAGGTCTGCCTCTAAGTGGAAGGATGTGTAAGGGAAATCTCTCTCACTGTCTAGATGATTACCTTTTTGTGTACCCAAAGGGTCACCTAATGGCAAGGCACCATTTTCTGCTGGATGCTCCTGTGGTGATGCTATAAAATTGTGTGGAAGTTCTACAGAGTCTATCTGATTAAAATCAAAAGGCCGTGGTCTTGTAGAGAAATGGGTGGGAGATGTAAGGGATCGGTTGGTGCAAGGGGTGCTGCCAATGCCAACTTGCCTTGTGGACTGTGAAAATAGTCCTGAGGTAGAATGGGGCGTCAATATTCCAGAACCCCGGACTGAGGAAGCACTTCGACCGACAGGCCGAGCTGAGGAAGAGGTCAGCAGGTTTTCAGTAGCACCAAGGGGGAAAACTGGGGAGGTAGGCTGGGAGGTTTTAAGGTGGTGGGAACCACCTGCTCTAGATGCAATTGGGCCTGCATGGGATCCAAGAGTAGGGGAGGTCATGTGACTGCGGGTACCGCTATTCTGGGTGTGTGGGCTATGCCGTCGTGGCCTTCGAGTGTCATCCAAATCACTGATAGTCAGGATGTGGTGAGGTTTGGATGGGGCAGCTCCTGATAAAAAAATAAAGAAAAAAGAAAAAAAAGTCAATAATCAATGATCAAAATGTTTTATATGAATTTTGTGAAGACAATACAAATGTGCAACGCTACTTTGTTAAATTGATTTTGATTACCAGGAGAAGGCAGTGGTCTGGATAGTCCTCCGGCAGGTCTTCTGTTTTGGGGGTATGAAGGGATTTTGGGGCGGGCACCAAGGTCTGGTTTGGCAAAGACAGATACCGAAGTGGAATTTGTTTCACTGGAAGGATTTGTTGAGGACAAATCCACTTTGATGGCTTCAGAATCTAATGGAAATATATATTGGAATTTTTTAATATTCAAAAATGTACAAGACATCACTTTGCAGGAAGTAACATTATGCAGTACTCACCTGACTGCGGGCATGGACTGTGGGCAATCGTGCAATTTTCTCCCTGATCGGGCGACTCTTCCACTGGTTTTTCCTGAACAGGTGGCCGGACCTCCGTAACACGAAATGTGTATTTGCAGCGACGAAGGGGGTTTACAGTACTCCAATACCAGCGAGAGCATCTTAAAAGTAGAAGAAACAAAAACTCTGTTGATGTGCAAGCAAGAGGAAATGCTAAGTCTAATACATCCATTACGTGAGGAGCAAACTCCTCAAGAAATCTCAAGAAGCTACTTACTCATAACCCACAGGAAACAGTTTTCCATGACAGGCAGATAACTCACTCAGCTTTCCAAGCTTTTCTACTAGCAAAGAACCTAACAGTTGAAAAAATGATGTTTAAAACGTTGTTCAAAACCTCCTTGTACAACAATGCATTATATTTACATATTGCACATTTATTTTTTGGATCCTTAAAAAGACAAAAACACCAACCTATCATTAGATTAATTGACTCCGGCTCCAATCCAGTCAAAAACTTTCTGCGAAGACTTATCCCTTCAAAATCCACATAAACCCTCCGAAGAACTTCAAACCCTTGACCAGTGATGACCTGGTTTAAAAAAAAAAAAAAAAAAAAAAAACCTGTTCTCACAAACCAGCTGTGTAATGTGCTTTTTAATTTTAAGCTACTATAACAAACCACAACTAAATAAGCAGCTATATAGCTAAATTAAATGCAATTAAACAATGCTTACTTTTCCACTTATAAGGTCACGGTGCTTGTAACAGAAGACTCTTTTATCGTCCTGGAAGACACAGTTGCGAAAGCGGGCACACATGAAGTGGTAGTTGCTCTGGCACGAAGAAAGGCAGCAACCTACCGTTGCTCCAGTTCGGTTACACCGTTCACAGCGCTGTGGAAGGAAAGTTGGAACATTAGCAAAGCCAAACATTATTTTATGCTTAACAGATGCAAGTATACTGTTTGTTTAAATACTACATATGAAATTTATATGGCATCTAGTTAAAATCCATTAAGTATGATATTTGCTAATTATTAATTCAAGGCAGTGTAAAACGTCACCAATGGATCTGTTGAACCAGAATTAAATGAGATTAATACCATACCATTAGACGACCTCGTGCAACAGCACTGTGAACATGCAGAAGTGAGCCATTATCCTCCTCAAACACCTCTGCAGACCACATGGTACAGTTCACATGAGCCCATTCATTTTGCCCAAGATAGAGCAACCTCCCTGCATCCTGGGAAGAGAAATTTATAATACAAAGGGTTGCAATATAGATTTGGCTGACACAAAAAATTTATTTCACAGATCAGAGTAAGACTTTTATGCTATAATATTATGACATGGTATCTGAAAATTACAACTTTGTAAGCACCCGTACAAAAAGTACTGCGGTATGTGTCTTAGAAAACATGATATTACCATTGAACGCTATTATGAGGTAGAATACGGAGTTTACTGTGAGTTACTGTCTAAAAAAAGTACTTACGCTGGACTTTGCATCACCATATTTTTGGCACAGAACGCACTGTCTCTCGTCATCTTTCGACCAGCCTGTGTCCAGCTCGGTTTTAGCTGTCCGACCCTTTTTCCCTGGGAGAAAGCATCAAAATCTCAAGTTAGGATGCTTTTAACACAGGTTTTCCATATGTTCAGAAACAATGGTTACAATTGTCATTTTATACTTGTGTGTTTATTTACCTTTCATATTCATTCGTAATGCCCTTATGTCCATAAAATGACCTTTAGGGTTATGGTCCAAAAGTGTAGACAGATCCTCTTCTTCTCCCATTTTAACATCCACGTGTCTTCCCATTATTTTTGGGGTGCCGTCCAAAGCCTTGCTGCAGCCATCTCTCTCACGCCATTGAGCATAAACATGTTCATAATTTGGTGGCATCACGGCATGTGAAAGCATCCCACTGCAGCACAAGTGAGAGTGCAGGAATGGAAAGGAAGGCAAGTGTGATTAATAAAATATACAATGTTTCTGAAAAGAATGAGACTGGAAAGAATTATTAGACACTTACGCTGGCAAATGTTTAGAGCGTGGATCCCATACTTTAGGGTCCAGACTGTTGAACCAACCATAAACTTCCTCTAAGATCTGAAAGGGATTGAAATTATATAAATGCATCCAAATATAAAGCCAAGTTGAAGAATCACAAAAAATAAGTATCTTATGAGTATTTCTAGACTGATATTGAGAATAGAAAAAATAATAATAATAATAATTATTATGCAAACTTAAAATGTAAAAAGAGTCTAAATATTTCTAAATGCGTGTATATTTAAACAGTGCATCATTAGTCCTTTTTTTTTTTTTTTTTCATGAGATGACCTAAGCTACTGACTGGGTGGGTGAAAATAACTTTGGTGTCAATTAAAAAATAAATACACAATAATCTGACCGTGAGATAGTAGGAGCGGGCGAGGGCAGTGGGTCTTTGGTCCTCAGGTAAAATATCCTCTTCCTCCAAGTGACTGTGAATAACCTTCACCACATCCTCGTGGAAGGATTTCTGTTTAACAAAACCACAAATCAAATTAATATTTCCTTTCGATATCCTGTTCATTCTGAAACCAAAACACAAAATGATCCTGATAATTTGAGGATTCAGTTTGAGGTCGACTAGCTAATGTGTGCCATCAGAGATACTAGCAATTAGCAGGCAAGAGAAAGGAATGTTTGAAATGTTGACATGTCAAAGACACATTTACAGTAATTGCTCAGTCATGCATACATCCCTAGTTTATGAACAATGCGGGATACCACACACTCGAAAAGCATGGTGAAAGCTGCACAGCGACACTGAACCAAGGAATGTGGACTGAATATTTCGTAAAAGCACTACAGTGTAAACAAAGCAATTTATGATGGTACTTTTCAACCCTACATTCCCATTTGGTTAGAATTCTTTCTCAATTGAATTCTTTTGCTTAAAAAGCAAACAGAGTTTTCCCTTTATTGATGTCAGACCTAAAACAAGCACATTTTCAAGTGACTTGAAAAGCAGGGAAACTGACCAAGGATGTGTATAGGCCTTCATCAAACTTCTTTCCAATAGCACGGAGGTCACAAACAGGCAAATCTTCAACTCCAGTGTCCGGTGAACCCAGTGCAGCACACTACAAAAGAAGACAAAGCACTAGGAATTGCTAACTAATCAAGCAATGATTAATGTTCCTTTTATATCCAGTTTATTTCCTGTAAATTCCCCCGCTTTGAGTAAACTGTTTAAACATCAATTTTCAAATGTTTTGTACAAAATACAACAATATAATGACATTTCCTCTTAAGTGGGCTTCATGTGGCAGGCCTGGAATGTTAAAAGCATCAATCTGGTGAACTAGAGTTCAAATTTAAGAACTCCAACCTGTTTTCAGCATCCAACAAAGTAATCAGTCTTAACTATTACTTCCTTAATAATAAGTGCATGGACCTTAAAGTGGATTTAAATCACTTTTGAGTTGTGATATAGTGTCTCAGTCTATTTTACATTCACATGGGTGTTTTAGGAAGTAAAACCATTTGAATATATGAATGATAATACTTTTATTATTCTTAAGACAGTAATATATAACTATTGTAATACAGCTGTGTAAATAATTTAATAATAAGTATACTTTACATCATTTTGTCTTAATTTCCTCATTTGCAAGAGTTAAATTCTTGAGCTTTAATTTTAGCAGAAAATGGCAGTTTCTGTATAACCGGCGTTTCTCAAAACAAATCTAGTGAAATGCTGTAATCAATCATCTGTCCAAAAAAATTTTGAGAAGTTGAGAAGTTCAACAATTAAGGCTTGAACAGGACGTTTCTGAATGGTTGATTAACGTAATGTCACTTTGATCTATCTTTGTATGTACTGGCAGGGTAGAGTAGTGAGATACGAACGCTATGTGTTTACTGATGTATACGTTAGTTCATTGACAGATTGATGTTACAGCTAACAGTCATGAAAAACTTTTTACTTTAGCTTTATACTGACCCTCGTTTATAAAGCAGTCTGGTGAGAAATGATTCGCGAAAACATGAAAGCATTGACGTTGATCGTGGGGAATATTCCCTTCGGAAACAAAACTCTGGTTCGGATTTAGGAACATCAAAATGACTGCTGTGTTTGTTATTACACCCAAGAACAGAAAACCACAATCGCTTAGACGCCATTCTGCTCCAGCGTATCAACAATGGCGGACTATGATGACAGCTCGCTCAGGGCGGGTCTGTGTTGAAACGCTGCTTTCAATTAACAATCGTGGGAGGGGTGTCCGACCGTGTGACGTCACGGTCAGACGGCTCGATTTGAGACAGGGGAAAACATATAAGGAGATTAAAAAAAAAACACTGGATGGATTTTTATCATTACATGATGGTTGTGTACAGGCACTGCCAACACACATTTCAGTACAATCAACTTGTAAAAGTGCATGTACCATTATATGACCCCTTTAATTAAATCGCATCCTTTTGCTATTTAATAAGGGCACTAAGCCATATCACGCTTTTAATTTTAGTTCAATTTACAGATGCTTTGACAAAACCATTTATGTTATAATGAAAAGTGTATTTTAGGTTAACTGAGACTTTGGTTCATTGACGAACTTTACACTGATGAATAATGACAATGTCTTTTTTAGAGCTGCTTTACAGCAGAATTGATTTCTTTGATTGGTTTGCATCACTGATTCTGTTATTTATCACTGTAAAGCTGCTTTGAAACAATCTGTTTTGTATAAAGCACTATATACTTGTTTTGAACATGTGACAGGACAGATTAACAGATTGGTGGGCTGCCAGAGTCTTGATTATTTACCGGAAACACCGGGAATTATGACTTTGCTTTGACTGTCAAGACTATACATTCCAATAACTTTCAGAACCATGGAAACCCTGAGCCTGGGAAGGAACATGCTTGTAACAATAAACATTTTGGAACTATTTTTTATTATATTATCAAAATGTTTATGCGATCCTAGCTGCTGTTTGAACAATCAACAGTATCTGGTTGCTGCAGCTTTAAAAGTACAGCATCCTAGGTTTAGGAGAGATCATCGGATGCCCACCTTCTTGCAGGTGGCCAGGTGCTTGGTGAGGGTGGAGTTCAGCAGGCATTCCAGCACCCTCTCTAAGCCAGTCCTCAGCTCCTGGTTGAGCAGTTCCCTCCACCCCGCTCCATTAACATCCTCTCCATTGGGCTGCTCTTGTAAGCACGGCTGACAGGAGTACACCACACTCTCAGGCAGACTCGACAAGATTTCATACAAGTCATCTGTGAGAAAACAAACATTCGAGGAGTCAGCCACAGATGCAAGAAGTAGATTTCCCACTGATGATTCAGAGTGGAGCATTTTCACTGAATACTGAGAGTCACCTGTGACTAATTGTTTTTCCTCAGCAACACCCTGAGAATGCTTCATTCAATAAAAACAATCGGGTTGGGGAAATCATGCATTACTACATCACTATTAAGAGTTTTTGCATTACTCAGTATGTTTATATGGAAATGTACGCATTTCCAATGTTTATAGGTTTGCAAATGTTTGGCCTGTGAACACAATGGTTCAAAAATAACTGAGATGGTGGAAGAAATTTCCTTTCCATGACAAGTTTTTTGGAAAACCACATTTTATGTAGGAATTAGGGCTGGGCGATTTAAATCGTGAGATTGTTATGCGCATCTCGTCAGTAAAGTCGGTTCCTTGATTAGTAGTAAATCGCCATCACCTGCTTTCACATGGAGCGGCATTTACTACAAATAGCCGTAGTTAACTGACAAGCTGAGCCATATCGCATTAAAATCGCAGACGTATTGCCAGCGATTATTAATGCGATTTGGCTCAGCTTGTCAGTTAAAGCGGGGCTCAGTAACTTCGGGATTTCTTCGCTGTATTCTCGCTTTTTGCTCGCAGGTTTCTCTCTAGAGCTCCCCCCACAGCTTCGGAATAGATATTTGACAACACCGTTGTAAAAACTCGTTGGCGATTCTCAGACACCAGAGGCTAGTAGATCAACGACATCAAAGCAGATGGGATATTCTTTAAAACGTCTTCTTCATTCGGGTTCGGACAGCGTGAGGGAGCGCAATAATGACAGCATTTTAGCAGATTTCTTTTGGCCGTAAAGCAATTGTTTACATCGCGAGACCTGATATCACGCGAGACTTCCTGACGCGGCGGCCGGCGGCCCGCCGCCCCAAAGTTGCAAGTGCGTATTTTCCGCTCACGGGCACCAGGGGGGTGCGAAACGACCACCATTCAACCCGAAATAAGTAATATAACCATTCCAATGACTCCGAAGCTGTTCAGTTAAGGTAAAAAAAGTTACTTAGTTCACCTTTAACTACGGCTCTTTGTAGTAAATGCCGCTCCATCTGAAAGCAGGTGATGGCGATTTACTACTAATCAAGGAACCGGCTTTACTGACGAGATGCGCATAACAATCTCACGATTTAAATCGCCCAGCCCTAGTAGGAATGCTTTCATATTCCAGCCACATAAAAAAAAAAAAAATTCTATTTATTCTCCTATAAAGCACAATAAATAATTTAATTATCCTATAATGCACAATAAATAAGTATAAAAATATGTTCTCTGGAGCTTTCTGTAGTGGAACACCACTAACCACTCGGTGAGTTGAACAGTTTTGAAAACGAACGTTAAGGGTTGTTTTAAGGGCATGTTTGTGCATGGCCATAGACTCCCATTCTAAAGCGGTCATGAGCAATTCTAAAATAGTCAAAAAGTCGAGACAGGAACCATTGTCAAAATTTCTTTGTCCACCACTCTTGTTCATCCAAAACAAACTACAAAATAGACTCAAAGTGTTAAATACCGGAATTATCCTTTAACATTAGTTAAAATGTATTACATTTGATTGATAAAAATAAATAAAAATTAAGATAAAATAAAACGAGATAAATTAAGATTAAAATAAATAATATTAATACATAAATAAAATCTGTTAAAAAACGAAATAAAAAAAATCTATAAAATAAAACCATGTGACCATCCCACTCTGCCCAGCCTTTAGCAGAAGGTAAGATCTGAAAAGGTCACTCACCTGTCAGACCTTCACATTTAGCATGGACCCAGTGGTTACAAGTGGAGCACTGCATCATCTGGCTATCGTAGTCATTATCTTCATAACACTTGAAGCACATGGTGCAGTAATTACCTACACACAGAGGAAAAAATAACTTTGTGCGGATGTGTTTGTCACATGGGGTGTTTTTCAGATAAAGGGTAGCTATTAAAAGGTCGATGTGGCAGACTGCTAAAAGTCCATTTGTAAATACATGTTTATAAGTTTCATGAGATCGTATCACCCATTTGAGATTTCCTTTACAGCCAGGGCCTAATATTAACACTTGTCAAGCGGCAAATGAAAGTAAAAATTTAGTATATGGAACGGTATCAGTCACGTGTTGGCCGGTAACATTTTTATGAATCCTAACACTGCAATGTTGTGAGAACATCAATGTGAATGAATGACACTCGGGGCAGATGACAGGCCAGTGCTGTATCGTCACGAAAGTTTAAGCCTTGCCCATTTAAATATTCAAGCGCAAGAAGTTGTGAAAGGGTTTTGTAAAAAAAAAAAAAAAAAAGTTTGGTGTCAGTAATTTTTTAATTCTTTCTATTTTTGAAAAGGATGTGTAAAATTGATAAAAAAGTGATAGCGAAGATTTATACTGTTAGAAAATATTTCCATTTTGAATAAATGCTGTTCTTTTTAGCTTTTTATTCATCAATGAATCCTGAAAAAGGGATCACAGGTTCCAAAAAAATATTAAGCAGCACAACTGTTTCCAACATTGATAATAACTGAGTATCAATGATGCTGAAAATTCAGCTTTGCATCACAGAAATAAAATATATTTTAAAGTATACTAAAATAGAAAACCATCATTATAAATTGTAATAATATTTCACTGTATTTCTGTTTTTTTTTTTTCTTCTATTTATTCGATCAAATAAATGCAGCCTTGAGCCATTTAGAGGTGTTTAGGAATCCGTTCAACAGCGCTCAAAATGCTTGAGGGAAATGCTGGTATAGTCACCTTTTTTAAATTTCAGTACCGAAGTTGGTACTTTTGACAACCTTACTGCAGAGTTTAAATTAAATCAAATTAAATTAAATCATCATGTTATGCCAAGAATAAAAAATCCTCAAGAACTTGTATTTATTAACGGTACATTATTTTGTAGCTTGAGCTAATCTGACTGTATGGGTGATGAAATATCTAACAGACACTCTGAAAGATCCAGGAACAGCTGACATTTTTTTTTTTTTTTTTAATCAACATAATTTATAATAGGCATACATAAAATATGCTACAAGTCTCACCTTGATCAAACAGCCTAGTGCAGTCAGGACAAAGACCCTTTTCATGATTCCACTCAGTGTCCCAGCTCTTTCCTGGAGTCACACCACAACTCTTGCACCGGATGCATGTCATACAAACCTTAAAAAAAACAAATGTCACTCAATCAACATTTCCTGCATCAACTTAAACATCATCCAGAAACTGTACAATCACAGTTTGACCAAAAATTATTACAACATGTCATTATAAACATTTTATATAAATAATCTAAAAATACATACATAAAAAATACATAGTGTACAGTCTACTATTATGGTGCTTTTTGAAGTTCTGGCCACTGTAAATGTTTGTTCAAAATGTTCCTGTCAAATATTCCTCAGACAAATAGGGTTTTGTACAGTGTGTACACATTTGTACAGAATTTTCATTTGTGGGTGAACTGAATTATACAATATAAACACTTGCATTTGTAATTTCCCCTGATACTATCTGAAGTGCTATCTTATGCCGCACATTGTTTGTTGTTTGCGTTGACATTCTAAAGAAAAGGCAATGTCATAGAAGCGAAGACTTCCTTGCAGGTTTTGCAAGTGGAGGAAAGTCCCTCGGTGGACAACTTACCCAAGGCTTCTTACGTTTGTTGGGTTTGGGGTAGTTTGGACCCAGACAGGCAGGATGATAACAATTCTGACACCTTTCACACTCCAGCAGAGGCTGCAAAAAACATTTACCAGTGACATCAAAGCTGTTACAGACCATCTGTTTCCATTCAAAATGACTAAACGTCACAAGTTCCTCTTGTGAGAACAGCACGTGTACACTACTGTTCAAAATTCTGAACTCAAAAAGATTATTTCCCCCAAAGAAATTATTACTTTTATTCAGGGACGATGTATTAATTGCCCAAAAGTAACAGTAAAGACATCTAAAAGGTTATAAAAGTTTTCTTTTTCAAATAAACAGGTTTTTTTTCTAATATATTCATCAAACAATCCTGAAAAATGTTTCAGTTTGCACAAAAATATTAAGCAGCACAACTGTTTTCAACAATGATAATGATAAGAAATATTTCTTGAGCAGCAAATCATCATATTAGAATGATTTCTGAAGGATCATGTGACACTGAAGACTGGAGTAACAGCTGCAACAGGTCTTTTAAACTGTAATAACATTTCACAATATTACTGTTTTTACTGTATTTTTGATCAAAATTCAGTTAAGACCATTTCAGTTATAACCTTTAAATTAGGGTTAAGGTCCGTTCACACCAAGGGGAATAACTATCATGATAAAAATAGTTCTAAAAATTATTTTAAATATATAAGAGTTCACATCACAACTATAATGACACAAAGAAACGATATTGTTGGAATCATTTTCAGAACGATTTTCTTTTCCAGCTGATGAACAAAAAGAAATAAATATTGACAGCCAACCAGAATCCATCCAGCATTAAAGAGCTTGAGCATTTAAAGCGACAGAAGACAAAACCACTCTTGGAACAAACACAACATTATCATCCTCTGGTGTTTTGGAGTGTCTCAAACTACCTTGGATTCTTTATTCTTGCAGCCACAAACGCGGCAGAACTTGCAGCGACGACAGCACCAGTTCTCCTTGTTCTCCTCCAGTGGACGCTCTGAAGGGTCCAAGCAGAAGCGATGGAAAGGCTCACAGCAGACTTGACAGTACAGCATCTGCACAACATAAGGTCGTCAAAGATTTTATTTCCAGGATTTCACAATACCGGTAAAACTCACTTGGAAAGATGTTTTTCATGTATCATCACTATCAAGTAATGTGGCAAGATAAACAAAAAAAAAACATTCTTAATGTGTTGCTGAAATGAAAAGCAGCCATGACGTACCTCATGTTGGCCTTTACTGGCACACAGCAGGCAGGCGTACTGGGGCACAAGGGGTACAGATGTGAGGATGCTAAGACCTCCGGTCGCCCACACGCTCTGCACGCTACAGTCCTCCTGTGGAGAGAAAAAGAAAGGAGTAAGGAAAATCTTAGCACCACATAGTTTCTGCTGCATGCTGTGATCACGCCCTGATTATTCCATAACAGAATCCAGTGCTGCCATCATGTGGCAAACCTTTGCAGTGCTGAAATCTGAAGATCTGTGTAGATTACAAATAAAACAGAACTTGATTTTTATACTCCGTTTTGTAAAGGAACACAGATATCTACCTTAAAATCAACACGGATCTTATGTGTGGGTTCTGCAGGCTCCTGTTCTCTCTCTGCGAAACCATTGGCAAGGGCTGCAAGGACGCTGGGTGGCGTCTGTTCCTGAGGGCTCTGCAAACAAAAGAACAATGGACGCTGCTTTCGATGCTTCAATGACATTTTGGCTGAATGAGGACAGGACTCTTTGAGAGAGCCCACCGGTATCAACAACATGAATACCTTCTCGACTTTCCGTTTGATGGGTGGAACCCTGTGGAAGCCAGGCCTGCGATGGCGCACTCCCTCGTCAAAAGCCTCGCCAATGAAGTCGTCCAATGAGACAAAATCTGTGGTGCATATAATACAAACAGAACTGTGACTTTGAGAGCAATAATGCAAGTAAATAACTGGCAAGATTCTGGTTTCAATTCCACTTTTCAAAAAAAAAAAACGGAACCAGATATAAAAAAAAAAAAAAAAACATTTGTAGATTCCTGATCACTAAGGTCTAACCCGAGTTTCGAAGACCAGGAGTTCTCCTGCGGCCTGGGGAAGTGGAATTTGAAGCTCCTATCCAGTCGAAGTCGGAGTCATAATCCAACAGGTCGCAGTACGAACGTGGTTTTACATGTCGCCGCGGCTGTTTCCGCACAGATGGACTGTCGCCTAGAGAGGGTGGAAACATCCGCCCGATCCCATCGCCGCCCTCACCTTCTTCATTACTTGAGTAACCAACACTTATCGAGGAGCGGCGCTTCTTCCCATGCCCTGAAAATTATGACACATTTATAGCAGACGTACAAAGAATAAACATAGCATTTCGTTTTGTATGCCGGCTTTCACTCTAAAACACGTTCTTACCTTTTTGGAGCTTGCCACTTAGCCTCATGGCCTTCCTTTCTTCAACCTGATCACATCTCTTGTATCTTTAAAAAAAAAAAATATATATAATAATAATAAGAAGAAAGAGTAGTTTAATTTGGACAGGACTGCGTTGATTCCAAGTTCGAAAAATATGAGGACCTTGAATCAGACAAAAGCAAGAAAATTGTTGTAGAAAATGTAATTATAAGAGCGGCAGACATTAAACAAATAAATTGTATTGTCAAAAACAGGTAAAAAAAACAAATGGGTTTGATAATGCCCTTTTTTAGATGGATTCCTGTACATTAAGTGGGCACTTAATGGAAATGTAATTTATGATTAATTAGAATGGTTTGATATGTAACACATTGATTACTAATATTATATTCCTAATATATAATGTTAACCATAATTGCCTTTTTTTGTCAAATAATTAGGTATTTCCTTTGAACACATTTTACCATGGTGGTTGTAGACAATTTTGTTATTTTTTAAACAAAACTAAAACTATTAGTGTGTTTTTGTTAACGGAAATTAAGATGAAATAAAATAAGATATACATATTAGATGAAAAACTTTGCCAAAGCAACCTAAATGAAAATGATAAATGTTGGCAATTAACTGAAATAAAAATGTTTATGTACTAAAACCACTAAAACAGGAATGAAAATAAGTTAAAGCTAAACAGATATAAAAAAAAAAAAAAAAAACACAAAAGCACATAACCAAATTGCTAAAAATTCTACTAAAATAAAAATGAAAACTGAAAGTATATAAATAATATTAAAATAAAACTAGTTGTGAAAAGTAACCTTTTCCTCAATTAAAAAAAAAAAAAAGTTTACAAAATTTAAAGTGTCCCATTTGAACAGTGCATTATGCAATATTGACAGCTAGTGTTTGAAATGGGTATTGCAGTCCAAATTCAAAATGTTGGAGAGTTACCAGATTGAGGACACACAACACAAACAAGCTTAATTGACAAACCCTACACTCTAAGTTGTACTGTATCTGTGTTCTGATATGCCTCTGGTCATAGATCTTTTTAGATGGAATGCTGAGGCTTTTTAGGTCAGGTAGAACCTGCGATCTCTGACCCAGTTTGTTTACTGGCTTCCATGGCTACAATACCCTTTGTTTCCCGCCAACTGGCAATCCGGGGTGTCGAAATACTATTGGGCAAATTGGCAGCGGGCGAGATCACACAGACCAAAACAAAAACAGACGTTCCGAAACAGGACGCACTTTTCAAAGTAGAATAACTATCTGTAGCATTGTGTTTCAGAGAAAAAAAAAGTATGTGAACTTAGTTTCCTAAATCTCTGCAAACATATGATATTTGTATGCTTCAGTACAGTCAAAAAATTACATACAGCACCTTTAATACAAAATGAGAAGTGAGGGAAAAAAGCTGGTTTCTCCCATGACCTACAGTGCCTGAAAAAGACTAAACTATGAACTGAGTGTCAAGTAGTCTGGGTAAAATAACATAAACATACTTACACACAGCACTGTCGTTTTGTGTTGGGGCCACCAAACTTGGGTTTGTCCAAGCAGTTGATGCACCTGCCACAGTCCTCCTCATGCAGGCAACCTTTACACTCCCCACACCGTCGGGACCGGTTCCCAAAGAAATGACCTCTACCGCGACGAAACTTTGGTGTCCTGTGTTCTTGTAATACAGGGCTTTCCGGGTCAGAATGAGACTCGACTCCTGCAACAGCGATAAAAAAAACTTCAAAACACAGCCTTGATACATAATCAACAAAAGATATCAATACTATCAACAAATTAGTGCAAGTGAACTGCCATGCTGTCCAACTTTTTAAGGCAAATACAATGCTGTCAAGTAGCTTACAAGGCTTTGGAACAGACCAGAAATGCATATTGAATATATAAACAGTAAACAGCAGTTAACAAGAAAGCATCCTAAACTATAGATATCGGTAGAAACACATCTAAAAGAATGGTTTATAAAAAGCTACACTAACTAAAGTCTATTATGAGATCATCTCTTGGGTTTATTGGTAATCTTTGCAGTTTGCAGAGTAAGTGATGGTACCTTTTTCTGCAGGTGAAGGGGATATGTCTGATCTCTCGTGCAGGGGTAGCGCACTAAGCCGGGGGATGTCGTCGGGGACCATGGCACGAGGCTGACCCAAAACCACAGCTGCAGCTCTGCAAACGTGCTTAATGCGAGGCCCCCCTCTGGCAGGTTCCTTATGGAGAGATTTGTAAAGTATAAAAACAAAAGCACTCAACAAATTCTGTTCTGTTATCACACTGGTTTGACTGGCATCATACTATGTGATAACCTAGTTACCTACTGACCTAGTAAAATCTTAGAAATTCCATGAGCAATGTTGTACATGTTCTTTTATCATATTTTTAATACCAATACTAAAGTATTCCATATACCAATATTCCAATACTAAAATAAGAATCAAATAAAATTCTAGTGCATTTACTGAAACCAACACAAAACTCTGTTTATTTAGTAGGATTCTTCTTATTTGATAAAAAAAAAAAAAAAGGAAAAACCTGATACCTGCTCTGGAGAAGCATCAGTCTTGTTGGGGCAGGCATTTTCAAGCCGTTCTTTCGGTTTTCGTCTCTGTCTCTTTGTTGCAGTAATTCTACCCTCTGGCAAAAGCTACCACAAACAAGGTTCGAAAACAGATGAGAACAATATTAATAGCACTTCAATTATACACATGGTCAAAAAGCATCAACTGAGTAAGAATTTCTTAAAGCATGCATTATTGTTAAAAAGTTTGAGGTCATTATTTTGAATGTTTTTGAAAGCAGTCTCTTGCACACCAAGGATGTATTTATTGTAGACAGCAAAAACATTAATTTTGTGAAACATTATTTCAATTTAAAATAACAGTTTTCTACTTTACATTTTAAAATGTAATTTATTCCTGTGATAACAAAGCCGAATCATTCCAATATGCAGATTTGCTGCATTTCTCATTATTATCAATGTAGAAAACAGTTTTTGTGGAAACTGTCATTTTTGATCAATTGAATGCATCCTTGCTGAATAAGGGCCTGTTCACATATCGCGTCTTTTGCGCGCGCAAG
Organism: Rutilus rutilus; assembly: GCF_951802725.1. NCBI lineage: Eukaryota > Metazoa > Chordata > Actinopteri > Cypriniformes > Leuciscidae > Rutilus > Rutilus rutilus. Next base: position 28,257,039 of record NC_140223.1, read on the forward strand.
TTCGTTATTTCAAATGTAGGCGCGCGGTATGCGCGCTCATAATGGAAGCGACGCGGTCGCGGTGCGACGCGCTCGTTTTTTCCAAGCGCGTCCGCGCCGCATCGAGATAAAAACATCTCAACTTTTCAAAATGCCGCAAGCGCACCGCAGGTCACGTGACAAGAACCAAGCTTAGCAACGACAGACGCCTCCGGAGCGCAACCACCCGAGCGCTTTGGAAAAAGGAGAACGCGGCGCGCCTAGCGTTTTCTATGCGTTTTTAGGCGCGATATGTGAACGCCGCCTAAAAAGAAAAAATCCACATTACCCCATGATAAGATTACAGTTAATCTTAATGGAAAGGTACACATTTAGATAAATGGACTTACCCCAGATGATTTCAGCTGTTTCTGCTGATCTATTTTGATGAGTTGAACCTTGGCTTTCTTGAGGAGGTTGAACATGCGCTTGTTGGCTCCTGTCAGGCGAGGGCGCTGGGTGGTAGTTTTCTCCTCAATGTCAACGGCATGTTTCTGAGTGTCCTCAGAAACCAGTCCTTCTGATTCTGTGAGATGCATCTTATCAAAGTCTGAAAAAAAATAAAAACATGTTGAGAACAAAATACTGCCAAGTAGTACTTTCTAACAAACGTTGAAGTTAACATAAAATGGCATTATTTGACATAAAATACTCAATGGTTGTAGAAACCATGAACTGTGTTAAATTAACTGTTAACTAACAGAAACATTTTAGAAAGAAAATTTGGGAGAAAATTCTTTGGAATAAAGTGAACTGATGATTCATTTATAACGAGACCAGGAATATGTTTTACAAGTCTATTCTGGTGTCGTGTATTTTAAGGTAGACAGAATTTATTTATAATTAAAGGTTTAGATAAATAAAATATTTGCCTACCTTTGCATTTATTGGGAAGAGAGATGTCTGTATGAATGGAAAACTCATCTGGCAGGTCATCCTCTTGGATGTCTTTTGCCTGGTGTTGCGCCAGCAACTTGGCACTCAGAGCTCGGACACAGATGGAGACTTTGCGAACAACCCCAGGGGTGTTGAGATCCTCAATCTTGAGTTTTGCTTTTTCTTTCTTCATGTCTCTAAGAGACTTTATTAGACTGGCCCCTTCTTCCAACTCCTTCTTCTGTGTCTTGGCAGGGGATGATACAACTTTGCCTATTTTGTCCTTTGGGGTCTTTTTACACCTTGAGAGACTCTGTTTGAGTTTAAGCTTTTTGTATAACCTAAATTTTGAAGTTTGCGCTTTGAATTTTGAGGATTTTTTCTTCTTTTGGACGGGATCAAGCAACGAGTCCACTGTAAAATCTTTGGCAGATAGCAAGGTCTCCAACTCCTTGTCAAGATCTTCATCAAAGGTATACACATCGTCATTGGCAGGCTCCAGCACTCCCCATTTGAAACCCGGATCTCTGAGTAGCGATCGCCTTTTCCCAGGTTGCTTCTCCTCACTGAAGATCTCAGCATCATCAGGTGATTTAGGTTTTGAGTCCCAAGCGGAAGACAAATCAAGATCAGTTTCACTCACTTCATCTTCATCCTGAGACTGAAGAGATCCAAGTTCACCGCATTCATTGGATTCAGGTTTCTTTGATTTCAGTTGTAGACCAAGCTTCTTTTGGGAGTTCTTGCGGGGAAGATCTGACATACCAAGATCATCCATGAACCTCTTTGGTGTTTTGATAACCCGAGAGGATCGGGCACTAACAACTGGCATTATGAAATGTCTGATGGTTTTCACGAACTTCGTTTTGCTGCGTTGGATGTCTTGATCTTGGTCTGTTTTCACATTCACAGAATCCTTTTCTGCCTGATCGGAAAGTTGATCACCGCTGGCGTTCTCCAACTGCTTGGATAAGAGCTTAGTTTTTTTCCGTCTACCCTCTAATGACTGAAGACTCGAAATCTGTTTCCTCTTGTACTTTGTTGAGAATATACCAACTAGTTTAGACTCTCCTACTTCAGACCCCGTCATCGTTGGGCTATCGTCCCTAACCTCAACCAACTTCTTCTTTTGCAATTTCGGATTTCTTATTCGCCGTCCAATCAATGACTTTCTTCTACGCTTGACCCGTTTTATTTGCCTATGTGAGGGACGAGGTACCTGTGGGTGATCTCTCACGGAAGGCTCTAAAACTAGAACCTCTTCAGTTTCAATTGATGCTGTCTCAAGTTTTATCTCTGGCTGGGGTTCTGTCCCAAGATAAGGACTAGTTGGAGGTGATTCAACAGTTTGTTCAATGACCTGAGATTCGGCTGCTTCAGGTAATGGTTCTGTAGCTGGTGGAATGGACCTTTTACCTTTTTTCTGCGCAACTTTACTAAAATGCCTTTTTGGTTTGGATTCTACAGGTGCTGGCACTGATGTTGGCGATACTGGCAATTCCTCCACCTGAGATTCAGTTTCAGTTGCAATTTCAGAAGCAGGGTTTTCTTGAGATTCATTCAATTTTCCCTTCCGCCTGCACTTTCGTCTGTAAATTGTCCAGTGATTGCGTCTTGTACGTTTCTTCCGAGCAGTGTTTTGACATAGCTTGTTCCTTACTTTGGGGGCGGGAGTGGTAGCAGTAATTTCCAACACATTCTCATTTTCTGAATGCTGATGGTCTTCGACTTTTGCAGGTTCTTTTATTTCAGGTGAAGTTGTAACTTGCTGAATTAAAAAGGATTGCTTTAAACTGTTGTTTTTACCTGGTGAGGAGACAACTTTGATTTGAAGTGGTGGAACAGTATCGTTACTCATCAGATCTTCAGGGTCCGTCTGAGTGGCCTCATCTGGATGTGCTTCAGTTGCAATTTCTGACTTTTCAAGAGCCTCCTTGTTTTCCTTTTCTAGGGTCTCCTCAACCTTCTCAATGGTCACTGGGTTCTCTGGGCTTTCAGGAAATAGATCACTGGCAGTGTTTTCTATGTTTTGCAACTCCTGAGAAGAGCTAGCTTCCAAGGAATTGGAAGGAGCAGATATGGATTCTGCTTCTGTAGAAACATCTACTTCCTTATCACATTTAGAAGCAAGTTCAGCCTCTGTGCTGGGGCTTTCACCTGCTTTGCTTGGACTCTCTTGGACTTCTTGGGGTTTGATTTCTTGCAATTTGTTGAGATCATCTTGGACTTGGGAATTTTTGCTTTTGCTTTCTTGGGTTTTGTTTGGATTCTCTTGGATGTGTGAATCTTTGCTTTTGCTTTTCACCAGTGTAAGAGTCCACACAAACTTGCAGCGTTTCTTGCGAGACCGGGCTTTGGGGTTTCGTATTCTGGTCAGTTTCAAACCTGGAATTCCGACAAAGTCATTGTCAAAAGAGAGTTTTTGAGGATCATCAGCTGAGTGGCCTAGATCTTTTGCTGATGGTGAATGAGGCTCCTGATTCCTTTCAGATTCTTTACGATTTTTCTTCTTCTTTTTCTTTTTTTTCTTCTTTGAAGGGGACCTGGATTCATCAATTGTTGAGACCTCCAAAAGCGACTCTGCTAAACTCTGGCTTCCAGATTCCTGTGGAACATTTGAGGACCTTCTGCGCTGTCTCCTAATCACAAGCTTATTTACCTCTGATGCCTCTTGTTCTGACTTATCATCAGGTTTTGGCTCCATAGTTTCATTGAGAGGTGGATTTTGAGACCTTCGAGTTGATTTCCTCAGCTTGAGTTTTTGGTCATTGGTCTCTTTTTTAGGATCTGTTTGTGGAGGGGATTCTAATTTCTTGTCTGCAGATCTTCCTCGCCTTCTGGTACAAACCTCATCCTTTGCCTCACCAGCATTGATTTCACTGGCTGGTTTGTTTGTCTTTAATTTCACATGAGCATTTGAGATTTGGGCACACTCACTCTCTGTAACTTCAGATTTGATTTCCTTCTGTTTTTTACCAGATCTACGTTGGACTTTAACCACTGTCTTTTTAGCCACCAACTTGATTGTGATCCTTGGAGTTGATTGGGTCTCCCGTTTTGTTGACCCCCTTTTTCTCCTGGTGGGCTTCTCTGATCCTCCATCACCACCATCATCATCTACTGATGTGTCCTTTAGAGACTCTTGACTGTGTAGTTGCTGAACAGAACATGAATCATTTTGAGGATCTTCTGAACCTGTGTTTTCCACTAAAGAAGAGACTGGAAGAGTCAGCCTTTGACGTATCCTCCTTGACGACTTTGCTGAAGCACGATCACCTGAAACAGACCATTCAAGATTTAATTTAATTTAATTATATTCATTCCACAGTGGTCAAGTGATTCAAACATGTTAGGGCTTAAGCTCCAGAGACTATCAAGTGGAGACTGAAATAAGAACATGTATATTTTAAATGAGCTATGCCAACACTGTTTGTTCTCGAGTCATTGAAGAACATTGAAGTCATTTTTACTTAAATCATATGGGATCCTTTTATGGTATAAAAAAAAAGCTACAATACAAACACAGACTTTGGGGATTTTCTGAATTATTTGCATTTGAAGCCACACTTACGTTTATATGGATTTCGTCCAGCCCGAACTGGGGCGCTGCTATTTTCGTTTTGAACATCAAATCCTTTGAATTCAGCTCCCTGAAAGTCAAAAAGAGATTTGAATTTAACATGCGTAACTTGTTTCAAGTCTACACTTTACTTGTTTGTTGTCTTTTTACATCATTTACTGTAATATAGTACACGTCACATAAATACACTACAGTTCTAAAGTTTGGGGTCAGTAAGATGTTTGGGATATTTTTAAAAGAAACTAATACTTTTATTTAGCAAGGGCACACTAAATTGATCAAAAGACAGTAAAGACATGTTTAAATGCTGTTCTTTTAAATTGTTACTGTTTTACTGTATTTTTGATCAAATAAATGGAGCTTTGGTGAGCAATGAGTATAAGAGACTTTTCAAAAACATTTTAAAAATCTTACAGAACCCAAATGTATCAACGGTAGTGTACATGAAACCGTCAGTTAAAAAGACTTAACAAAAAGGAAAACCAAGACAAAAATATAAACATTTGCATATTTTACCAAATGCTGCTGACGCTTTAAAACAGGTAGTACATATTTTTAAGAGACCACTGAACATTTATAAAGGGGTTATTATTTATAAACGTTTTGTGGCACTTTTCTGCATAAATGAGCATCATAGGATGGCCAAATGTCTTGTTTAAGATTCACCTTGTCGATAATGTACTGAAACAGAACACCACAACAACAAAGTAATGCCATTTCTGTGTTTGACAAAGATTTAAAGCCTTATTAGAATTAGGCCTCACAAGACTTAAAACACTGAACTGTAGAAGACAGGCTAACTCTCTTGTTTCACACTTCACAGAACACTGTTCATGCTCAAAGACAAAGAAAGAACTGAACTGAAACAACTCAACTATTCTGTTGTGTGAAACAACGCAACTGGAACAACTCTGCTGTTAACCACCCTAGTAAACTTGAAAATAACTGATTAATTATTTAGTATTAAGAAAAAGCCCTCAGGTAAAGTACTGTTTACTTATACGCAATCTCTGTTATTTTAACATCTATTTGAAACATAAAAAATATGTCTTTTGATAAGTTTACAAGCAGCATGGTCAAATATATGTCTCTGCACTGACTAATATCACACCCAAAAGGCTACACAATATTACAACAGATAGCATGTTGGCAGAGAGTTACCCTGCGAACTTGTAAAATCTGCACACATTTCTTCAAGTTTACAGAAGTTGTTAACCGAAAAACGAAACCGTAAACCTCACAAAAGCTAATACACAGACAATGGCCCCGTATCTATTTATATGTATCTACGTAAGTGTCAAAGCGTCTTCAAGCCTTCAAAGTCCACAAAACTTTGACCTTGATCATCTTTTTTTTTTTTTTTTTTAGTTGCACCTTTCTGCTCAGGAAACACAACACAAGTAACCATAGCACATTACCATGCCAATGATACATGACGCATATGTGAAACAAGTGCACCAGAAAAAAGCTGCATACAGGGTTCCCATGCCTCTTGACCAATGAATTCATGTGACTTTTCTCATCGTTCAAGATTACAGGATAAGGACTTTTAGAAAGAATTCATACAGTGCACTCACAAAGAGCCATTTCTGGCTAAGGCCAAGCACGACTGTTAAAACTACACACATTTCCATGAATTTAACAGGTGTGCAAATCAGTTTTACAACTCATAATATGTCCAGGTTTTCCATTACCGTGGAAACCCTGTACATAACACTGACCAGCACAGTGTCTTAACACATCAATCCACATCAAATACATCAGTTTTCAACATTTAATAGGCCTTTATGTTGATATGACATAGCTATGCCTTTAAAAACACAACAGTTTTGTCAATTTTATCGGTCATTTAGTAGCCTTGTGCACAAGGTTATGATGATGCTACAGAAAAAAACACTTATATTGCTACAAATGTCCAGTCCACCTAGTGACACACCTAACTAAATATATATGTGTGATAAAGTTCACATCGGAACACGACATGATGTCATATTATAGCAATTTATAGAATAATAAGGTTTTGCTGGTAATAAAGGTAAGAAGACATACCTTAGATACACCATAACCTGGGAAGTATTTAATTTTAATATAATATTATACCTAAAGTCAACATATATAAGGTCTAAAATCTACCAATATAATTATCCATAAATATTATGTCCTTTTTTACAATTACAATATGAATTCACATAATTTGTTGCTAATACACAGGGGAATTTGGAAACACTGACTAGGGACAGACTAATATGCATCATAACAGAAAAAGAAGATGCAAATGAAATAAGAAATCAAATAAATTCACTGGATTTTGTCTGATGTGTTAAGACAAATCCCACAAAGCATGAGTAACACACAGTGAAAGTTTGTGTCAGCTATGCATTGATAAAGATACCCACATATATATGCATTGACTGCCGTGGAATGACCTTCTAAGCATTAAAGTAACATCATTGTTCTTCACTGCAGGTGATCCAGCAGCAATGAATGCTCTTATCAGCAATCTGTCACAAGAATCAAGTCCAGTAAACTGGGTGTTGCAACTGGTGTATGTGTATGCATAGAAAGACAATATGCACGTGCAAAGAGGATCAGTTAACGCATACAGTGGTGTTTATATGCAGCACCTACAACAGTATGAAATTAAATAAATAAAAATTCAAACGGCATGATCTCTGACCCACAATCTGCTGTGAGCTACAATGCTACAGTAACTGTCCCCTCCCCCTCCGTGTTTTAATGTAACGCTATACGGCAGTCACTGCGCTCGCGCTACTTGTATTCTTATTCCTTCCTATGAAACACGGTCGCGTAAAAACAAGCTCGCACTGGTGCATTTGATTGCTACAGTAAAAACCGCCAGTTTGAGCCATGCACTCACCTCTTCGCTCCCACTCGAGCTGTACCCAGCCTCTCCCAGGCTCTTGTAGCTCGCCTCTAGCCCGAGAAGGCGCAAGTGAGACTGGTCCTCGTTCAGCGCGAGCACCAGGCAGGTGGGCCTCGGGCCTCCGTTGGAGGAGATCTCGTCTAGATCTGTGCCAGAGCGGCCGAGCTGCCATCGCTTCTCCGAACGCAAACGGCTCCGCGACGACCAAGGCCGACCGGGGAAGCGACCCCGCGCCGCGCCCATACCGCCTGCGCCCAAAACGGCAGCCGCGGTTGCTGATCCGCATCCCGCTGCCGCCATCATCGCATCAACAACAACACCGATAGACAGAAACTCAGGCTGCGAGAAGAGGGAAAGCGCTGATGGGAGGGGGGAGGACGCGCGCTGCACTATGGGAAGTGTAGGCTGGGAATGAAGTGTACTTCCACAACATCTGGCAAATGTTGAATATACATTATTTCTAATATATCTTTATCTAATATATTTTTTGTCAACATATACAATACAAGAACGGATGTAAGTTGATACATACAAACTTTTTATTTATTTATTTATTTATTTATTTATTAAACCACATAATGTATTTATAATTGTTATTTCTTATTTAATAGATAATAATTATTTCAATCAAATAAAACTGGACTTGTGGGGAAAAATATTATTTGGAATATGAACGATTCTATTGGTCAGAAGAAGTAAGGCCTTGCTTTTAGTGTGGAAAATAATATTGTTATAGTTAATTCCAGTCATTTGTTATAACATTTCAGAGATTTTAACCATTTGAATAGACAAAATGTACAAAAAAGAGCCTCCGTGCACATCTCCTGTGTTGAATCAGGTCAATCCCTTTCCATGCATGTATTTTTTAACATCTAGTAAAAAAATATATTTTTTTTAAATTGATTTCACAATCAGCACATTGTTTATGTATATTTTCATTATTGTAATGCAAAAATAACCAACATACTATTTAAATATGAAATAATATCTAAATATAGTATTTTTAGTATTAGTATTATTAATAGGTGTTTATTTACATCATGTCAGTATTTACTGTTATTTATGCTTTAAAATATTATTGGATTGTAGTAACAATGTTTTTTACTGTAATACTGTAAAAATAAATACCGTAAGAATAAAGGCAATTTAAAAATGAAGCATCTGGACACATTATGGAACAGATAATTTTGTGGGGAATTGTAATGAAAATAATGGCAAATAGCACAAAAAAAAAAATGCGTGAAATGCGACCTAAACGTGTTTTTTGTGACATTCGCCAGTTACGCTATTAGACCAAAGGGTTATACTGCATAACCCATGATTTGAATACCAGTCACGCGCTTCACGCCTGTCGTAGAAAACTCCATTAACCATCATGCAACGCCGTAGAGTGACGTCACGTCATAGTTTTCATCAGGAAGCGGAACCATAAAAGTTGTTTCCCCCCCTCGCCTTTGTTGTGTTAAACCCTCCGTTTTCTCATCTGAGCTCGGCTGTTAAGGTATCAACCCACCTTCATTAAAACAAACGATCAGCGTAAGGTTTTAGAGAAGACAGTCTGACGCATGCGATCGGTTTTTGTTAGCTCGCAGTCCAGTAATGCTGTTTTGACTGAGGTGTAGGTTAGAAAATCCATCTTATTGCTCTGATCATTTTGACTGTTTTACAAGCAGTGGCTTAATTGTATTGATGATTAGATGATTAGACTCTATGACAAAGCTGTGACGGGGGCTTAAATGTATGATGTTTCACAGTAATCCCCATTTCCCTTTAGCTAGCGATCATGTGAATCACTGTGTTATGGCAGTACTGTTTTGAATAGGCAGATGGCAGCAATGTTTCAGGATATTGATCAGTTCACTTAGATTTCCGCGTCTGGATTTATCAACGAACTCTTGTCTTTTCTTCACAGAAAGCCCACCACCATCACAACAAATCACAACTATGAATCTTGAACGGATTCCCAATGAAGAGAAGCTTCAGCTCTGCAGAAGATACTACCTAGGTAAGCTGTGACAATGGGGTATCATGTCACGCTTCAATGTTTTGTGTACGAGTGTTATTGTTTTCAATGTGCTCATTTTTTCCTCAGGTGGTTTTGCATTCCTCCCCTTCCTCTGGCTGGTTAATGTGATGTGGTTTTTCAAAGAGGCCTTTTTAAAACCTGCGTACACAGAACAACCACAGCTCAAATCTTGTGAGTATGTGACAATACATGTCATGAGTCACACTTTTTCACAAAACTTGTGTTTTACCGCATCGCTGTGGGTGATATTCTTCCTTACAACTCTTCCCACAAAATGTCTCTTTAAAAAAGTCTAAACTCAGATTTTGAGTCAGGAGGGAGTCTCGTTGCCATTTGATTTGCAAAAAAAACTCCAGAGGATATTCACATTGCAGAGATGCTGTTCCCTCGCTGGAATTCTTGAGCCGAGTTTGTGTAAACTCCAGTGTGTTTAGTGCAAGCGTCGTAATACTTTTAAGGGCATATTTTGAGTCCAGGAAATACTTTAAGGAGTTACTTGTGTTCATCAATCACTTGTGTTAAATATAATGCTATATTTAAGCAATAAGGTTTGAGAAACCATGCTGTATTGTGAATATTGTTCTGCATTATGGTGAGCATTGTTTTAAACAACTGCTACTATATAGTGAATTTATTAACTGATAAAATGGATATAAGCGTCTGCCAAATGCATAAATGTAAAAAGCACAATATTTCATTAAAACATTCTTTTTTTAAGCCAGCTGAGTTGCCCTTTATAGACAGTTAGATGTGTATTACACAAGGGAATAGGTGAATTGCCTCATACCTTTTTTTTAAATATTGTATTAGTGCATATTTTTATATGGAACAGTTCGTTTAATTTATTAGGTATAATATATAACCAAATCTTAAAAAAAGGTGTACATATGTTTATTTATCATATTTGATGCATATAGTATGATATATAGGAGGGGAAAAATATCTCAATTTTATTCAGAAGTCCAAACCGAGCAAAAATATGCAATTTAGTACAGTTGCTGATATTTATATGGCTAAGATTCTGATGGCTTGTAATGTAAATCAGTGAGCTCTTTCTAACAGTTACAGCAGACTACTTGCATAAAATGCATATAAATATAGTTGCCACTCCTTATCTCCCAATAATATGTTTTAGTAAGATGTTTAATTTAATTGCTTAGTTTTATGATTTGAAGTTTTAATTGTGAGGAGCAAAACTTATAATGCGATGATTGAGAAATAAATGTTCCTCAACCTGTTGTATCATATTTGATACTCGCATTTAAACATGATGTATGAATATTCAAGTAAACTTAAGTTGCTATAGTCCAGTATTCGTCTTGAAATATTACAAACAATATAAATGTTTACTTTACAAAAATCTATAGATTTCACAGCAAAAAGACGCGTGAACAACAACCTGAAGGTTTTTTAATCATGTTCATAATTTAGAGGCGTATCAGATATGATATAGTAGGCTTTTGCAAGGTTAAATACAGTTATCCACGACTAATAGAGTTTGCTGTGCTGTCCGTGAGATGACTGGTGTATATGCATTTCAGTGTTTGACATCTAGGATGTAATGCATACTGCTTCTTCCGCTTTCAACAGATGTAAAGAAGTCAGCTATGGGGCTTTTACTGTGGGTGGCCGTGCTGACGACGTGGATCACCATTTTCCAGCATTTCAGAGCACGGTGGGGTGAGGTGGGAGATTACCTCTCCTTCACCATTCCGCTCGGCACAGCCTGATCAGATGGCGCTGCTTTAAAATACCTCTTTTTTTTTTTTTTATTCTCCTCCCATCGACATGATGCTCCTTCGCTAATTTGACCACTGTTGTCTCTGTTGTCCATTAATAAAAATTGTGTTTTGCACCATTTCAAATAAAATCAGAAAATTTCCTGCAGTGTCACTGTCTTTATCATGTGAAATACTGAAATATATGAAAATGAAGTATTTAAATAAATTTTTTTTTTTTTTTTTTTTTTTTTTTTTTCTCACTGGTGGAAGATTTTGGGCATTAACAAGCAAAAACAAATAAGTCAAATTGTACTTATGTGCATGCAGCATATATGATTCTCACTGTTAGAAACAATTATGTCAAAATGGCTTTCTACCTTGTTTATGTCCAGGTGTGTGATATGATAACTCCATCTAAAACTACTTTAAAAAGTATTTTTGTAATTGTATTATACAAATATAAATCATGATTTTATGAGAAACTACATGGAATATGTGATCCTGGTCCACAAACCAGTCACATGGGTAAATTTTTTTAAATTTAGATCATACATCTGAAAGCTGAACGAATAAGCTTTCCATTGATGTATGGTTTGTTAGGATATGACAATATTTGGCCGAGATACAACTATTTGGAAATCTGAGGGTGCAAAAAAAATCGAAACATTGAGAAAATCACCTTTAAAGTTGTCCATTAATGTTCACGGATGTTCTGCATTCACTCACAAAAATAAATGTTTGATACAGAGAGGAAAATAAGTATTTGAACACCCTGCTATTTTGCAAGTTCTCCCACTTAGATATCATGGAGGGGTCTGAAATTGTCATCATAGGTGCATGTCCACTGTGAGAGACATAATCAAAAAAAAAAAAAAAAATCCAGAAATCACAATGTGTGATTTTTTAACTATTTATTTGTATGATACAGCTGCAAATAAGTATCTCTAGGATAGGATCTCTAGGATCTCAAAGATTCTCTATTGGGTTTAGGTCTGGAGACTGGCTAGGCCACGCCAGAACCTTGTTATGCTTCTTAGGGCGCTTTCACACTAGCACTTATGGTGCGCACCCGGGTTCGAATGACGTCAGAGTTCGGTTCATTTGGATGATGTGAATGCTATCTTCCGAACTCGGGTGCGCACCCGCGAACCGTACTCGAGTCTGATTAAAAAGGTGGTCTGGGGTACGGTTCATGTGAACTCGGGTACGGTTCGCTGCTGATATGAACGCAATCGAACCAAACCGTGGAAGTGCACCGCTATTGATGACGTATAATGTGTCTTCGGCGGATAGCCCGCTGTCTTTGAAACGTTTTCAGAATTTTTGCGGCAGACAGACGCAAGTGTGTTTCTACTATGTCTATGTTAAAAACAAAACCAAAGGTTAAAAAAAAGAAGAACAAATGTCAACTGAGCAAGTCTATCCATTTGGGCGCCTTTTCATTCGCGGTTACCAAGCAACACCATTGCCAGCTGCAGCCTGATGACGCAAGCGTACCGCGGTTCGGATAGAAATAATATAATGTGAACACAGTCCATCGGGGGCAGGAGGAGGGGGGAGCAATCGAACTCGGGTTCGGAACAGGCAATCGAACCAAGTGTGAAAGCGCCCTTACAGAGCCACTCCTTGGTTATCCTGGCTGTGTGCTTCGGGTCATTGTCATGTTGGAAGACCCAGCCTCGACCCATCTTCAATGCTCTAACTGAGGGAAGGAGGTTGTTCCCCAAAATCTCGCAATACATGGCCCCGGTCATCCTCTCCTTAATACAGTGCAGTTGCCCTGTTCCATGTGCAGAAAAACACCCCCAAAGCATGATGCTACCACCCCCATGCTTCACAGTAGGGATGGTGTTCTTGGGATGGTACTCATCATTCTTCTTCCTCCAAACACGTTTAGTGGAATTATGACCAAAAAGTTCTATTTTGGTCTCATCTGACCACATGACTTTCTCCCATGACTCCTCTGGATCATCCAAATGGTCATTGGCAAACTTAAGACGGGCCTTGACATGTGCTGGTTTAAGCAGGGGAACCTTCCGTGCCATGCATGATTTCAAACCATGACGTCTTAGTGTATTACCAACAGTAACCTTGGAAACGGTGGTCCCAGCTCTTTTCAGGTCATTGACCAGCTCCTCCCGTGTAGTTCTGGGCTGATTTCTCACCTTTCTTAGGATCATTGAGACCCCACGAGGTGAGATCTTGCATGGAGCCCCAGTCCGAGGGAGATTGACAGTCATGTTTAGCTTCTTCCATTTTCTAATGATTGCTCCAACAGTGGACCTTTTTTCACCAAGCTGCTTGGCAATTTCCCCGTAGCCCTTTCCAGCCTTGTGGAGGTGTACAATTTTGTCTCTAGTGTCTTTGGACAGCTCTTTGGTCTTGGCCATGTTAGTAGTTGGATTCTTACTGATTGTATGGGGTGGACAGGTGTCTATGCAGCTAACGACCTCAAACAGGTGCATCTAATTTAGGATAATAAATGGAGTGGAGGTGGACATTTTAAAGGCAGACTAACAGGTCTTTGAGGGTCAGAATTCTAGCTGATAGACAGGTGTTCAAATACTTATTTGCAGCTGTATCATACAAATAAATAGTTAAAAAATCATATATTGTGATTTCTGTTTTTTTTTTTTTTTAGATTATGTCTCTCACAGTGGACATGCACCTACGATGACAATTTCAGACCCCTCCATGATTTCCAAGTGGGAGAACTTGCAAAATAGCAGGGTGTTCAAATACTTATTTTCCTCACTGTATATTTACGGTAGGAAATTTACAAAATATCTTCATGGAACATGATCTTCACTTAATATCCTAATGACTTTTGGCATAAAAGAAAAATCAGTCAATTATTTTGACCCATACAGTGTATTGTTGGCTATTGCCACAAATACCTGTGCGACATGTGACTGTTTTTGTGATCCAGCGTCACATATTTGTACTTTAAAAATGTCACATGGTAAGAAATCATTGATGAAAACCTTAGCTAGAGCAAAAATATACACTTTTCTTTATACAAATGGATATATTTTAACCAAAAAAAGGTGCAACGTTGAAAAGAAAATCTATCTCTCATTTTCCATTTTTAGAGCTTGTTGTGAGTGGAAAATGAAAGCATCAAATGGCCAAGAGGGTTCTAGCAAAATCCACACGATGAATGAATTCCCTTGTTCTCTTGCTTACTAATCAACACAGCTTGCAATCGTTTTAAACCCTCTGCATACCAGACTCTGTAATATCGACGCATGAAGCCTCTGTCTCATTTGTAACCCCTTACAGGCGCCTATTATGAAATTCGATCCAACTTTTGAGCGAACGCTAAGCCCCTCGTGGATCTTCTTGGGTGCTGTTTTTAGTCGCCTATAGCCAGTGCACGGACAGAAAGTTCTGCTTCTGCTACCAGCGGATGGCAACAGCAGAAGGACATGTTATCCTCAGCTCCAATGACTTGCACTCCTGCCAGTACACTGGTCATGATTTAAATCCAAGGGCCAGAAAGTACCTTTCGTAGGCCACGTGTGGTCATTAGACAGTTGATGAAGATCCATGTGAAGAAGATGTCCTTAGAAATGAGCTGTGAGTTATTCTGTTGTTGGAGGTCAGGAGTAGGACAATGTGTTTAGTGTGACATAATACTGTTAATATGAATCCATTGGACTGGACAGATTGAAAACTTTTCACAATGTGTAGATTTTGCTGCCTTTTTACTGAAAGACTTCTCCCGTAATGTATCAGGCCCAAAATGCTTTCCATCATTAGCTCAGGACTTTTTTTTTAATAGATGTGTTTACATTTTAGGATTTGTATTATGTAATGGCATTCAACGTGTTACTTGATAAACAGACTAATAGCGATATGGCATCATGCATTTCTTAGGAATGCCTGCCAACCACATTTCATTAACACTAAGATAGAAAATGCCAACGACTGGCAGGCTTGGCAGCGGGAGTGTCCATTCAATATGCAGAATAACTACAATTTCAGATTCTGGAATAGCCTCAAGTTAAATTACTTCAATACTGCTTGAATAAAAGTATTATTTACTTTATAATTTCAGGTTTAATTTAATTGCAGATTAGCTTGTGTAGGTAAGGAGAAAATGACTAACAGGGTGAGGTCAGCAAAATTGGGACACTTTTTGGTAAACTGTTTATTAAATACAAATTAATCTATTCTACCTCCACTATTTATGTTTTAAACAAATGCTTAAGGTCTCTTGTACCTTCAACTATGGTTTCTGAAGGAATATGGGTGTTTTTTTAAAGGGGTGGTTGATTATGATTTCACTTTTTTCACTTGTGTAATGTTGCTGTTTGAGCATAAACAACATCTGCAAAGTTACAATGCTCAAAGTTTAAAGCAAAGGGAGATATTTGCTTTTAAAGAAATAGCTTTTTAATGACTACAACAAACGGCTGGTAGGGACTACACACATTCCTCCCGGGTTAGTGACATCACCAACCCTATAATTTACATAAACCCCGCCCCCTGAACACGGTTTATAGACTATCAAGACAGAATATGCTAATCAATGACTAGAAGATAACTACACATTGCTATATAAATTCATCAACTAACCATTCAGAAATGTCCTGTTGCATTATACATGTTGTCACCTCTTCTTGAGTCTCTTCATCATTGTCTGACTCTGGTCTGAACATAAATGGCTAAAAGTTGTAGAAATTTTCAGTGCATGTCTGTGTGAGTGCAAGCTGTTGTAGCTCCGCCCTCTGTGCTGGGAGCAGCAGCTCATTTGCATTTAAAGGGACAGACACAAAACTGTGCATTTTTGCTCACCCTCAAAAATTGACAATTTCAACATGCTATATAAAAATATCTGTGGGTATTTTGAGCTAAAACTTCACATACACACTCTGAGGACATCAAAAACTTATTTTACATCTTGTGAAAAGGGCATTATACCACCCCTTTAAAATATACAGAGATTAAAAAAATGATGAGAAGAACCCATTTTTATTCTACAGCCGTTTTCAGGTAAAGTGGGACACACATTTTCATCTAATTTGTGCTTGGATAATACAATTGCTTGCAACAGGATATTGTACAAATCCTTTTTTTAATAGAAAATTTTCAAAATGGAAAAGAAAAACTTTATTAAAACATACACACTAGCGGATTGTGTTCTTGTTGATGATGATGATGATGATGTTTCATGCACAGCTCTGGGTTCCTTTTTAATGAAACTGCAATAAACTGCTTTGTATTTGTTTTCAGAAAAACATTTAATTCCATATCTTTTGCATATTCAAAAGCTTTTTTTTTGCACATCTCTGCAAAAGATGCTTTAATATGTTTCCTTCTCAGACGACTCTGACAAAAATGGTTATCTGCCAGAGGCATGACTACAACACCTTTCGCTCTTTTTTAGGGTGGATTTTGGAAAACACCATGCCCTGGCCAAAAAACAAAGTCAAGGTTCCTGGCCTGTCTCCCCTCTCACCTTGTACCTAATGGCTGTGTTTTCCCATTTTTCCCTTTCTGCCTATAGCTTTGTGAAATTTTCTGTAAAACAAAACAACATTTCACATTAAGCAATGCATTATCTTTTATTTTAAATGATGTCCCACTTTAGTTGAATACTACTGTCCCATTTTATCTAACACGTTAAGGTAAACTGGGTCAGTAACAAAACTTGATATTTAAAAAAAAAAATAGAACGAATAAACTTGCACATCATTGCATAAAATATAATCATCACATGACCAGATGTAATAAAATGTATATTGTATTGAAATGCTGTTTGTATTAGAATTTAAACCTTAACAATTTAATTAGACTTATACTATGTATGGACACTTAACGTGCTTTCTCAGACATTCCAGCACTTGAGTAGTATCCACAGCCCCATGGTTTATATTTGACCAATCAAATGATGATATTCAAATGAAGTACTGTTGTTGTGACAACATTTCAAGACATTTTTTTTTAAAGAGCATTACACCAAAAAGTTTATTTGTCCCATTTTAGCTGATGTCCCACTTTTGCTGAATTCACCCCTAACTAACCATGGTTTTATAGATTTACCGTGGATAAACATAGATAACCCATGATATTCACAGTAAAACAAATGGTAAGCAATGTGGCAAAAAACCATGGTTACTTACTACCCCCAGACAGCAACATAGTGTAACCCCAGATCCGGCCCGCATCTGGTATAGGCTACGTGTGGAATCCACTTGTAGGCCTATACCAGATGTGGCCCGGATCTGGGCCGACACAATGATGCTGTCTGGGACACTTTTATTACAATAGCCTAAAACCATTTTCGTAAGGTACACCAAGGCAAGCAGACAAATAACAACAAAAACAATGTTAACCTGTTTTCACAAGGCTATATGTCAGGTAGCTCTATATAGCCTAAGTTTTGAGTCAAAAGTCTAATTAGACAAATGTGTGTTATCTACAGCAGTGTTTTGTTGTTTAATTTTCGACATTTTAAAAGAATTTCAGTCAGTCAATTTCGTGTCTCCACACGACCAAATTGTAAAATTGGCGCCCCAACGCAAAGTGCTTGCCTACTGAAAGTGCTTGAAAACTTTGCTGGAAATGTAAATACTTGCTCTCATATAGAAAAAGAATGCATTGCATACTTTTAAGACCCCTCTTTTTACTTTTTGACCCTCACGTGCTATGTCATGTGGACCAGCGCAGATTGCACTCTTTCCTACTTATTTATAGCCGGCCACACACACACACACACAACGACCTTTTGACATTGAATAGTCGCACATTCAGTTATTGAATGTCTCTCTTTGCTTAATATAAAACAGGCAAGGTGATGACAGAGAAGGGAACCATTTGAATGAAGACCATCATGTTCCACATCGAATCATTACATAATGTGGATATCATGGGAATAAGGGGAGGGGTTAAATCCTACTCCTGTCATTGGCATTCCATTAGGCTACAACATGCAGCTTTAAAACACATTTGGTGCTCCATGATTAAGTATCTCAGATCTCGACAGCACCATCAATCCACTTATTTATGGCATTTGTTTATGGCATTTGAGGAAGAACTCACGAGAAGGGGCGGCGTTTAAGCCTTTATAAACCTCCTAAGTGAGATCAAACTTGAAGAGCAAGTGCTTTCCATGCTTTCCTCTTCCAGAGTTGCGCGACAACATAGACTCCCATTATAATAACCAAGCACTCCGATTTTTCTGAAGCAGTATTAGTCTATTTGGTGGTGGTTATTTTTCCACATTCATCCCAAAAGAATGGACTTCGACATGCCTCCTTCTCTCCCGTTGAGCGGCATCCCATGGGACAGGGTTCTCCCGCCGTTATTCCCCCGGTTGAACGGGACGATTGGACCTTACTCATGGACCCCGACTGAACTATTAATCCCGGTTTCCGAACACACCGGAGCAGCACAGGTAGAGTAATCCTGTTTCACCACGGAATTATTATAAAAAAATAAAAATTCACCACGGAAACTATTTCCACAATAAAGTTAAATCTGTGGTGACTTGTTATTAGCTGCCTGCAGCTGTCAAAAAACACACAATAATTAATATTTTATTAAAACAATTTATAAAAGTGAATAAATTAAAGTGTTTTACAGTAACTGTAGATACATTCATAAAAAAAAAAAAAAACGCTCGTTTGCAATGACAAATATAGGCTACTTGTTGAAAAATTGCTCCCTCTAAAGTAAATTGTAAATAAACTTTTTAAATTAAGTTGATATAAAAACTATATTAGATATAGAATTAGTAACAGGACAGGACAAGGGGTAATAATAATAATAATAAAAAGCTACTATACATTACAAGAAATGCCAAAATTGGGATTAATTTTTTCTAAAATGTCAGTTTTTAAAGTTAAAGTTAAAAATGTCCTGTCAATTGATTAAATTCACTTTCTTTTCAGGTTACCTGTGATCAGAACGGGTTTACTGTGGAAGTTGATGTGAAACACTTCAGTCCTGAGGAGCTGCTGGTTAAAGTGGTTGGAGATTATGTTGTGGTTGAGGGAAAACATGAACAAAAAAAGGTAAGATACCCAGCGTTTCTTTGTAACGCTGATGTATTAACATGCCTTAGGATTATCAGATGTTACCCCTGCAATAAAACACTCTGTACTGGACATTTGAGACATGACTTTTAAGAGCATGATATATGTGTTCGTTCAATCCTAGGATGGTTCAGGAATGGTGACACGTCAGTTTAACCGGCGATACCGGATCCCAAATGGAGTGGACATCATGGCACTGGAATCGGCCGTGTCACCGGAAGGAATGCTAGTCATCTCAGCACCTCTGGCACAAGGAGACAATTCCAGACTGTTAAATCACACCGGACCATGATGTGCGCACGCACACACACACACACACACACGTTTGGATTCTTTGCTCTCTTAACATGTTAATGCAAGGCACTTAAAGCGCTCATCTTTTCGGTTTCTCACATAATGCAATGGTAAAAAGACCAAAACAGACTTGCTTCCTCTCACTCCCCCTTGTGGCAGTGGACTTCTCAAATCAACGGCTAATTCCAAACATACCTGATTCCAAGCCAACAAGAAGATTGTATCACATTTTCTTCACACTTGCTGTTGGTTTAGCACACAGCCTGCAATAGTCCGCATGTTAACCAAAAGCTCATACACAGTCAAACATACAAACCCAAATGATTTTGTTTCGCATAATGTCACACTTGCTCACTGTGGGGATTGTACATATTTTTTCAATTTAAATAATTATGTTATTTTGTTCATCTAATATTTGTGTGATGTACAGTTTGAATATAAATAAATATAGTGTAACACTTGTTTATTTGCTAAGGTCTTTATTTAGAAATACATTCATAAATGTTTGAATCCACAACATAAAACAGCATTAATAAATAGTAGCAAAAATAAACATGATGTGTTTGACACATATTGCATCTTTGATATATTAAACGTGTGCCTCAGAGCTGCTGGATCATCATGTCAACCTCACTGGAAAATAAAACAAAAATCAAGTCACTAAAGTTGCAGTAATTCCCTACTGCAGATTTGTGTAAATGTATGTCCAAACAGTGTTGGGGAAAGTTTCTCTTAAAAGTAATGCGATACAATATTGAGCTACTCCCTAAGTAACTAACTGTGTTACTAAGTTACTTGTTATGCAAAGTAATGCATTACGTAGCTTTTGTGTTACTTTTCCTCACCTGGGCTGGGCTTGCTTGTTTTTTAATTAAAAAAAACAAAAAATCTATTTTGGCAAATGTAAAGATTCTTGAAATGAATAAGCTTGAGGCTGAAGGAAATGCAAATTCACGTCTTTACAGTAGAGGGCGCAGCTCAAACTACTTTTTTTTTTAGCTGTGCTGCCATTCTGGATTGCAGAAGAATAGGACGCAGGTGGAGAAAGGTCAACACTCTCAGCAATAATACAAAAATAATCAAACACAAATGTGATGTTTATCTACAGTCATTTTGCATATTGGATCATCGAAGGTCAGCAGCAAATACATTGGTTAATAAAGTGAGATTAAATACATAAAGTATATATTTGTGTAATTTAACATGTTATTGCAGCTTCTGAGTTTGCATTTCACTGTTTTTATTGATTTGGAGGAATACTGAATGTGTTTTTGTGCGAGTGAGATGAGTAAATGCTCACATTTAGTCTAGAGCTACAATAATCATCATGTTCACACAACTCCTCTGCACTTACTCATGATTTCTCTCAACATGAGGACAGGGGCCAGTTGCATAACCATAGCCATTGTGTTAAGACTGTGTCTTAAGAACTAGTATGATCAACTAGAAGTTAGTTAGGGGCAATCAGTCTTACTGTTCGGCAGAGGTGGGACAAAGTCATTGTTATGCAAGTCACAAGTAAGTCTCAAGTCTTTGCCCTCGAGTCCCGAGTCAAGTCGAGTCAAAGATGAGGCAAGTCCCGAGTCGAGTCAAAAGTCAAAGCCAACAAGTCTCAAGTCGAGTCCAAAGTCCTACCATTTTAGTTTCGAGTCATTTCAAGTCCTCTTACCACAGAAATAAAATTTATACAAATCATGTACGTCTGTAAGATTTGTATTTATTTAAACCTCTTTTTATACTTTGATTTATAATCAAATACAGTAAAAAACTGAAAATTTAATTTTCACAAAAAATGCTTGTATTTCAACAGCATATTGCACTAGAACAATGCACAGCATGCAGCTTCAGTCCTGTATTGTATAACCTCATATTGCAAAACAGTTTAACTTTCAAATAGACATGGGTCGTTTTAGCCTAAACCTTTTTAAACATGTCATCAATAAAATCCTCACTCCTCAAAATTATCACTTCTGAAAAACTGGACCAACCTGATAATATAATTGGAATGCGTGTTGCAGTGCGTATGCGGTGCAAGACCAGCACGCTCAATAGTGCTTTCACATATGCTGCGTTTGCAGTGCGTGATCCGCGGCTGTACCACAAATACATACTCATTGTATTTCAAATCCAGAAGTTATTAGCATCTTTTATTTAAAAAAAATTTTTTGTCAGCATTGCGATTCTCTTTGTACACACGTATACACTCTTTAATAGACGTATTCACGTTTAAATACAATTTAAACAACGTATTATTTAATGCATTACTCTTATATAATTATATATTAAGTTGCTCAAACAAGTGGTAAAATATTTAACCATGTAGGCCTACTTATATTAAAATCGCATAGCCTACATTTTAAATTAACTTAAAATTGACAAAAACAGCAGACTCATAATCTTTCTTTTGCATAATTTACAATAAATCTCGCATGTCACCAAGAACTTGTTTTTCCACCTCCACGAATGAGACGAGTGTTATGCAATTGCCTTGTTGAAATATGTATTTTCCCTTGATTTAGGCTACCCCGGTCTTACGTCTCAGCATTGCGATTCTCTTTGTACACATATACACTCTTTAATAGACGTATGCACGTTTAAACACAATTTAAACAACGTAGGCCTATTATTCAATGCATTACTTCTACTTATATTAAGTTTTCCTTGCTTTGCCCTGGTCTTAAAGTGAAAATAGTATTTAATTAAATACATTTATTGTGAAATTACAAAAATTTTAGGTCAATCTGTGTTGATGTTGACCACGAAACATGCGCTGTCACTTTAATTCAGCGCGTGCAGCACATGTGCAGCACAGCAGAAATAGACTCGGTGCGGAAACGATCGCGGCACTGCTGTATACGCACCGCACCTGGAACGGATCGACGGACTGCAACCGCGTGCAGTGTTAAAGCTCTAACCTGTTAACATGGGTACGGAAAAAAATACGCACCCGCTGGCGCATACGCACTGCAAACGGAGTATGTGTGAATGTGAAACGGGCGTTAGATGCTGTCGAATCAAAACAACGTGGGACTACAGTGATTGGATGTCGTGCAGGCAGCGCGCGCGCTCTGCATGCATACAGGTGGTGCACATTTTTTTCACAGATGCAGATAAACTGAGAGCGGCGCGGCCATGTGGACATTTTTTCCCCCAGTTTTCATGGGAAGTAGCAAGTCTTCTCGAGTCAAAAGGCGCAAGTCCAAGTGAAGTCACGAGTCATTGATGTTAAAGTCCAAGTCGAGTTGCAAGTCTTTGTACATTTTGTCGAGTCGAGTCTGAAGTCATCAAATTCATGACTCGAGTCTGACTCGAGTCCAAGTCACATGACTCGAGTCCACACCTCTGCTGTTCGGTGTCAAATTAGAACAATCTACGTTTTTGTTACTGACTTAAAAAAGTTATTAACAGTTTTAAAGAATAAAATTGGATGACTAACTTGTAAGACTAGTCTTAACAGTTTATGCAACTGGCCACTGCAGGAGAGCTGTCAGTCAATACATGAGAAAACAAAGTAACTTGCGTTACTTGTTTGAAAAAGTAACTCGGATATTCTTTTGTGAATTTAAAAGTAATGGGTTACTTTACTAGTTACTTGAAAAAAGTATTCTGATTAGGTAACTCACGTTACTTGTAACGCATTACCTCCAACACTGTGTCTAACAGATAAAGCGTAGATATTCTCACCAAATCTTTTCCTTCACCCATTTCCTTTGCTCTCTGAGGACTTGCAACAAAGGATCGTCTTCAAACTCCTGCCCATCTGAGTCTGTTATATAAGATATGTGATATCAGGATAAGGGAAGAGTGAAAACATTTGTTTCTATATTTATGTACACAACCATACATAAGTTTCTGGTCAGTAAGTTTTTTTTTAAAGAAAATGAATTGTAAAAAAAATGACAGAAAAGACTTACAAATAAAAATGCTGTTCTTTAAAGGGGTCATTGGATGCAAAATTCACTTTTTTATTGTGTTTGCATATAAATGTGTCTTTGCCATGTGTGGACATAACCACCATTAATTAAACTTTTTTGTTTTGTTTTTATCCTCAAAAAGCCAAAATAATCTCAATAATCAAGCCTTTGGATTTTCTGAGCACTATGATGTCATATTGCTCATGCTCCGCCCACGACCATTGACGGACTGTCCCGTATTAGCATATTTCCCCCTCAGCCATTTGTATACTGTCCACCAAGGCAGTCTTGTGTGGACACCCCCCATGGAAGCGAGGGGTGGGGTGAGCAGTTGCTCATTATTATTTAAAGAGACATACACCGAAATGGGTCGCTGTGAACAGAGCTGTTTTTGAGGAGGTAAAAAGGGTGTTTTACACAACCATTGAGGAATTTTAACCAAAGCATGTTACAAACTTTACACGAAGACCCCAAAGAATCACACCAACTTGGCATTCGATGACCCCTTTAAACTTTTTATCCATCAAAGAATCCTGAAAAAAACATCACGGTTCCACATATATAATAAAAATGTAGCAGCAAAAACTGTTTTCGACAGTGATAATAGAAAGAAATGTTTCCTGAGCATCAAATCAACACTGAAGAGCAATAGCTGATAAAAATTCAGCTTAGCCATCACAGGACTTAATTATAAAATATATTATAATAGAAAACAGATATTTTACATTGTAACAATATTTTACAGTATTACTGTTTTATTGTATGGTTGAATAAATGCAGTCTTTGTGAGCATTAGAGACATCTTTCAAAAAAAGAAAGAAAAAAAACCTGTAACAACCCCAAACGTTTGACCTGTAGTGTATTTAAAAATCAGTTGTTTTATAGTGAAATAAATAGGGAAAAAATAAAGTAAAACATTAAATAATTTGAGAAAAAACAAAACATTTGAATTGTACAATATTTTATCATTTTCTGACATAATACAATGTACTAGCATTAAAGAATTCTGTTGTTGTAAGCACACCTAGACGGGTCAATCGTGCTATTTATAACAGGTTCAGGCTAAAACACTCAACTCTAGTCATACGTGACCAGTTAAATACATGTTGTCATGCAGTTTCAGAGCTGTCATACCTTCTGCATCCTGCATGAGTTGATCTATGACCTCCAAGGGTTGCTGCACACCGGAACAAGAGGCAACAGGGGATTGTGGGGGTGGAGGTGGGGTAAATGTTGGGGAATCTGAAGAACTCTCAGTTTTGCACAGGGTTGGGGAATCTGTCTCTGCAAAAAGCACCTCAGAGACAACCTGTTAATGTCAAGAACAGCGTTTTACTATTCGCTAGTCTATTTCACAAGAAAATAAGAGATCACGTACAGTTACTATTGTTGACTGTATAATAAACAGGATGAGATACAGCTAGTTGGTTGAAAATATTGATTTCTCAATTTTAATCGATTCTCATTTTGATGAACTGATATGTATTCTTAAATCCCAAGAATCAATCTTTTAGTCTTCTGCTGTTTTCAGTTGATGAGTGACCAAACGTTCACTAAACATTATTTGTAGCGCACCTCCCATCCAATAATCACAATAAGCTTTGTGCTTTGATACTTTTGATATGAAACAAAGTCTCAGCTTTCGAATTCTTTCAATTTTATTACAAAATTCAAACAATAAACCTTTAATGTGGCGTGACAGATTTTTACCTCAGGAAAGATAGAATAATACTCTTGAGAGGAGCATTGTTAAATACAGACACTATTACACATACATCATATTTTTACTTGATCTGTTCTTCAATATTTAAATCATGTTTGAATAAATCTGTCATGAAAACAAGTTTTAATGCCACCCACCGAATAAATATATTTCTAAAAATGAAGAAAAAAATCATTAAAAAGTTATTGTTATAATGTTATTATTATAAAAACTGTATTATGTGCAATTTGTTTTCCTTGAGAAAAACGTAATGCAACTGATAAATATTTAAATGAATCGATATGGAAATGAATTGAATGGAGATTGTGAATCAAATCGAGACTTGAATTTAATCTTCTTAATTTAAAATGAACAATCTTCAAATCTTATCTTCAAATTTTTTTAATGTGTCATAAAACAAACACACAAACCTGTCCTAGAGCATTGTGTATAGGTGAGGGTGGTGGTGCTTGATTTCCAGGCAGTCTTCCTCGTGTCGACCTTTGACCCTCTTCCTGCCACCTGTTTTTCACACTCGGCTCCTCCGGCTTGCGATTGACCCCTTCGTGACCCCTAGAATTTCTAGCCCTCATTGGAATGCTGCCTCGCTCGCCACTATGTCTAGAAATGTAAGAAAATAATTAGGAAATGTTTAATATTAAACATGAATAGTACAATTACATGTTATTAAACACTTGCCATGTTATGCCTGGTTTGGTCACAGTCTGTTAAGGACAATTATGTAAAACATCTAAAGTACCGTTCAGATTTTTTCTTTTGGTTTGAAGGTTTCTTCTCACGTCTCTCGTTTTCAGTCTGTCTTTTGACTGCTGTGACTGCCAGCCACCGGTCCTCTGTGCTGTCAGAAGTCTGTGGAGATGGAGAAGAGGACCTCTTCGATCTGCTGTGCTTTTCTGTGGTTTCTGGGATGCTGACTTGTGTTCTGATTTGATTGTGATGCTGTGGTAGGGCAGACGGGGTTTCAAGATTCTTTTTGACAGTCTTCCTGGAGCGCTGGGGAAGGGGTTTGGGTTGGATATTGGGGTCTGGTTGCTCCCGGGTGACATCAGGCTGAAGTCTGGAGATGCTGGGGCTTGAAATGGGGAGAGCAGACTCAGGGACTGGAGGTTCGAGGCTAGCGAAGGTGACCGGAGTGAATGAGAGATTTGCTCTCTGATGAGGCGTGCTGTCTAAAGTGCTATGCTGTACCTTCTGAAAGCAAACAGAAGAAAAATGTATTCATTAAAAAAGTTTGCAGAAAGTAAAAGTGAAAATCTAACACTGGTGTGTCACAGGTTCTATTTGGGTCCCATTTAGGAGGAAAAACAATGTTAAATGCATTTTATACAATATATAAACATGCATTTATGACAGCAAAATAAGTAATCAACCTTTAAAACAATTCCCATGTTATTTAAAAAATATTAATTTATATTTTTTTATATAATATTAATTATTTATTGAAAACAATATTAATGCATCATATCATACAAAAAATGTCCCAAAAAATATTAATAAGTTAAAATGGCACTTTATATCGTATTATATTATAGGAAACTGCAATATAAAGAACTGCAAAAACCAAAACATTTTTAATCATTTGACTTTTTGGTACATATTAATAAAAAATAAACAAAGTAACCCTAATGTGCACTGAGGCATCAGGCATTCACCTGGTTTGTTACTATAGTGTGTGATAGAGGTATACGGAGAAGAGAATTGTGGGAAGGGGCCTCCTGACTCCATCGTCTGGCCTGTTCCATCTTCCTCCTTAGACGCCACTGAAACAGGATGTCATCTTCACGACGGACACCTGACCCCTCGGAACCAACTGCTGGTGGAAAAGACATTCCCTCACACAAACTGGGCTCTAAAACTACTTTAAGAGACAGAAACAAACAAACAAAAATATCTCATGCAAATTTATTATTCTAATATAAATACCTTGCAGGCCAAAACGGCAATTATACCCTTTCAGTTTGTTTTTTAGTTAACTGAGCATGTTTACAAAACCACCTCTTCTTTTTATAGCATTTGTGGTAAGAGGTGTCGGTGACTTATAATCTGATAAGGATGTGTTTTTGAAATCGGCAACACAAAGATGTTCTGAAAAGGATAGTGTGTGACATGTTACATGACATATACTAAATGTGTTGATGTTTTTTGTGTGTGTTACACCTGTTACTTACTGTTGATTGAGCCCGTTAAGGTGGACACGACTGGTCTTCGGACCGGCTCATCAGTACTCACGGGGGAGGAGAAATCGGAGCAGCCCAAACCCTCAGAGCTGATAGGCACGGAGCCACTGCTGAGAGAATGCTCGCTAAAAACACAAGAATTAAATGTCTAAAATCTAAACTAGTCAATTGGACTTTGATTTGGTCAATTGCCATCACGATACATTACCAACCAAATATAAACATCTTTATTCACATCTGCTTTCCATGAGCAAATGGGCTATACTTGGTGTTTTTCAAGAGTTCAGTCTTTGTCAGAGTGTTTTTAAGAGACACACTCGGACTGCAAATACATTACCAACCAAACAAAAACATATTCTTTCCACGAGTGTTGTCACAAGTCGCTGTCTCGTGACTTACAGTTAATTACGTAAACGCAATTTACTATTGTGTAAAAAAAAATTAACAGAAAGCACAAGCTTTTTGTGTCTGGTTGTTATGTTGTAATGCTAAATTGAATGGTTGAATTGTGTGTAATAAGACCTGCCGGGACCCGATGTGAGATCCACCAATCAGAGAGGTTCCCGAATCTCAGCAGATTTTTTGATGGGATAAAATTAATGGTGAATATCTCGTGTTTTTCCGTGGGTGCTCGGCCATTCACGGAATTGGCACCTTTGACTGATATAATGACAATATATGTTCAAAAGAATACAATTTATTTGAAATAGAAATCTTGTAATTATAAATGTCTTTACTGTCACTTGTCTTTCTACAGAGCTGCTTTATAGATTAATTAAACTTATTTCATAATTTGACGATCTTTACACAGTTATTGAACAGAACTAAATCAACACTGAACTGACCTCAGCTAAACAATGACATTATTTTCTTTTTAGAGCTGCTTTACAGCAGAATTGAATCATTATTTTCACAGCAAAGCTGCTTTGAAACAATATATATTGTGTTAAGCGCTATATAAATAAAGGTGCCTTGACTTTTGAGCAATGTAATGCATGCTTGCTAAATAAAAATAATACAGCTCACTTGATTGTGAAACTCCTGTATTGACTTCCACACAGAACATTCAGTCCAGGAAACTGAACATGTTGGTGGTCATTAATCGCTTGAGAAATGACATTTCCCCCCTTGAGTGAATGAGTGTGTGTTTACAGTATGTGTGGCGGGGTCTTACCTTCTTTGCAGTAAACGGTTGGCCCGCTCCTGTAGCTGCAGTATCTCTGGTTCTTCTTGGTCACAGTGCGATGACTCAGATAATGACTGGTAGCACATTTGTGGTGGACATTACAGGAATAAATCACATTTTTAAATATATTAAAATAGAAAATAGGTACAGTCAAAAAGGCTGCATTTATTTGATCCAAAATACAGTAAAACTGTAATATTGTGAAATATTACAATTTGAAATAACTTTCTATTTTAATATATTTTAAAATGTAGGCCTAAAACAGATAATTAAGATGATGTCTGGACAGAATTTTGTGGTGGAGATCAATGAGATTATCAAAAACTCTAATACTGTCACCAGTAAAAACAGTCACTAAGGCACCACTGACTACTGACATTTAAGGACAGCCTGGGATAGTTTCCATCAGGCATGTTAAATCATTGCTGAGGACAAGACCACGAGTGACGGCCTGCAACTCAAAACAGGGAATGTGTGCCAAGGGTTGCATAACAACTCTCTGTTGTGGGGAATTTATATATACATAACATTTGATGCTCAAGACACTGCTTTATATCAGGTGGTTTGATTATCAGAGTGAGTTCTTCTTCCTTTAATGCTGAGGCATTCTAGAGTCCTTTCCATAAATGCAACATGCAAGTTAAACAAATCATTACAATACCGTTCCTGCCGATCTGTGCAATTTTGTTTTGTACGTGTACTGTATATATATATATATATATATATATATATATATATATATATATATATATATATATATATATATGTACACATATATACACACACACAGACAAAGTACACTTGTTTCAAATGTTTGGGATCGGTTGGATTTAAAAAAGTTTTTGAAAGAAGTCTCTTATGCTCGCCAAGGCTGTATTTATGCGATTTAAAAAAAACTGTAAAAACAGTAATATTGTGAAATATCATTACAATTTAAAATAACTGTTCAAAAGAACAGCATTTATTTGAAATATAAATCTTTTGTAACATTATAAATGTCTTTACTGTCACTTTTGATCAATTTTAATAGATCTTTGCTGAATAAAAGTATTGATTTCTTAAAAAAACACTCACTGACCCCAAGCTTTATACAGTACACATATGTGACGCTGGATCACAAAACCAGTCACAAGTCGCACAGGTATATTTGTGGCAATAGCCAACAATACATTGTATGGTTCAAAATGATCGATTTTTCTTTTATGCCAAAAATCATTAGGCTATTAAGTAAAGATCATGTTCATGTGAAGATGAAGATATTTAGTAAATTTCCTACTGTAAATATATAAAACATTTATTTTTGTGAGTGAATGCAGCACATTCGCAAACATAAATGAACAACTTTAAAGGCGATTTTCTCAATGTTTCGATTTTTTGCACCCTCAGATTCCAGTGGCCAGTTGCATAAACTGTTAAGACTAGTCTTACAAGTTAGTCATCCAATTGTATTCTTTAAAACTGTTAATAACTTTTTAAAGTCAGTGACATAAAAACGTAGATTGGTCTAATTTGACACTGAACAGTAAGACTGATTACCCCTAATTAACTTCAAGGTGATCATACTAGTTCTTAAGACACAGTCTTAACATAATGGCTATGGTTATGCAACTGGCCCCAGATTTTCAAATACAGTAGTTGTATCTCGGTCAAATAGTTTTGTATTATCAACAAACCATGAATGGAAAGCTTATCTATTCAGCTTTCAGATGAGGTATAAATCTCAAGTTCAAAAAATGTACCCATGTGACTGGTTTGGTGGTCCAGGGTCATATATATCCCTGCTCTAAATGAAGAACCCCCATGGAGATGGAGATTTCCCAGCTAGCACCACTAGATGGCAACAATCATCCACCACACTTCGTAACCACATCTGGCAACATGAGGAAATATCCTAGTTTTCTTCTCACATACATCATAAACACAATTCAACCGCAATGGCAACATAGACCTACATCAATATAATCAATATAACAAACTGTAAATTGTTTAGCATTCTCTTTAACATACGGTCAAAATGACTTCAGCTCTTTCAGACAAATCAGTTGTTCAAATTTATGCAAAACCTACCAGCATACTGAGGTCAAGCATGTGTCTAGCTGGAGACAGTGTGGTTTCATCATGCAGTGGCTTTGAGACTGGGCTCTGGGAGCTGGTAGGGCCATCGTTCATGAGGTCAAGTGGATCTAAACACAGGATATACACACACAAAGGAAAAGTGTGATGTGTGATCTCAAAAACTTTATTTTATCAATAAATACAAAAACAAACAAAAAAAACAGATGTATTATTCGAAGTAGTATAGGCCTGTATTAATCGACTGGGTCAGCACACCTCTGATATGTTTTTCTGATGTTTGCGTTGGTGTTGAAGTGGATAGAGGGGATGTGGACATCCACCAAAACGGCTGATCATCTCTTCCCTCTGTTGCCTGAAGCTGTCTTTCCTCACGACTCTGTGGCCTTCCAAAGCGGAAGCGTTCAATGTACCTTGAAGGATTTAATTGCAAGAAGGATGTCACATAACGAACAAGCAACAATATATTCTTAATTGTGAACAAAAGGGTGTAAAAATGTCCCGGACCTGCTCATCTGAGAATTAATGTGTCACCAGACTCACCACATGTGGCAACATTACTCTAGAACACCAGTTTTCCTTTAATAAGGAAAGCTACTGTTGACATTACAATTGCATGGTTTACTACATAGAAAATAGTGTGTGAAACTCCTGTCCAAAGTCCAGTTCCAGATGTAAAAAAAGCGATTCATTAATAATAATAATGTTAAAACAGACCAACCATGACCAAGATTTTTAAAATGTGTTTTTGAAAGAAGTCTCTTATGCTCAACAAGGCTGCATTTATTTGATCAAAAATATTTTAAACTGTAATTTATTCCTGTGGTGGTAAAGCTGAATTTCCAGCATCATTACACCAGTCTTCAGTATCACATGATCCCTCAGAAATCATTCTGATATGATTTGATGCTCAAGAAACATTTGTATCATTATTATCAACATTAAAAAAAACTACATACTGCATAATATTTTTATGGGAAATGATTACATAGGCCTACATTTTTTTCACAATTCTTTGATTTGAAAGTTAAAAAGAACAGCATTTATTTGAAACAGAAATCTTTTGTAACATTATAAATGTCTTTAATATCACTTTCAAGTGTAATGTATCCTTGCTGAATAAAATCATTTATTTAAAAAAAAAAATCGTACTGACATCAAACTTTTGAACGGTTGTGTATATCGGAAACCTATCCAAATCCAATCGTGAGGTAAATGCCCTCAGAGGACACTTTTTCATATTGAAAACTTCACAAAAGTTTTCATAGACTGACCAAAATACATCTGCTTGTTGAAGTCACATACATTTTACTCCTCCCAAAATGGTAAAAAATTAACATGCGAGAGCGCATTATAACGGCTTCCGGTTTACAGATGCGACAGCGCTGCTGTAACACGCATCGCCACAGATATGGCTGAGCATCTCTTCAGCAAGCCGACGTGCAAACTGCCGCAAATGAAACTGAAAGTTTAGCTCACATCCTGAAGCTCCACACACAGTTGTCTTCCTTAAAAGTAGTGACACTAAATTATCTTACCAGTGCTGATACCACTCTTGAAATTAGCTAATGATAAATAAAATTCAGCTCATATCTTGCTTTCATTGACGTGAACATGAATTAAAGATTCAATTAATATTAGATTTGCAGAGATGCAGTTATGTTGCCATGTGTAAGTGGAACACTTTTGACAAAATGGATAGTAAAGAAGTCATGTTTATGCACCTGAATAACCCAGGGTTCCTGCAGGTTTCAGTTAGTCAAATTTAAGACCTTTTTAAGACATTTTAAGACCATAAAGATTGAAATTTAAGACCTACATGACGCATTGCCCCAAAAAATATTCAAATCAAAGAATTCATGTTATTTCAATGAATTCAGTAATTGAAAAAGCATTAACTTAATTTACAGATAAAGCAATCACATTAGTAACCTTCCAGACCCAACAACGCGTGTCAGAGAAAAGAACAGAATCAGATATAAAAAAAAATTATAGAAAATTGTACTTTGCATATTATAGGCCTACTGCAAAAAACACATAATTAGTTGATTTTAGTTGATCATAAGATGAAATGGCATGAACATTTAATTTAATTATTATAGTGCCAAAAATTACCACTGTTATCACAGAATCCTGTTCAAAAAGTACTAATACTACACAATGAAATCAATTCACCAAGTTTTATGTCGAAAAACAGCAAATAACAAATAAAATTGCATCAATACACACTAACATAAACATTAAAATAATACGATTAAAAATGATAGCCAGATTTTAAAAGTGTCTTGCAACATGTCAGAGACTATTTCGGACTTTGAACATGTTATATACTAACATGTACAAGTTCAAATAAAGTTGACAAAAAAGGTTTTTAGAAAAAGATAAACCTCACATATTTCAGACTTTAATTTATCTTTTTTGACTCATTCTTTTTATAAAAAAATGATTTACTGACATTTACAATACAGTTTAGCTTATCTTTTATTATTAATAGTAAAATTCGGTCCGATTTTCCCGTGGCGTCTGTCGTTGCTATGCAACCATGCACCGCGCTCTCCACAATGACAAAAAAGTTTTAGTGGCTAATGGATTTCCACCGCCGAAAAACACTTGCTGTAGCTCTGTTACAAGATTTATTTACGGAGAAGAGACAAACACCCGTAGTGTTTGGGTGCACCCGCATCCTTCATGTCTTTTTTCATGTCTGCGCCTGGAAAAAAACGAGCGCGTTGCTTCAATTATAAGCGCGCTTACCGCGCGCCTACATTTGAATGAACTTGAGCGCGAAAAAGACGCAATATGTGAACTGCCTCTTGGCGAGCGACTTCGATACTTTTTTGCTACTTTGTAATAACTTTCTGCGGCCAGCGTTTCTGGAAATGAACGAGGGTAAAATCTTTTTTAAGACCTGACTAAATTAAATTTAAGACCGCGGATGAAAATCTGGCTGTTTTTAAGACGTTTTAAGGCCTTAAATTTAAAGTTCAGAATTTAAGACTTTTTAAGACCCCGCGGGAACCCTGTAACCAGGTGTAAAATCTGTTCTTCAAAAGTCTACTTTTACAAATCTAAAACAAATTTCATGAGAAATATTACAATTTCTGTGTTATGGCGCTTTTCCACTGCATGGTACGGCTCGGCACCACTGACTCGGCTCGCTTTAGCTCGGTTTGCTTTTCCACTGCAGTTTAGTTCCGCTACAAAGTGGGTGGGATTATAGACTGATCTAAGCGATGTTGGGTGACGTCACTTCTTGTTGACGTTCAAAGTATTGTCAAACAAAATGTAGGCTAGCTCGACCCTCTCTCCTCCTCATCCCGTCCCCTGCCCCTCCCTTCTGTGCTTCCTGAAACAGTCATGAACGCCAGACTGGATTTACCCACCTAAAAAACGTGACATCGCTTAGAGCACCTTTAAAGTTGCTGAAAAACTTTTGCAGTGAAAAACAATCTCGATTAATCGATTTGACAGCACTAGTTTATTTAAAATCAATGGTAATATTGCCAATAGAGCTGTCTCTTACTTTGCAAGAACTGAAGGTTCCTTTGCCCCCGTTGTCACTGGTGAAACCATGTTTCTCATGGCTTGCATCTGAGCTTCAGAGCAAGGAGAAGCGTCAGTGTCGTCTGTGGAGCAACTCGGGTCAGTAGAAGGCCAAGACTCTGAGAAGTTCAGCTGGCGTTTATTAGACGAAGGAGGGCAGAGCAGGACACTACGTGATCTTTCATGGAGAGCCTGGTCTTCCGTCCTCAACGGTGATATCTGAGTAGGAGGATCTGGAAGACTGGGTGGCTCAGCAAACCGGACAGGACTCAAGGCCTGCAATGTGCAATGCAAAAAAAAGACAACATCACCATGTGCTTTTCTCAGTTAAAGCCATGTTTTTCTAATCTCAGCACTTGCAGTTAGCAGTTATCATTGCATTGAGATACCAATCACTTGTTGAAGTCACTATGAACAATTCTTGTTTTTTTATGGAATATTTGCAGTCTATTTTTTTTTTATGAATGTGCCCCCATAATCTTTAATCAAAATAACTTCCCCTCCCTCTTGCAGTGACATTCTTTTCTCTGATAATGTGTTTACTGCTGCGAGGGCGGGACAATCTGTCACTCACGAGATCGACCAATAGCAAACCACAACCATCCCACCATCCAATTCTCAATGGACAAAATCAAGTCCTGCCCTACATTTTTTCTTGTTTGAGAAGCCGCCGCACTGATGCACGTTACTAGTGGTGGTTAGTTTGGATCATTGTACTGACTTTTATCAAAATTTACTAATCTTTTTTCCAAGTCATTTTGTTCATTTCAGCAGAATGAACAAAATGGCCAAATACCCCCAACACATCTACTTACTTGTTGATCAGATTTTGAATAAGAAAAAAAACTATAATACAACCAAATAATAAGAAACAGAAACCGATTTGTTCATTGCTTATCTGGGTTTTCAGGCTATGAAGTCTGTTAGTTTACCTCACTACCCGATCCGATTCATTCGTTCTTTTGTCACATCACATCCCCATAAACTGAAGCTATGTAGTCGGTACCAGAAACAGAATTGATTAGTTCACCTCTTGAGTCTTCGGGTTTGAAGACCCTGTCGTTCATTCTTTTGTCACGTTACTGTATGTTGTTATTATATGTAGGTATCTTTGCTTTATCAAAGTGATTTTACCCATCACACTAATAAAGTTTAAAGCATTTCCCAACTCTTTACCACATTCAATGCTATGGAAAAGAACCATCATGACAGAAATTCACAAATTTATGAACTGTAAGAAATAAAAAAGCTACAATTTGAGACCAGAAGCGCATCTGTCACAGTTAGGCTATACGAGAAAGACACGTAACTGTAAGAGTTAAAAAAAACTGACCACGCGCTTATTTGTAAGGAAGTTTGGTAATTATTAACTAGGTATCCAACACAGCTGTCACGTCATGTGACAAAAGAATGAACGACTCAGATCCGAAGACTCGAGAGGTGAACTAATAATTTCTCTTTCCGGCACAGACAGCATAGCCTCTATGGGACTGTCACGGGATGAACGAACGACTTGGACCCGAACCCGAAGACTCAGGAGGTGGACTAATCATTTCTGTTTCCTGTACAAAACCTATAAGATGTTGTGCATGCGCGGTCAACGCCAAATGAACAAATCACTCTCTGAGACAACTCATAGTTCTGAAGTCATATTAAAGATTTGTTCAAAATGAACAAATCGTTCATAATCGACCCATCACTACACGTCACAACAGAGAAAAAAAGACTGTCGCAACTTTCGTTTCATGTTGACTTAATGTTCAGATGAGGACTCTTTTGAATAGAAATCAAGTTTACCATTTACTGAATAGTGCACAGTATATAGTACATACTGCCTACTATTAAAAAAAGTATGTGAACCACAAGTCACTATGCAATGGTTTCAAGCAGTAATACTCTACCATATAGTCATTTTTGTACTTTAAAATGAATTTTGTTTCAAATTCAAAATGCACATGCTGTGTACATTATAGCCTACAGACAGTAGTATGCTATTCCAAACATTTGTCTGCCAATTGCAATCTACAACCATTGAAAGAGTCAGAAAATACATAAAGAAAGATAAAACAAAGTGTAATGCAAAGTCACTTCTCTAACCAGCC
This sequence comes from Rutilus rutilus, assembly GCF_951802725.1. Classification (NCBI taxonomy): domain Eukaryota; kingdom Metazoa; phylum Chordata; class Actinopteri; order Cypriniformes; family Leuciscidae; genus Rutilus; species Rutilus rutilus. Next base: position 28,293,198 of record NC_140223.1, read on the forward strand.
TTCTTTGTTGCTTTGGGATTTTTCTGGATCTAGATGGGCTGTAGTGGCTCCTGGACAAAGGAGGGTCTGGAGGAAATGGATTCTGTCTTGTGAAAACAGCTCCACTGCTAATAATAAAAGTGAGAAAGTGTTTAAATCAACCTGATGTAATCCAGTTTAATCTGATACTCTGACAGCATTTGACATCCAACCCACCTTGATCTCATAGTTTTCATGCAAACATGCTCTACTCAATAAAAACAAAAGACGCAAGTGGAGTTTCATCATGTAGGATCCATGAATATCTAAATAAAGACACAATTTAGTGCAACTGCATTATGATTCGAAAAACAGTGTTTATGTTGCACGAGCGTGGACTGTATCTTAACCGTCGCGTGAGTACGTTACTAAGGGATAATTAAACGGTCATTTAGCACAGTATTTGTTAAGATATACGCCATTTTAAATCTTAAAAACAACACATATCCGAATATAAACACAATCTTATTGCAAATGTGTTGTATAGTCTGATAATTCTTCAAGAAAGTATCTCCGCTTACTTTTCGAATTGTGTGACCGTGTTGTATCCTGGGATATGCAGTCCGAACTCTGTTGTTTACATTGTTGTCGAACATAGCTGACCAACCAATCACGTTTAGTATTTTGTGATCGACAGCCATTTGAACCAATAAGAGCGATGCACTCGCGTCCGCTGCAGCCAATGACGAGCCGGGAATCTCATTGCGCGCGGAAGAGGAAAGTCGGATTGTGACAGAAGCGTCTCGTCGTCAGTCTCTCTGCTAAGGATTGAAAGGTGAATGACGTGTTGTTTGGTGTTTATAAAGTATTTCTATCTTCCCAAGTTATATTATTTACTGTATTATGTTTTTGTTAAGGCATTTGTGAAGTCGGTGAAGAGTTTAAATGCCGTTAATCAGGGATTTAAGTGGTTTTCTAGCTCGCTAACGACAGCTGTTTATATCATTGTAAGTTAGCTGATTAGCAAAATAGTAACGTTACTGTTTTTTTTTCTTGTTTTTCATGACCCCTGTGATTTTCCTTTTTCAGACTTTTCTATTGATTTACCGAAAAAATGTAAAATATATGTATACATACATGCATACAAATATAATTGTTTAAAATAATTGTAATAATAATTGAAATAATTGCAGATGAAAAAAAGAAGGGTCTGAAATTAACTAGGGTTTGGGGCATCAAAGTGCCAAAAATGCCCCAATGATTGGGACATTTTTTATATACCCATATGTAGATGCCTCATATTTTTTATATGCTCTCAATATAGCATATCAAATTGGACCGCATCCACTTGATTTTATATTAATTTCATTGTCATTTTATTGAACCCATTTCAATTATATTAGTCATAAGTAAGTACCAAATCACTAAATCATCATCTGAATGATATTACAGGTAAAGAATCCCTGTTGTGTGAGGATCACTCTGTCACAATGCTTCACTGTAAAATCAAGACTGAAAAAACAGGTGAGGTTGCAAACAAGAGTTTCTTGTTACATTTCTGTTTTAGTATGTGGTGTGTCCCTGAAAAAAATGATTTAATTTATGTGGTAAAATGGTTCTTTTGCAGATGCTGGGGCTCGAAACCGCCTTGATGCAGTATTGCAAGGTCTGGTTGAGAGGAGTGACAGTGAGAGGTTAGTGCATTAAAGCAACAACATGGAACTTTTCAACCTTCATAATATATTTCCAAGACCCTTGTGATGGTACATCGACTTACAATAGGTTGAATGACACGTCTGCCATAGCCTGACAGGGTCTGTATCGTTTTTACTGGCACTATGTAACTTCAGGGTTCGGGTAGTAACCAGAGCACAAAAAGAACTACAAAATTTGACTGCTTTACGGCATACGTCACTTCCCCCACCATTTCGTCAAATTTGGACGTGAGCGGTCAACCAGTGTTTGTTTTCGGCTTTCCTGCGTATGTTTTTGTCATGGGGGCTGTTTATGCCACTTAATGCGTTTTCTCAGATCTGATAGCTATCCGATCGTGAAAAGTCCAGGTGTAAATGCCCTCCGAAATGCATTCGAGACGGATTTGAATCCGATCCCTCAAACCACTTCAGGAGGAGATCTGAGACGCATTCCAGACGAAACTGGACAAGTGTAAATGCATATGGTTGTTGAAAGAAACCAAATTGTATTCCTCCCAAAAATACAAAAAAATAAAAAAATACAAAAAAACGTGTGAGAGCGTGTTATAGGCTATATGTTATATCCAGATATGACGACGCGCTGGAACACGCATCACCGCAGATGAGCAACTGCATCAAGCCAACGTGCAAACTATCGCAAATCAAAGTGAAAGTAAGTCGCAGACGCTTAACACACAATCTTCATCATTAAAAGTAAAGAAACGAAATGATCTTACCAGGCTTACTGCTCTCTCTTAGGCTATTGCGGTCTTTGATTTTGAAATTTTAGCTGATGATCTATGAAATGCAGCTCATATCTGTTGCTTTCGGTGACGTGCACTCCATTCAATCTGCATATAGCGCGAGAATTGAAGATCGGATTTAAATCCGTTTCGCAAAAATACATTTATGTGACCAGGTGTAAATGGAATCGTTTTGATAAATCAGATAGCTATGCCTCACAAATTAGTTTGCCAGCTGAACTCAGGTGTTGTGAGGTGTATTTATCACGTAGTCCTGAGGGATATCAGATGACGCTGTTGACATAATTTATGCGATTATCATGAGAACAGTTTTCAATATCTCACATAATTATCAGGACATAAATAAGCCTAAAGTAGAGGTTGTAAATAGTATGAACGAGCATAATTTGCAAACTATTATGATAAATTGCAATAATCATGTCTAATGTCTAAACATCATAACGGCCAATGTTATGAAATAATGCAACGTACATTTAACTTAATTGATGTTATCTGGCATTTTGTAATGTTTACATTCCAGTAAAAACAACAGAAATTAAATTGTACAGTAGGCCTAGACTATAGCCTATTTACTTGTGATTTAGCTGCAATCATGTAAAAACTTTATAATATAGGCTAATATATTTACGACAGTGCAAGTACTCCACAGCGACTCTAGGGGTCGCTGTTTGACAAAAACACAAATTCTACTTAGTGTGGCTTTAATGTGCCTTGAGCATTGAAAGCTTCAGGCTGTAACAACGAAGCTGCAAATGGACCTTAGGCAATTAAAGCTCATTAGTGATGAGTCTACTTTTGAAAACTGTCAGTTATCCAGAATGTCTAGCAATACTTAATAGCATAATCACTAGGGTTGGGCGGTATTACGGTAATATCGGATACCGCGGGATCTTAAAATAGCACCGGTATCAGTTTCAATACCGTCATTACCGGCACTGATATAGCCTATAATATATATAATTTATTTATTGCCTAAAAATGCTTATGTGTGGTTTCAGTTTGGCAATATTTCTGGTTCCAACCGAATGAGAAGGGAGAGGCGGTAAATACTGATGAGGCAATTTGTAAATTGTGCAATAAAAAGGTGACCGCGAGAGATGTAAATACCTCTAACGTCGCATCTCCGAAACAACCGCCCACTCACTGCTGCCAGGATACATAAGCGCATTAAGTTTCGTATTTGTTAAAATATTATAATGTTATTTTTTCCATCTTTGTTGATTATGAAAACAAAAGTGAACAGCACAAATAAGATGGGATGCATCGGGAGTCAGAAGATTTGACCACTTCAATAAATTTAGTTTTGTAAAAGGCCTCTTTAAAACGAATTTCGTTTTGTATAAATTGTATCTAAATTTGTATACAATTTTCATCAACCAATTGCCTGGATTTAATATAATCATGACATGATGGGCATGCCGCTGTCACTTGCATTGAAATCTCATAAAAAAGGCTATGCCTCACAGACATGACAAATAAATAAAGCTTGAAATTTCCTTAAACGAAACAATTAAAAACGAAAGAAATAGGCAACTCACTGATTAGGCTAAGTAATCCATGATGTGCATTTCTCTCGTTCATACGGAGATGCGATCGTCAATTTCATTAAACAAAACAATTCAAAACGAAAAGAAATATAGTCTGATTAATCAATGGTGTGCATTTCTCTCTATAGCGTTCACTACAGAGATGGCGATCGTCAATTTCTTTAAACGAAACAATTCAAAACGAAAGAAATAGGCTACTCACTGATTAGGCTAAGTAATCCACGATGTGCATTTCTCTCTAGGCGCGTTCATACGGAGATGCGATCATCAATTTCAGTAAACGAAACCATTCAAAACGAAAATAATAGACTAGCCTACTCTCTGTAATCCATGATGTGCATTTCTCTCTATAGCGTTCGCTACGGAGATGCCGATCGTCAATTTCTTTCAACGAAACAATTCAAAACGAAAAGAAAAAGGCCACTCTCTGATTGTGTAATGATGTGCATTTCTCTCTATAGGCGCGTTCACTACAGAGATGGTGATCGTCAACTTCCATCTTTGCAGAAAAGTTTTATTAATAAAAATCAATGGACACGCGTCACCGGATTACAAAGGCACTTCTTGCTTGTTGCACGCACACAGATATTATGTTGAATAATGGTGGGCTCCGGCTCATAATAACAGTTAATGCCGTCGGCCTGACTCAGACACAACGTGCAGGGGTTGGGCTTGATTTTTTTGTTGTTGTTTTTTTGCCCGATTTGGTGACGCCGTCTGAGCCCATTATGTCATAATTTTTAATTAGTCACGGTAATACCGTATACCCCGGTAAAATAGGGAGGCGGTTTGACGGTTTCAAAATTCGAATACACGGCTGTCAACGTGATGTAAGAGAAAACAGGATTCATCGGTCAAGGTGACCTCCTTCCACTGCTCCAAGGTCCAGTTCCTACGTTCACATGCCCATTGTAGGCGCTTTCCACAGTGGACAGGGGTCATCATGGGCACTCTGATTGGTTCATGTAATTCATGTGAAAAGTCTGGGGAGTAAAATAAAAAATGTACTAGCTAATGGCGACTCAAGCTTCATTATGTCCGTAGAGGGTTGTGTTGGCTCAGACCAGACGGGATAGCCTTCATTGCCCTCGTGCATCAATGAGCCTTGGGCGCCCAACACCCTGTCGCCGGTTTGTGGTTTGTCTCTCCTCAGACACTGTTTGTAAATTCTCACCACTGCTGTCTGAGAGCAATCCACAAGCCTTGCTGTTTCAGAGATACTCTGACCCAATCGCCCTGCCATAACAACTTAGCCCTTGTCAAAGTCAAAGATCTTTATTCCTGCCCATTTCTCCTGCATCCAACGTGATTGTTTGCTTATCATCTAATCTACCTAGGCTTTAATATGTGGCCTTGTTAGGAGATGATCAAAGATATTCGCTTCAATTGGGACTGGTCATAATGTTTTAACTCATCCGTGTATGCTATAGAGTAAATCTCAGCTTCTTGATTGTTTATATTGTCGTAAAAAATGTAAACGGCCAGCTCTAATCTGCTAAATGTGACTGTAAGTGATTTAGGGAGTCTAGATTCTCTGAACATAATTACCAATTATGTTGTTTCAGAGGTTATGTTTTTCCACTGTGACTGAGCTCAAAAAAGTACTTAGTATACTATTGATTAATTTCTTTGTTACAATCCATTTGTATTTCAGATGTCTGAATAATTACCATCCATGCTATAATTATATTCTGGAAATACCCTCTTTTGTCCAAAGTGACTTACAAATTAGGACTAAATTAAGCCATCGTGAAGAGGCAAAAACAATGCAAGAAGTGCTCAAAATACGAAGTTCAGGCATTGTATATATATATATATATAATTTATTTATTTATTTATTTATTTATTTTTTGATGAGGTTAAGTGCTCACGGAAGTGCTCACATCTTAGCATGTTTTCGTGGAAAGTCACATTAATGGTCATCAGCACTAATGCTTTAATTTGTTCCCTGAGAACCTTACAAATTACTATTCAGATAAATTATTCAGGAAAAGCTCATTTTGTCTGAGTAAATATTGGCAAGAAAAGGGCTTTCAGAAATTAAGGAGCAGTTGTTTTGGGGAAATTGGCATCTGTATAATCCGCTGTGCTTTTTCTTTACTTTTCCTGCATAGAGAGCAGAATGAAGAGGATTCTGGAAAAATGGTGGCAGACTCTTTGAGCAAGTATGCACATACAGGATGTTTATGTTACTGCTATAAACACAGTCTTCTCCCAGCTAGAAATATGTAAATGTTTAAGATTAATTTAACAGTCATATGTAATGCATATAATAAAGCATGGAATGCTTTTCTTTTTTTTGCAGGGATTTGTCACCTTCTTCTGCAGGGAAAAGGCAAGGAAAATCTTCTGGCTTGTATTTTAAATCCGTAAACCCTTTCGTTCATTTTTGAAACACAAATTAAGTTATTTTTTAATGAAATCTGAGCGATTTCTGTCCCTCCACTGACAGTCTATGCAACTACCACTTTTTTTTAAAAGTTAATCATAAAGAGATCGGAAAAACTAGTCCATATGAATTGAGCAGTTTATTACAAATTTTCTGAAGAGACATCACTTTATATGATGAACAGATTGAATTTAGGCTTTTATTTACGTATATATGCATCAATGCACACATCAGTTATATTAAATGGAAGCTTAAGCATGCTTGCTTGACGTGCGAGAACCAATGAGGTTACGCAGCATGTTTGAGATTCAGCAAGAACCAATGAGGTTAATTCTCATGTGTTACGCAGCATGTTTGAGATTCAGCCAAGAACCATTGAGGTTTGTTCTCGCATGTCAAGCAAGTGCATTTGAGCTTCTGTTTATGTTTGCTGATCAATGTTTATATGTGAATAAAAGCCTAAATTCAATCTGTTCATCATATAAAGCAATTGAGTCTCTTACATTTTTTTTTGTCTAAATCACTCGATTCATATGAACTAGTTTTATAATCTCATAATGAACTTTTTGAAGCTACAATATGGTAGTTGCGTAGAATGTCAGTGGAGGGACAAAAATCTTTTAGATTTCATTAAAATATCTTTTTTGTCATATCTAGTGTTTTGACGATGAACGAAAGTCTTGCGGATTTGGAACGACATGACAGTGAGAGTGATTGATGACAATTTTTCATTTCTGTGTGAACAAACCCTTTAATTTTCTATCGGCAGCAAAATCATTGCAATATATCAATCAATATATGTCGCCTAGCCTTACTACCAGCTGCGTGTTACTGTTAACCACTTAAAGCTCTTCAGCATTTGAGGGTGCTTTGTAAATATTTACAATAGTAATACTTAAAAAACAGTATTCATTCCTAAATGGTTTGGTAGAGTTTCCTGTAAGAGCCTCTTTTTTTCATTCACAGACCATCATCACGATTCCCACAACACAGAAGGAAGAAGCGTAAAGAGATGGATGATGGTCTGGCAGAAACCAACCAGCACAAACAAAGTAATTGATAGATCAGCTTTGTCTATTGCTCTCATTTTTGGAAATGAATACTCAGCAACAGCCAAACTAGGGCATTTTGTTTTCACATTGGCAAGTAATTTTGCCTGATCTACTAGCTGTTGTTGCAGGCAGCTGCTCACTTATCTTTATTTTATAATTGTGTGTATCTATATTTAGTCAAAGTAACAAAATAAGGGAAAGAGCAAATGATGAGATAGGATGAATTCAGGTCAATTTGAAATTAATGATATTAATGTATATTGGTAACTTTGCATCTTTCAGATAAATAACATGTTTTATCATTTCTGATAAGCGCTGTTGGGTTTATTTATATATCAGAGAACATTCTGTGGTGGCTTGAGGGATTTCTAGAGAATTTAATTTCATTTGGATGGGTTTTTTTTATCTTAATTTCACAAGACCCATTTCCTGTTTTCTTATGTGCTCCACATCTCATCTTCTCCATCAGATGCGTATATTATCAAGTTATTTGACCGCAGTGTGGACTTGGCTCAGTTCAGCACTACCACGCCGCTGTATCCCATTTGTCGGGCATGGATGAGAAACAACCCCTCTATGCGAGAGAGAACTGCGCCCAGCCCCCCTCACAGCTCCGGGGAGGACGAGGTCACACCCAGCATTCACTTCGCAATTATTTTAAATACAAATCCTTTTCAGATCATTGAACTACTCAAAATAACACCATTGTAGAGATGCGCGGATGGGCTATTATTTCATCCGCAACCGCATCACAAAAATCATCATCCGTCCGCCATCCAGCCGCACCAACGTTTTTGACCAATTTTCAAAACCGCACCCGCCCGCCATCCGTTGATTTGTGTATACATATATTTTTCATTTGATTGGTTCAACCGCCCGCCACCCGCCCGAATTTAATTAAAATATTATTTTTCGTCACGTCATGAGTCCGCGGCTGTAACCGCCAACCGCGCATCTCTACACCATTGTATTTTGGTCTATGACTGTACTTTGAAGATGGGCGTATTCCAAGTTAAAAACAAGCTAAACTCTCTCTGGCATTACTATTTGCCACTGAAAATGACAAACAAAATCATGCCTACATTAATGTAATTACTGGGGAAATCATGAATTGTGAAGGTCATATTTTTATTAGAGCACTAAAAATGTGTAGGTTTAAAATGTTTGTCTAAATCGTCTTTTTGAAGTGGGACTATTTTTCTTGGTGGATGAACATTTGTTTACATAATTCTGGCAATGAAGTTCCTTGCAAAAAAGTTCCCACGCCACGATCCAAGACACGGGAAATTTCCAAACATTTCATTTAAAGACCAAAAATAGTCATTAAAATGTCTCCAGTCAAGATACATTTTTTGTTAAACAGTATTTCTTTGACTAGAAACTATGTGAGAGTGATCTCTTAAAATTATTTATTTGTTTAATTCTCATAGAGTCTAATGACTCGGAAAAGTCAGGTAAAGGACCCCTGATGTAAACGGATAGTTATCAAGCACCCTTACATATGGTTATTTTAGTGTTTATTCGGGTTATTGTTGCACTATAGACTTTCTTTGCAAGGGCATCCCTGTAAAAGCATTTATAATTGATTTTACAAAATCAGTATATTTGAAAATCATGTCAGACTGCTTGTTGTATTTAACTTGACCTTCACCTCGTTCTTCTCTAATTCAAGTTTGTTTTTGGAGCAAAAGAAGAAGTAGAAACATGTCTTGGCCCACTGCAGTATAATATCTTGGATAAATATTCAGTTACATTTTTAGTTGTGAAGTTCAAAGTTTGTTGTTAATAATCCTGCAACATCTGGCTTGACTCTCCCTTCTGAGTTCAATTACCCAGTGGAGAAATAAATTAATCTTTTTCCATTGCATTTCCCTGGCTTCCTTTCACCACTAAGGATTGTCCTTGGCTTCACGCCACAACAAGCATCACAATTGAGGGAAACTGCTCTTTGATTGTTATTCTTTCAGATGACTGACATGCTGAATGGCAAAGGACAGAACCTGTACAGGCTTCCTCCGCCTGTTTCCTGTCCAGTAGGTTCAGCTGGTGAACCTGTTAATCTCAGAATTCCACCTGTAGAGAAACCAACAGAGAGCCAGGTGGGCAATAGCAACTGTTGTGCCGTACATGGTGTACAGGAAACGCTTATCTTTCTTTGAGGATCTGCATTCAAACAATCCTTTTGACAGGAACTGTTAAATGACAGACTATAAAGTTGCCGTCAAACACTTCTGCTTTACCCTTTACCAATCTTTGTTAGGAATGTGATAAGTAAACTTGTTTGCACACTGAATTGATTGGTTATTCATCACGTTAATGACGGAATTCATAATTTAAAGAGGACCTATTATGCTTTTTTACATTTTCAGGTGTCTTTAGTGTGTAATGTTGCTGTTTGAGCATGAAGAAATTCTGCAAAGTCATAAAGCACAAAGTCACTCCAAAGGGAGTTATTCTCTATATTCTGAACTCCCTGAAACACCTCAGTTGTAGTCTTGAGATTCCTCAGTTAAATAATTCCCACCCAAGGCATATGCAAAATAATGCGGTTGAGGCCTGGTTGAGTTGCGTTAGTAGTGTGGTGAAACTTATGGTTATGGTAAGGGGGCGTGACGTGAGCATTTGAGCGTGCGGTTAAAAACTATCCTAGAGCGCCATCTGCTGTTAAAAACTAAGCTCAGAATCGATTCGCGATGCATTCGGGAATAAAGTTGGAATCGATTCACGAATCACGATGCATCGATATATTGTCCCAGCCCTAGTTTCCCGTACAACGATGCAACTCGCTGCTTAACTACCATAGTACGATGCATCGTTGAAGAAATCAACTAGCAAGTCACAACTGTTTCCCGAAACCGTATTGTTGCAAATTGGTCGTTCAACCACGTTGGTTAATGATGTCACACAGGTGGTGGAGTAATAACTACTTTTAATGAATCTGTTTGAGATCGAATTAACGCTAGATGTTTTGCTATAAATTATGGACATGGCACCTGAGGACTAATTCAAATTTTTCTCAGTTATTTTGCTTTATTTCCAGATTCAATCATAGGCTCGTTCTTATGTAGTAGAGCACGTTCGCACGGGCACTATTCAAAAATGACGCTTTAAATCATTTAAACTAAAAGACACACATGACATTTGTATGTATTCTAAATAAAAGATACAGATTGTACTGAATGTACTGAATCACGACTTTGTATAAGGGCATACCAGGTCCTATTTAAAGTTTGCAATACTGTAATGTTGCTAAATTGTGTGCTTCATGTGGCCATATCCATTTGTGATTTTGGTATTTGCAAGATCTTTTTCTTTTTCAGTCCATAGACACTGCAGCAGGCACCTCACCTCTTATCTTCAGTCACATCAAACGCTGGAAGAAAATTAGACAAAAGTATAACTTCTCATCATTCATTCATTTCCACTTCTTTTCTTTTATGGGGGATGGGTATTTACAAATGAAATAATGCGTATGTTCTTTATCATTTGTTTCTTGTGTGTTTTAGGTGGAAGGAGGCCTCTAGCAAGAACCAGCTGAGATACAGCGAGAGCATAAAAATCCTTAAGGAAATGTATGAACGTTAGTTCACATGCATCCCTAGTGTATCTGAAGAAAATCTGTTAAAGGAATTAAACAAAAATGTCCAGGCAGGAAGCCTTCAATGAGAGTGAAATAGTTGTAACCAAAATGTTGAATTGAGAGCTGAACTTTAGCATAAAATATGTGAGTAAATGATTTAGTCATTTTTTTTTTCTTTAAATACAAAAAAAAATCACATGGGTTTCAAATAAATCTACAGTTCTGAAAGTGAATTTGATGTTTATTGAATAAATTGAATGAATTCTTTATGACCGTTCTTGACCCTTAGCTATTTCAATGCTCAGTGTTTGTCTATCACCTATTTGCATGCGTAATATCCTGAGATAGCACATTAATGAGACTGCACACCCAATGGGAAACATGTATGCAGTATTTTTAATACCAGAGTCCCATTCAAAGCTTTTTTACATGCTTTTATTCAGAATAAAGGGAATAAAATTGCTAAAGGTACATAGAAGTGAAAAGTCTTGTGTGTCCTGGCATCTGTTAGGTGTGGAGGTGCGGCTGCCTTTTGTCTGCTTTTTGACCCTGAAGTTCAGATGCTCTTCAGTGTATGCCGTCTCCAGCAGCAGACACTGTTTATGCTTTTGCTTGTATTCCTCAGACATGAACATACACTCACCTAAAGGATTATTAGGAACACCATACTAATACTGTGTTTGACCCCCTTTCGTCTTCAGAACTGCCTTAATTCTACGTGGCATTAATTCAACAAGGTGCTGAAAGCATTCTTTAGAAATGTTGGCCCATATTGATTGGATAGCATCTTGCAGTTGATGGAGATTTGTGGGATGCACATCCAGGGCACGAAGCTCCCGTTCCACCACATCCCAAAGATGCTCTATTGGGTTGAGATCTGGTGACTGTGGGGGCCATTTTAGTACAGTGAACTCATTGTCATGTTCAAGAAACCAATTTGAAATGATTCAAGCTTTGTGACATGGTGCATTATCCTGCTGGAAGTAGCCATCAGAGGATGGGTACATGGTGGTCATAAAGGGATGGACATGGTCAGAAACACTGCTCAGGTAGGCCGTGGCATTTAAACAATGCCCAATTGGCACTAAGGGGCCTAAAGTGTGCCAAGAAAACATCCCCCACACCATTACACCACCACCACCAGCCTGCACAGTGGTATCAAGGCATGATGGATCCATGTTCTCATTCTGTTTACGCCAAATTCTGACTCTACCATCTGAATGTCTCAACAGAAATTGAGACTCATCAGACCAGGCAACATTTTTCCAGTCTTCAACTAGTCCAATTGTGGTGAGCTCGTGCAAATTGTAGCCTCTTTTTCCTATTTGTAGTGGAGATGAGTGGTACCCGGTGGGGTCTTCTGCTGTTGTAGCCCATCCGCCTCAAGGTTGTGCGTGTTGTGGCTTCACAAATGCATCAACAAGGCATTTTCGCCCACAGGACTGCCGCATACTGGATGTTTTTCCCTTTTCACACCATTCTTTGTAAACCCTAGAAATGGTTGTGCGTGAAAATCCCAGTTACTGAGCAGATTGTGAAATACTCAGACCGGCCCGTCTGGCACCAACAACCATGCCACGCTCAAAATTGCTTAAATCACCTTTCTTTCCCATTCTGACATTCAGTTTGGAGTTCAGGAGATTGTCTTGACCAGGACCACACCCCTAAATGCATTGAAGCAACTGCCATGTGATTGGTTGATTAGATAATTGCATTAATGAGAAATTGAACAGGTGTTCCTAATAATCCTTTAGGTGAGTGTATATAGGATGGGGTTCAGACAGCTTTTCAACATAATCAGGTGTTCAGCTATTGCTGCAGTTATTAAAAATAGCCTTGAAACACTTTCAAGCCACTTATTTTCAGCTGCAAATGCTATATAAAAGTAAAAAAACAAACGACTGAAGCCAAGATACGAAAAAGACCAGGACCACAGTTATGACCCGAAAAGGCCTGAGTTGTTCCCTCCCGAGAGACTACGCCTCTGGAAGCATGTGCAACTAGTCCGATCTTGATTGGTGCTGCCAGTGCCAATGACGTGACGGCCTAAGCTACAAAGGAAGCTGGCAACACAGTAGCATTAGCGCTGGTGGGTAAAGCTTATTCGACGGCGGGTCAGGCTGCGGCATGTCTGCACACAATAGGCTTAATCTCAAACAAGCCTAATGTCTGCTTCCACGCACCTTGTGAGCTGGTAAAGTCCTTACTAAGATACTGTGAGTTTATAAAATTCCTAAAGGAAATTACAATCAAATGTATGTATTTTTGATGTTATATTTAGAATAAAGTTCAAACATAAATCAGCTTAACAAAATTAGCTGTTGCATATTTGGATTTATAAAAAGTTTCAAAAACATATATAATCCATTAATCATTAGGAAATACTTTCCCCATTTGGTTCTACAACACAAATTAAACAGTCGTTCCACAAACATGAATTTTGAAATTGCTGTTTGTTAAAAGATGATAAGTTGATAGATAAGGACTTCTTCAGTGGTTGTGATATTCATATAGTTATGGTGGTAACAATCATTTAGAGACTGTGAAAAGTTTTTCTACATATCCAATAATTCAAAGGGGTTTGTCTTGTCCTGCTCGTCGTTCTGCCTTCCTAAAGTCCAGATGTTCTTCAGCAAATGCCGTCTCCAGCACCAGCAGTAGAGACTGTTTAAGCTTCTTCTTATACTCATCACACATGAACACATAGAGAATTGGGTTTAAACAGCTGTTTAGAAAAACCAGATAGAAACTAAATATCGTTGCTTTCAGAAGAACTTCTTCATCACTGTCCCACCAGTTATTATTTACTTCAGTTATTAAACAAAAAATGCAAACATAGTATGGAAAAAAGCATAGGAAAAAAGTCAGCACAACAGCCATAATGACCCTGTACGACCTGAGCTGCTTCCCCATTTTGAGGCGTTTGATTCGTACTCCAATAGCAACGTGTAAAGATGCAATGATCATGAAGGGGATGAGAAAGCCCACTAAAAATGTATATGTGACCAGAAACGTTAAAGGAACATTCACGATGAAGAAAGGGATGCAGCAGCTGATGGATGAAACCCACACGATCATGCAGATGATCCTGGCTCTAAGTACAGTTCGTTTATTTTGAGCCCAAACAACCATCCATGTGCACAGGCATCGGTCCAGACTGACAACTACGAGGAAAAAAACGCTAGCAAACTGATTTAGTGATATCTTCATGGAGAGAACGTACATAAATGTTGATTTTTGATGTACAAAAAGAAATGATTAGGCCTACTACGGATGATATGAAGATAAAGTCTGCAATCGCCAAGTTGAGAAACCAAATAGAGTTGACTGTCGTCTTCATTCTGCAGCCAGTCAGAAATATGACAAGCCCGTTTCCAATGAAACCCACTATAAAGGTGACAGTGTAAATGCATATATAAAAAATTATCAGGTCATAAGGCTGGATAGTGGTATAATTTGTTGAGCCTCTGGTCAAGTTTTCAGGTCCAAAACTTGTTGCTTCTACACAACAAATGAGAGAAACACATTTCTGAAACACATTTCATGTGCAACATCATTTTTCCATGCAGTTTCACGCACAAAAATGCAATTTTGTGTTAAATAAAATGTGATTTAAAATGAAAAAAAATATTTTTTGATAAACTGACAAAGATATTTAACAAACTACAGTACTTCACATGATTTCTGCTGTCTGATTAAAGACATTTTTTGTCTTATGTATGAGGAGTCTGTATATATATATTATTTTTTATTTTATTTTTTTTGCTGTGTAAAGGTGGTTATGTAGTACCCTCACCGCCTGATGAGGGGAGATATATGTATATATTAACACAGGACATGGAGCTGCTGCTGCTTCACTTATCAGTCTGTATTGTTTGAGCAGCGCGCACGCGCCCCGCCCCCTCCCCAAGCAGGCGAACACTCCCAAAAGGTGAAAGCAATCAAATCATAGAACGATTGAGCAGGGAACATTAATCAACGGAATAAACACATTTAAGGAATAAATTCTCTTGTCATCCATATATCTTACATATAACATATTTACTACTATTTACTTATTTATTTACAAATGCTTATATAGCCTACTTTTGTAACCACCACACTCTCCCCCTCAAAATAAGATGTCGTCCCGACATCATTAAGTAATCAGTTAGGCTACAGCAATGCTCAATTTACAATATTTAACTCCACCCAGCAGTTGTTTTACGTAACATCAGATTTCAGAACACTGTTACCAACATTTTCTTGCACAACATTCTTTTTTTTTTCACAAGCAATCATTTGACCATACAAGAGTCCATATTACTTAATAGTCCAGAGGCACTTCGTTCGTAAAAGTCCCATGGTTTAGTGTCAAAAAAGAAAGTTCTTTTAAAACCACAGAGTCTCTTTTAGGGAGGAAAAAACAGTCCATTAATTTGCCCCGGCAAAAATGGCAGAAAGTCCTTAAAGCAAGAAAAAAATATTCAAAAAGAGTCAACAAGAAAGTCTCAAAGTGACTCAAAGTGTCCACAGTTTCAAGACCGCACAACAGTCCATTTTCGTAATATTTGGTAACAGTCCATTGTTTTTCTGTTTGCTCTTTTTTTCCAATAATTTCACACTATGGGCAATAAACAGTCTCTGGCTAGTGTGGTGTATAGCGGTACTTCACCTTCAACACAGACCATACTGTAACTAGTGACGTGGGGGTTTCATGTGGTAGTGCATTTCAGAGTTAATAGCACATATATGAGGGCTGGGGGTAACAAAGTGGCGCTGCTAACCAGGGTGTCGCAGCAGTCATTCCACTAGAGGCATAGTGTGGGAAGTGGTTATTTCCCACCATTTGCACATTGTAGCATGATGGGACCCCAAAATTGTCATATGTAAACTTTTTGGGTGGCCGTCGCTTCCTCCTGGTGAATTGGTGCTCGTTGTCCTTCTCTGAGGTCCTGTACCTGGACTCAAGCGCTACAGTTGTTTCGTCAACAGGTAAGTCTCGTTCCATTAGGTCCACAGCTGGTTCGTTTTCTGGCTCTTGAAGATTTATTTCTGACTTGACCGAAGGTGACTGTGGGCATGGTTCTGACACTGGAAAGCTAGAAAGCGGCTTACAAGGTACGGATTGTGGTAACGGATCCCTGTTTCCTTGGATATCCCTGCTTTCTTGTGATCTTTTCTCATAAGGCTCCACTCTGAAGTAGTACTCATCCTCTTCACTTTCATCATCACACTCTGGCTCACTTTCTCTCTCTCTGGTGGGCTGAGTTCTGCTTTTCCTTGGTTGATGTCCTTGCTTTGGTTTGACACTTTGTGGTGGTGTGATGTTAAGAGGTAGATGGTCACAGGAAAGAAGAAGATTGCGATGTAAAACTCTTGATCTACCTTTACTCTGCTCAGGTTTTACTTCGTAGATTGGTGCATCATCTGCCACCTGGCGTGTGACAACGTGAACTTCATCCTCCCAGTAATTCCGCAGTTTCCCAGTCCCACCTCTTGGAGTCAAGTTTTTCACGAGGACCCTGCTTCCTGGTAACAGGTCTGTGCACCTCACTTTTTGGTCGTAATTCCTTTTGTTCCTTTCAGCACACTTGGTTGCCTGTTCTCTCGCTATCTCACAAGCTTCTTGCATCCCTTTCGTCCATCGTTCCATGTACTCACTGTAACTTTGAGAGTTGTTGTCGGTGTTGAGTCCGAAAAGAGCGTCGATGGGCAGCCTTGGCAAACGTCCGAACAGCAGATGGAAAGGGGAAAAGCCAGTCACGTCACATCGAGTACAGTTGTAGGAAAATATTAATTTGTTGAGTGCATCCTTCCAATTCGACTTTTGTCTTTCAGTCAGGGTTTTCAGAATCTGCAGTAATGTCCGGTTAAATCTTTCCACCTGCCCATTTCCTTGGGGGTGGTAGGGGGTGGTCCTTGAGCCGGCGACACCACTATACTTTTTGAGTTGGGTGAGCAGCTGATTTTCAAATTCCCCTCCTTGGTAGTGGTGAATTCTGGACGGAAACCCAAACTTGAGGGCGAAATCATTGAATAATCGGTCAGCCACTGTTTTTGCTGATTTTGAGGTGGTGGCATAGGCCTGTGCAAATCGGGTGAAGTGATCAACAATAACCAAAATATATTCATAGCCCCCCTTGCATTTATCTAAATGAAGAAAGTCAATGGATACTAATTCGAAAGGTTGGGTCGTTTTGATACTTTTAAGGGGCGCTCTTGTCTCACGGCATGGCTTTTTTTTGTTTGATGCAGGAGCAGGTTCTCAGGACATAGTCCTCAATGTCTTTCTGCATGTAGGGCCAGAAGAATCGATCCCTGATGAGGCTTGTGGTGCGGTCGAGACCCTGATGACCCATCTCATTATGCAGTTCTCTTAGAACAGTTGTTTTGAACTGAGTTGGTAGTACCAGCTGTGTCCTGTGAGATGTTTGGCGGAACAGAATGCCATGTTCATCCAGTTTCAGTTTATCCCATTCTCTTAGGAGAACTTTTGATTGTGAGTTGACCGACCACCACTGCTGAGGAGGCCTGGATCCTGCTTGTAAGTGTTCAATGATTACTCCAATGTCCTTGTCATCCTTTTGTGCTTGTCTAATTTCTTCTTTTGACAGGGGTTTGAGGAGTCCATCATCTTCCTCCACACATACTGGAGCACTCTGAAAGGCCACAGCAAGGGACACATCTGGATCACGCTGAATCTCCACTGCTTGTACTACTGCTCCCACACAGTCAGATGAGAACTCCTCAGTACATTCTCTCATTGTCGTTTCCAGGTCGACTGGCATCCTGGAGAGTGAGTCTGCATCTATGTTTTCTCTACCGGGACGGTAGCGTATGGTAAAGTGGAAGTCTGCGAACTCTGATACCCATCTACACCCGGTGGCGTTTAACTTTGCCGAGGTCAGGACATAGGTCAATGGGTTGTTGTCGCTAAACACTGTAAAGGTTGGTGCATAATACAGATAGTCTCTGAATTTTTCTGTTACAGCCCATTTCAGAGCTAAAAATTCCAATTTCCCACTGTGCAGGTGGTAATTTTTCTCTGCTGCTGTCAACGTTCGGGAGCCATAGGCAATTACTCTCAGCTTTCCCTTCTCATTCTGATATAAAATTGCTCCTAAACCTTGGTTGGATGCGTCCGTATGGAGTATGAATGGTTGGGAGAAGTCTGGAAACCCTAGAACTGGAGGCTGAACCAGGCAATCAATCAATTTCTCAAGTACCTCCTGATGGTGTTCTGTCCACTCAATCGATTTACTTGATGGTCATAGGCGCCGATTTATGTTTTCCTGCGTGGGTGCTCATGGGCGCACGCCCTTTAAAAAAAAAAGAAAAAAGAAAGTAGCCTAGTCAAAAAATGTTTGCATTTCAGAACCTTAGGAAATGGACAGCGGCCGACACGAACACGCACACCTATTTACTTGATAATAAAGCCGTAAAGTAGGCTATCTTTCAACTCAGGACAGCGCCACTTCTCACAAATACAGACAGGATTGGAGATGAAAAGTTTAACTGACACGTAACCGCGATCAGCTTCGTGGGAAATTAAGAATCAATGTCACACAACAGAGTCCTGCACGGGTCCGATTTTGTAAACCCGCAGTTCTTAAAACTGCATCCGACCCGTTTACCGACAGCAGCACTAATTTAAATCCGCGACCCGACCCGAAATAAAATCAGTTTATACTATCACATTATAGACACACTTACAAATTTTTTATTGTTTATTGCCAGATCATACAGAAGTTATCACACAACCATTAACACAATGACAACTTCATCCGGTAGGCTACATGAAGAACATGGCTAACATTACCACAAAACTGAGTAGCCTTGCTAACATTTTACCAGTCGAACAGACGCGGCTACAATACTATATCTGCCACGCAATTTCGTCTAGCCTACATCTGACAATGTTGGGTTCAAACACGCCCTGCACACCACACATACTGAACAGTGTTAAATTTGACAAATACTAGAACGGCTTGGTTTGTTACCACAGTAACAGTTATCTGCGTGCTTCCTCAGCGATGAAGTTCCACATTTGCGGCTATCCGAAAATGCATGCAGCAAGCCTTTCACAACATTGTTTTCTTCAGTTTTGTCGACAACTTTACCATCTCCACTAGCTATTCTTTTCTTCACCTCCTCAGCATCCATCTCGACGACTGCAAGCAGATCGCGCGCGCGGTTATGATGACTTTTTAAAAGTGAAAGTAGGTATAGAGACTCCTGGGAGGGCGTGTCGCGTGGGCACAAATAAACTGATGTGGATTTTAAATTATTTTATTAACTTGAAATACAGGCATATTTTTGTAGATGTGTTCCTAAAAATGTGCATAAGTTATATGTTTAACGTTTGCACGTGATTGTTTTAAGCCCGTGTTTAGACCCGTGTTTCCCCCGTGTCCGACCCAACCCGCACCCGTTTGAGCAAAATTTGTGGGTCACCTGAACCCGTGCAGGACTCGGTCACACAAGTCCACACAGTAAAAAATATATTTGTTGACTCACCATTGCGGTTAATTCTTCAGGAGGAACGTGCGACATAACCAATCACAGTGTGACAGACGCTTCACATAGCACCAACTGCAATGTTTAATTTTAAATGAATGTAACTGGCAGTTTGGCACACGTGGGTGCTCGGTATTTTCCGTGGGTGCTCGGTATTTTCCGTGGGTGCTCGAGCCCCGGAGCACCCACGGTATCGGCGCCTATGTTGATGGTACCACATGATTCCGTTTGTTATTTCTTATGTTGTGCTTTCCTTTCCTCTGTGGCTCACCATCAGTGTTAGCTTTTAGCAGATCATAGAGGGGACTGGCAATCCGGGAGAAGTCTTTGAGGTATTGGCGATAATAGCTGAGCAGGCCAAGAATCTTGCGCAGCTCTCCTACTGTGCTCGGTTTCTTTTCCTTAAGTGCCGTTACAGCGACTGTGTCCGCGGGATCCATACTACTGCCTTCAGCTGAGACAATTCTTCCCAGGTAACGCACCTCCTTCCTAAAGAGCTCACATTTTTTAGGTTTTAACTTGACTCCATGGGATTGCAACCTTTTAAGCACTCTCCGTAACGCTTCCACCTGATCGTCGAAGGACTCAGTGAAGACCAGGATGTCATCTAAATAGGGTATGCAAATTTTATCTCTCAATCCTTTCAGGCATTCCTCCATAAACCGTTGGAATGCTGCAGGCGCATTCATAAGGCTGAAGGGGATACGGATCCATTCGTAGAGGCCCCATGGTGTGGTGAATCCAGTCAGATACCTGCTCTCTGGGGACATGAACCCTTGGTGGTATGCTTTTCCCTGGTCCAGTAGAGAGAACCATGCATTGCCCCCCAAGCCATCGAGGATATCCTGCACCCTGGGTATTGGCTGGCGATCAGGGATTGTTTTGCTGTTCAGGCCCCTATAGTCAATACACAGCCTGAGACTGCCATCTTTCTTTCGAACGCAGACAATTGGGGACGAGTAAGGGGAATGAGACTTGGTCACCCATCCTTGAGCAATCAGATCGTGTAAGTAGTCTTTCATTTCTTGGTATAATGGTTTAGGGACTGATGTGTATGTGCGGGCAACAGGAGTGTTATCGTTTAAATCAATGCTCAGTTGTAAACCTGGAACACAGCCAATATCATCATCTGACTTTGAGAAGGCATGACATTTCTCACGCAACATCTGCTTCACTTGATGTTGTTGGGGCAGAGTTAAATGGCTCACATCAACTGGAGGGTCCCATGAATCCTGGTTGCCATCTCCACTAGTTGATTCTGGTGGAACCTGGACAACAGAGGCTGTGGCTGCACATGGTGGGTTTGCCGTTGGTAAGACAGACTTAACCGGCTGCAATGTTCCTAGCTCTGTTCGGCCGCTGAGTGTGATGTCATGGTCTGTTCCTTTCTGCACACTGATTGTAATCACCGGGCGACCACCCCTTTTCAGAGTGAGGAGGGTATCAAAAAGTTCAAGGCCATCAGGATATGGTGGGTTGACATGTGGTTCAAACAGCAGCACACTATCTCGCTTCACATGAGGCACTTTAACTTGGCACTGAATCTGCATAACAGTGTGCTTCAATATGTTCACAGGCTCCTTCGTGGTTCTTACTGTGTACTCGCTGAGGCCCTCTGCAGTCACCAGATTGATGAAGGTATTTACTCTATTTTTCTTTATGCTAGGGAAAGCCTTCCTGACAGTTCTGTACAAACATACATTAGTCACATCATGAGATCCATTTGTTTCACTCCGTCTCATTATTTGTTCTATCACGTTATACCCGATGATAGGTCTGGACAATTCTTGGTCCTTCAAGACAAGCACAGGAATGAGTAGCTGTTTCACATTCATTACAGGGGATGCTAGTTTAAAGGTAATCTCCACCCATCCGCTGTATGGCATGTTCGTTCCATTGGCTGCCACCAGACGCAGACTATCTGGTGCTTCCGTTGCCTCTGAAATGTTTCTAAGTGTCACTTCCGGTGCGTATCTGGCTTTCCACTGCTCATCGATAATGCATACTTGAGAGCCGGTGTCCCATAATGCTTCTGTCTTTTGCCCCTGCAAGTAACAGGTCACAAGACACTGTTTGCCCACTATAGACGTGACTGCAGAATGCTGGTTAACTTGACAAGGGGCTGTTACAATACTATCAAGGGACTGGAACTCAAGCGGTCTCTGGTGGCTAATGCTACGTCTGTCATGTTTTTGGGACTTCTCTACTGCTCGGATCACACCCTGTCCCGTGGGGGCAACCCGCTCCGGTTTAACGGAGCTCCTGGCTGAGGCCTGGTGCCTTTGCTCCTACAGCCAGCTGAGAAGTGCTCACTGCTGCCACAGTGGTAACAATGGGTGCAAGGTTCCTCTGCTTTACGCTGCTGGCAATGGAAACATTGTCTGGCCCGTGACGGACGGGGCTGGCGGAACTGATAAGGGTGCTGTTGTGGTGGCACCATATACTGCTGGGGATAATGCTGTGATGTTGCAAAACTTGAAGGATGAGTTGCATAATTGATGGACATGGGATGCTGCGGAGGAGAAGGATACACATATGGCTGTCCGTGGTGAGTCTCTGGTACTGTATAATGCTGGCTTGACTGGAGATAGTGTTCTTGTGGAACAGGTGGACACTGAGCTGGGTTTGCAGGTGTAAGCATTATGTTCTGTTCCCTCACCTGTTTCTGACTTTGTGAGAACTGGTGTGGAGGCATGTATGGACCTGCCTGCTGTGAACATGTAGCTGTATCCGGTTTCCAGGTCTGATGCTCTTGGACTGTCCATCCTGATGTCTGTCGGGAACCCTGAGATGAGAGCTGATGCTGTGGGGACACTGCTGCTGTTGGTTCCTTATTATAGACTGAAAAACACTGCTGAGGAAAAGATAATGGTTGTTGCATTGTTTCTTTAATCTGCATGATATCATCACTCAGGCTTTTCAGTTGCGACATTAAATCGAGCTTAGATGGTTTGGGCTGGACTTTTTGTTCAGGGACAGGCTCGCTTAGCTGCACAGCATGAACAGTACCACTTTTTTCAGATTTTCGTTTGTTTTGTCTTTCAGATTCATTCGAGCAAGCGATATTGAGTTTTTCCAGCAACACCTCGTCTGGAACAGTGGGATCTGAGAGGCATGTTTGAAGGTCACTTTGGACGCGATCATTTTGCAATCTGGTCAAGACTGTGTGCAAAAACATATTCTGGACTAAAGCAGGATCAAATTTTAAGCCTGAATCATCCTCCTGAGAAGCAAACAGAATTTTCTGTCTAAGATCAAGGGCTGGTATTAGGAAGCTTTGTGGCGTTTCTCTACTGCGCTGAGCTTCGGTGGTGAGTTGCTTATATAGCTCAGTAGCATTTTTCTCCTGATAATGAGATCGAAGTATGCGTCTCAGCATGGGGAGAGTCAGCCCTGCCTTTCCCTCCAGATAGCTCCGCAGCTGAAGCCCTGGTGTGATAGCTCTGATGACAGAATCTATTATTTCCTGTTCTGAATAGCCCTTATTGAGTCCGCTTTCTATCTGCCTTGCCAGACCGGAAAATTAGAGACGATCCTTCTGTCATGGATCTCCTATTAGACCAGAAATTTTGAAGTCTTTGTGCCAGGCTGAGTTAATTTGTCTCTGTGATGTGTACGGAGAATAAACTGGGCCATGGCTTACATATGTCTGTCTGTTTCTTGCATTTTGTACTGTGGTAGGACTAATGTGCATGGCAGAAACCAACTCAGCTGCACTTCTTCCACTTTCTGGTATTTCTCTTTGGACTGTATGGACCTCTCCAGGTTTATTTTTCTCTCCCTCGGCCCCTGGGTCAGACTCATTAACTGTGATTCCCATGAGCTGACTCAGATTGTCATTAATGGTCAGAAGTTCAGCCATTCCGCCATCCTCTAACTCATCTAGCTCTGGTCTCAGAAGATGGTTAAGGCCGCCCAAAAGGGACAAACGAGTCACATTTGTCTCCTCCTCTCGTATTAGGTGAAGAGAGACACTGAGTTTTGCCAGCTTTTCACATGATAGCATGCATATTTGCTCACTAATTTCATCCTGAAGACGTTTAAGCTCATGCATTTTTTTTTTTTTTTTTTTTTTTCTGCGGTGTAGACAGGCTTTTGAGGGTGTTTACCTTACTGACTTGACCTTGTGACAACTGTGCACACACTGCTCAATCAGTCTTTACCACCACTCATCCGGAATATCTCACACTGCTGCTCATCTTGGTCACTAAGAACGGGACGATGTTGCAAAATGGGCTCTAACGGTCAGGGAGTCACTCCATCGAACATCAGATCCCAGCGGGGCCTCCAAAATGTAGTACCCTCACCGCCTGATGAGGGGAGATATATGTATATATTAACACAGGACACGGAGCTGCTGCTGCTTCACTTATCAGAGTCTGTATTGTTTGAGCAGCGCGCGCGCGCCCCGCCCCCTCCCCAAGCAGGCGAACACTCCCAAAAGGTGAAAGCAATCAAATCATAGAACGATTGAGCAGGGAACATTAATCAACGGAATAAACACAATTAAGGAATAAATTCTCTTGTCATCCATATATCTTACATATAACATATTTACTACTATTTACTTATTTATTTACAAATGCTTATATAGCCTACTTTTGTAACCACCACAGTTAGATGCAATAAAGAAGATCAGTCACAATTCAGAATGCAAATATATTTAAGAAAGAAGACTAATAATACAACTAAACTAAACTAAAATGCTGTTAATCCAGCAGTTACAGGTTACATTTTGAATATATTGTTTGGACAAATGCTGCTGGCACCAACAATGTATTTAATACCTTCATAATCTGTAATCTAATGTTTGTTCTTATTTATTTATTATTTATTTATTTCTTGTCCAGTTTTATTCATTTGAAGAATAAAATGCCCCTTTTGTAAATGCTAAAAATGTAACAGAACATTATATATTTTGTACATTCAACAACACTCTAAGTGTAATTTTTAAACTGTGAGGCAAATATATTCATGGGATACATTTTCATACAGACTAAAGACTAATTTCTTAAAATACTTTTTAAATATTATTTAATATCATATATTATTATATGACACAGTATACTTATTGATGATCTGATTGGTTTTAGCCGGCACTCTATCTGTATTGACTGTCTCTTAAACAGTTTTGCATTTACTATTGAGAGGTGTTTAAAAAAACATGTCATATGAATAATACACATATTCAGTTCTTACCCATTTTTGAGCCGTTAATGCACTGGGACAAGCCGAGTCTTGATCTTGGTATCTTCTCAGTCTTGCTGACAGATTGTTGGCTTTATACCAGACAGCAAATGTACATCCCCCTACATTCTGATTGGATGTTACTGATAGTGGCTATCATCAGACTTGATGAAATGATTACAGCTTTATTTAGCATCACAGTGTGAAGTGGGCATGTACAACAAAACCTTTCCTGCACCACAGCATGCTCCTGAAGCTCAAACACAGAGCATGGTGCTAGACTTCAATTCAAATACATGAACTGATAAACATTTATATACTGTAAGTTGTTTTGAATAACAGTGCCAGTGTGAAATGAATCATACAATTATGTTTCAGTGATTACAGTTTTTTCCAATTGCTTAAACACATTTCTTGACGTTATGCCTCCTTTTCTCGAAACTCTAAACACAAAACCATAACTTCTTACCCAATTCCGCATTCTTCCTATTTTCAGGCCAAAATGAAGCTCTCCACTCAAAACCATTAAATCTTGCTGAAAAATCTACCTTTGCCTTCAGAAATGACACACAAGCTCTCAAAAACACAAACACTACAACATTGACTTAAACACTGGTGAGATCAATTCAAAACACTCACAAAAATCAGGTATCATTTTACAGCTCAGTGCCTATTACAGTAAACAACAAACATAGAGTGGTGCAGATACAGTGAAATTCAACAATAAGCTTAAAGAAAAGTTTATTTTCATTACACTGTAAAGAGATCGTACAGATGAAAAGCACTAGAAAGGAAAAGTTGAAATACCAAAGAACTGAACATGAACATGGAATTGCAATACAATACAGTATACTGTCAATTACAGTACAGTAAAATAAACAAATTCAGCATCATCTGCCAAATTGCATTGCAGTACTGATAATGACCATATTTGCCATTATAACAGTTTCTTAGTCTTTTGACTATGACTTTCTCT